>NW_027508822.1:2005000-2605000 GCF_051911475.1 Siphateles boraxobius | reverse complement strand
AATATGGTTTTGTATCTACCTAACTGTTGCTGCAATCATTAGTAAGCATTTTAAGGATATGATCATTCAATTTTGATCACTCAACCTCAATTATTTCTAATGTTACAACAAAAAACACAATGGTAGAAATAGAAAAATGTCACACAATAGAACTTTACACATACCTGGTTAAAGCAAATTATTACTAATCAAGACAATGTCTTAATATTACATTAACTTTTTCTGTCTTTGATTATGTATGCAAATTAAATAGTCAAATTACATTCTGGAAAGCCTGAATTGTCATCTAAAATATAGGTAACACCAGTGACAAAAAGGCAGCTCAATAATTTTTTTTATGTAATGTAGTAAAAATATAAAAATACATTCAGCTGTCATTTAAGTTGATTTATAATGTTAAGAGGTTAACTATTATCTGACTATAAGTTTTGGTATAAAAAAAAGAGTCACATTTTTTAAAAGTTGTCTGTTGAAAAAGCCACCATTTTCATAGAATAACCCAGCAGTGCCCGCGCAATGACATTGCAGCTTTATCAATGGCTTGAGCGGTTTGACTCAAGACTTGCTTTCTCGATAGAGAGCTGTCATCTGCTTATGTGAACATCAGTGGCTGTCCTGAGGAGAGCTCAAACATGGACTGCTCAAAAATCTGTAGTTGAGAGCTATATGGGATCGAGCGCGAGCGAAATCCAGTGAACGATGGTAAACAGTGCAGCGAGTATCATTAACTACGTTTACATGCAGCCAAATTTTGGGTTATGGTCGGGTTAAGGTCACTATTCGGGTTTCTGAAACATTAGGGATAACCCGTTTACATGCGTGAGCAGAGAGAGTTACTCCTGTATACATGGAATTGCAATATCCCGATGTAAACGCGACGCGCGGTTAGCGTCTGGACGTACGGACAACCTTAAGACGTAATATGCGTCATTTCCGATTCTTCTTCCTGTATCCAAAGACAACAACAACAGCAGCACGCGGATAATGAATAGTTCGGGGCAGATAGCGATCGCCTTTGTTTGCGCTTTGGTGCTGGTAACGTTACTGACCTCGCTCCAAAAGTATGCTGTGCTGCGTCTCGCCATGTTTACTTCCGGTATACTGCACGCGGGGTTTTGTATGCGCCGAGAAGTTTCTCTACTCAAAAGACCAAGATTCCTTGCGAATAGAACATGCGCAGAACACACATCACTATGGGGATATGCCGATGCGCGTTTACATGACCAAAAATTCGGGTTAGAAAAGGGGTACCCCAGGTATAATATCCCGGTTTTTAAAATCTGGGATATGAGCATATTCGGGTTTTTGCCTGTGTTTACATGGCCGTTCAAAACCGGGTTATTGCTAATATCCCGGTTTTGAACGGGTTATTGGCTGCATGTAAACGTAGTCTGTGAAGGAGAGCTGTGAGGACGCGAAATGAAGCCGCACAACGCCTCATTAATTCGCGCATGTAGTCATTTATTTTAAAGCACTGAATCGCTAAAGAATCGCAAATTATTCGATTCTTAGCATTTTAAATCGGATATTGACCGATATAAACGATTCGCGATTCAAAATACATGTTTCAAGATCGATGCATATGCATCGTCAGGATTTGTAATTGATGCATCAAGAAAACAAATGAATCGTTACACCCCTAGTTTTTTTTTTAACGATGACAAGCCAGAATGAAAACAAGCAGAAATGAAATGGGAGTAACGAGGCTATTTCTAAAATGTAAGGAGTAGAAGTAAAAAGTTGTCTGAAAAATAATTACTCAAGTAAAGTAGGCTATAGATACCCAAAGTTTCTACTTAAGTAAGGACCCAAAGTTTCTACTTAAGTAAGGTTACAAAAGTATTTGTGCTTTGTACACCTCTGGGAATATGCAATTATTCTATTATAATTATGCCTTTTTGTGTATAAAAAACTTCTGTATTGTAGTAAAGCACAATTGTAACCCTATATAAAGAAAGTGGTTTATAAAGAAAAACACTGTAAAATGTTGTTGTAAAAGGATTTATTATGAAAATGGTTTATAAAGAAAAACCCTGCAATTGGTTTTTGTAAAATGGTTTATTGAGAAAGTGGTTTATAAAGATAAACACACCACACATAATGTTTTAAGCATTTATTAAAAAGCATAGTGAGGAACAAAACATGTATTATTGCGCCTCCTGCAGTTAAAGATTGTAAACGATTTGGTTTTGATTTACTTTTATTTTTGTTTAATATATTAGTACATTGTATGAAAACGAGTTAACCTATAATTAATAAAAATATATACAATTGAAATTAAGAAGCTTGTAAATGTTTATAATGTGTTGACCAAAACATAACATATTACACATACTGGAGCCATGCATCGATGTTGTAGTTTTGTCGACTGTATATTCAGGTTTCAGCATTTCTCTGCTCAGCACACACAGGTCTATACTACGGTTCTCGAGTCAAGAACTGTTGCAGCGGTTCTCGAATCACCAGTACAGAACCGAGAACTGTTTCTTTCGGATGTTCTGTGGTGATATGCTTTAGTTATTTTGTTTATTCCTGTTTACCTGCATTGGCCTGTCAATTAGATGCAAATGTGCGCATTTTAACTACACTGTTAACAATTTATTGTAATTTTACAGGAAATTCCTGGCAACTAATTGCAGTAAATTTACAGCAAGTAATATACAGGATTTTTACTGTTTACTGTTACAATAAAGTACTGTATTTATACAGCAGTGCTACTGTGATTATAGTAGCATTATTACAGTAAAATGCTGTAATTTATTACAATTTACTGTTATTTACTAAGTTGCCAGGAATTCCCTGTAATTTACAATATTAAATTGTAATTCTGTACTGTGAATTCAATATACTGTTATCCTGTTATTTGTGAATATTACAATAAAATGCTGTAATTTTCCATATTAGCCAATTAAAAACACAACAATGGTAAAACTTTACCATTGTACAATCTTGGCACCATTATGGTGAACAGTGTTGCCTTTAGTTGGGCAATTTGACTCTAGACTTCTTATGTGAATATATGGTCTTTGTAACACTGCTTACCAAAATACATCATTTGTTGCAAAGAAAGTCAGAAACAAATGTGGTCTGGTGATAGGCATGTAGTTTACAACATAAGAAAGTACAAAAAAAACAACCGAAAGCGGTTATTTGTTATTAATAGATTGTTTTTCAACAACATACATTTTTATACAGATCAGACATGAAGGTGATATTTTTTCCAAAATTGGGAATGTAATCTTTGGACACACACACAGAGATCAAGAATCTACATATGAATCTCAACAATGGTGACATGCTTTATGACGCAATGCATTCTGGGAGGCTACATAGTTTAAAACTCCCAGCTAGGGCTGGGCGATATATCGCATCACATTGTTATGCGCATCTCGTCAGTAAAGCCGGTTCCTTGATTAGTAGTAAATCACCTTCACCTGCTTTCAGATGGAGCGGCATTTACTACACAGCACAAACTCCAGTGTTAAATTAACTCTCAAGAGTGTTAAAGTTAATGAGATTATTAAGTGAATAATTTAGTGATGTTTGAGCATTATTGAAGACACCTGATGTTAACAGAATCACTGAAGGAGAAAATTTCAAATTGTAAGCCACCATTATGGCGATTAGTGTTTGCTTTAGTTGGGCTCTTAACCTTTATACATTCACTTCAAATTTGTTTGTCTGCTGTTATTTATAACAGTCAAATGAACAAGGAAAAGTATGATCTGATAGTGTTGGTTATGTAATGGCATAGTCATGCTGTGATCTGAAAATGAAATTTATTGAGATAGTTTGGTTTAACTTGTTGGCAATAACTTTTTGCTCTTACAGCATATATGAATATAGGTATGTTTCTTATAATCCAAAATATTTAGTAAACATTGTTTTAATCAAAACACCTCCAAACAAATTTATTTAGAAACACAGACATCAATAATCAGCCTGTGAATCTCAACAATGGTGACAATAATAATGCATGTTGCAGTGGCTGCCACCAATCACAACTCATTAATGGCTCCCATCATGCATTGCGATATGAATAAATTATGATCTGAATATTCTATGTAATTTACTTTTCCTAATTGAATATTCTGCTCGTCACCATTGTTGAGATGCATAGACTGAATCTTGAAGTCTGTGTGTGACTATAAGGAAGTTTTTTTTTTTTTTGAAACAACTTTTAAAAAATCCTTTTTATCATAGCTAAAATTCTGGATATTTATTCAGAATCACAGTTATGCTGTAACCAACAATATAAATCAAAATCATAAAGTTCAAATGATGATTATCATAATATAACCAACACCATCAGATCACTTTTTTCTTTGTTCATCTGGCAGATATAACTCAAATACATCAGCCAAACAAAGTCTAAAGTTAATAATATAAGGGTTAAGAGCCCAACTAAAGCAAACAATGATCGCCATAACGGTGGCTTACAATTTTATATTTTCTACTTCAGTGATTCTGCTTGTTAACATCAGGTGTCTTCAATAATGCTCAATCATCACTCAATTAATCACTTAATTATCTCATTAACTTCAACACTCTTGACTGTGGACTCATATCCCAGGAGTGTTCATTTAACACTGGAGTTTTTGCTGTGTACAAAGAGCCGTAGTTAACTGACAAGCTAAGCCATATCGCATTAATTATCGCTGGCGATTCATCCGCGATATTGATGCGATATGGCTCAGCTTGTCAGTGAACTACGGCTCTTTGTACTAAATGCTGCTGCATCTGAAAGCAGGTGAAGGCGATTTACTACTAATCAAGGAACAGGCTTTACTGACGAGATGCGCATAACAATATCGTGCGATATATCGCCCAGCCCTAGACCCAATGCAGTGTTGACAGAACCGGGCCAATATGGTCAAACTTCCTGGTTCTGGTAAGAACTCTAGCTGCTGCATTTTGGACCAGCTGTAGTTTATGTATCAAACGTGCAGGGCAACCACCCAGTAGAGCATTACAATAATCTAGCCTTGATGTCATGAACACATGAACTAATTGTTCTGCATTTTTAATTGAGAGCATATGACGTATTTTAGATATATTTTTAAGATGAAAAAATGCCGTTTTACAGATACTAGAAACGTGACCTTCAAATGAAAGATTGGTATCAAAGAGCACACCCAGGTTCCTAACTGACGACGAAGACTTGACAGAGCAGCCATCAAATCTTAGACAGTAAATCCAGTTTTTTATATCAGCTATGCATTCCGTTAATTTTGTGGGACAGTACTATGATACGGTCTAAATCCTGATTGAAAAGATCGAGATCGGCCTGTAATTGACTAATTCTGCGTTTTTTTAACAAGCGGTTTAATCATAGCCAGCTTAAAAGTTTTTGGTATGTATCCTAATAACAAAGATGAATTAATTAAAAAGAGGATCTCTGGAAGCCTCCCTTTCAGTAGTTTTGTCGGTATAGGGTCTAATATGTTGTCGATTTAGATGATTTAACGAGTTTATAAAATTCATCAATGAAGCCCTGATATTATCAATTTTGTAAGTAAAAAAGTTCATAAAGAATTTTTCTGGACTGTCCTGAATTTTTCGGGACGTCTGGTCACCCTAACCTTATGGCTACTTATATGGTTAAAATTAATTTACTAAAATTGATGCTTTGGAAAATGGTCAGCGGCAATGTTAATGCATTTGTCATCAATAGGCTAAAACATAAAAACACCAGTATGATCCTTACGATCCTTTGGCTACAACTGAGTTCCCATGGGACTTCAGCGCGAGACTACAGCTAGCCGTCTAAAACACTATTTAGGTGAATTTAAACAATGGCTAAGTTGCTAAACGCATCTTGTTCACATGTAAGGGCCCTGCTCATGTGGGACAGACATTTTAATTGCATTTTGTGTCCGTTAAGAAGCACAAAGACACTCTTTATGTATATGCCCCCATAACTGCCGTTTTAGCTGAGTGGGAGCTCTGGGCATTTGCGGGAACAGCTCCGTGTTGCAAGCACCAATACGGTTCGGTTTTTTTTCTATACAGTACTCACAAAGGTATAACGATCAAGATTAACATAAAAATTGCCCGGAGTTCTCCTTTAACCCAATGGTTCTCAAACTTTTTAAAGTGTTGTTCCCCATGAGGCTTTTAACATCCTCCTACGTACCCCCTCTCTGCAGTCACACCTTTTTCAGTAAGGGACAATATTTGCCCCCTTAAATCGTTATTTCCAGTGTATTTTTTACCTTTATAAAATAAATAGCTAATGCTTTAAATACAAAATGTTCAATAGAGAAATATGCAATGATTGTAAAAACAAAGTGATGCTTTCAAATATTTAATTAAATCCGCCAGTAGGTGTCTTTATGAGTGAGTCATATATTCATCAGTAGCGAAGCAAGTGGCTGTAAGTAATTATGAATGAATCCTTGACTCTCACGATTTTGTTCAAAGCCACAGATTCGTTCACAAACACGATGTTGTGGCTCTCGTTTTGATGCGAAAAAATACGTACAATACTGTATTTAAAATGAACTTAATAATAATACCTATCGTTTGTTGAACTGTTGTATAAAATCAATGTCACATTTGAAATCGAGTGGATATTCGTATGTGATCAACATTAAACACAAGACATGTTTTTGTATCATTAGCCATGTTTCCATCCTCTTGTCAACCGAATTATCTGAAGTTCGGTAAAAAAACTCATGCGAATAAAGCTGGTGAAAGTGTGTTTCCATCCAACGGCTTTAAAGCGAATAAAAACCTGTACGTAATGACGTCACATGCTGTTTTGCGATCAACTTGGTATATCGAATTGATTTGAGACATTTTAAGGTGTTTCCATTCATTTTCGCACTGAATCGAACAACATTCAAGCAAACTTTTGCGAACAAAGTTTTGCTAGACAAAACGGAGCCTAATAGTGCTTATGTGCCAGCTGATAGCGACATATGTAAGGGAAAATGTATATGCCAGGCGGTTGTTAGCCTGAAGGGGTTGTATTCGCTAACAACCGCCTCGCTATACATTATCCTGCTTATTACATGGCTACCTATCAAATAAATCAATAATTTGACACAAAATATTAACTTAAAAGGGAGTTTATTGATTTAAAACGAGTAGTGCTTCTGCTAAAGAAAATAGTCTGTTCCGTCTCTGAACTGCGTCCATGGCAACGGTGTGTTATACTTAGCAGCTCCGCAGTCTGTTAACAAGAAATAACACACCACATTCTACATTAGAATTCAACCAAGCCACGTAATAACAAGCAAACCTAACAAGAAGACAACGTAAGAAAACAACGACGCTATAAACACATTGCTATGATGATGCAGATGCACGTAAATGCCCGACGACAACGGAGGCAGCCTGTGGTGTGGGAACGACAGCGCTCCATCAGTTCTGGGAGATCGTGGTTCAGAGACACTTCACGGAAACCCTTTGGTTGAAGCATTTTTTTGCTTTGTCCACTTACATCTGTCTTTGTTGACATCCGCCATGTGTGCGCAAACAGAGCGGGAATACTGGCCGGAAATGAACTCGTCTTCTTCTATGTTTTGTGGCGTGTTGCAACCATAAAAGGGCCTAAAACTTAATCGCAATTCATTATTTATTCGGCAAATAACGTTTCCATCAGCTTTTATCGCATTTGCCGTATATCGATCAAGATAAAATCCGATGAGACCGAACGTATTTCATTTGAGTCGATATTCATGAAATTTAATCGTATTTTACTGTTTCCATAAGGCATTTTTCATTCGATATCACTTAATTCGGATAAAAATGTGTGGATGGAAACATGGCTCATAAAAGGGCCTAAAACTTAATCGCAATTCATTATTTATTCGGCAAATAACGTTTCCATCAACTTTTATCGCATTTGCCGTATATCGATCAAGATAAAATCCGATGAGACCGAACGTATTTCATTTGAGTCGATATTCATGAAATTTAATCGTATTTTACTGTTTCCATAAGGCATTTTTCATTCGATATCACTTAATTCGGATAAAAATGTGTGGATGGAAACATGACGAGAGTTTGAATCTTAAATCGATCTATATGCACAGAGATATGTGTCTATATTTTTTCTTTGTGCTCCCCAGTTTTACAAAGGTACATTGAATCAGAAATTTGCAATGTGGAAAATTTAATAAAAATCAAGCTGTTAGTCAAGGACACAGTATTGTAAATCCACACAAAATCACGTAAAGCAAAAAGTTTCTGCTGCACTGCTCTCTTCTTGAGGTTGAAATTATTGGAGAGTTGTCTATAATGATAATAATTATATTTTAACATATCCATTGGAAGGCTGTATTATGATCAGAATATCATTAAATGCTAATAATGCTAATAATAATACTTTATAAGGTTGTATGTTGTTGAAAACATTACGTTGTTTCAACGTACAGCTCTTGTAAAAATTTCAACGTTGATTTAGAAGTGTTTTTGTTAACCTTTTTCAACCATTTAGCATTAAACGTTATATCATTGTTGTTTCAACAACAACTGACATTATTTCAACGATATTTCAACGTTGATGGTCGGTCATCTACCGGCTGGGTAGACTGCACATTTTATTTGATCAATCTATTTGTCTGCACCAGCTAAGGGAATGGACTGTTTGCTATAACTACTTATAGCCATTTTACAATTGAGGGACGGAAACAATATAGTTCTAATTTCTGCAGTAGCCTAATTCGGGTTTCAGTTTCACATTTAGTAAATGGAGATCAGTTTAATAATAATAATAATAATAATAATAATAATAATAATAAATCAAAGGCTATAATAAATAGGCGAATCTGCTGGGGGTGTCCCGTACGCGCGTGCGTTGGCTGCCGATGACGTCACCGCTCGCTCGCGCCGTCGATTCCGTCATTGAGTTTCAGCGTCGAGTCTTCTGAGGTGAGGAGAGCATGGCATTTCTCATAATTACATCACAAACACTTTATACAGTTTGATTAAGCGACAGGCTCATTTCTGTATCGTTTTTATCGGACACAGCGATACTTGTGCGTCTTTTCTGGCGTCTTCCTCCTGAAATACACATTTAGTGCAGCAGCAGCGAGCATGAGGAGAATATGTTGAGTTCATTCAGATCTGAGCGATTGTGTGTTCGTTTGTGTGTTTGTCTCGATGTTTGGAGTGAGAACTGTTACTGAATGTCAAGTCAAGAGTTAAAGTTTGAGATCTGTGAGGGGAATTAATGGGAAACGATCTCAAGTTTTGCTCAACCATTTTTAGTTTTACCTTTAGGCTATATTTTTTTGTTGACATATCTTTTGCAGATTATATTGTTAAAATTTAAATATATAAAATAAATAATTATAAAGACTTGTTATTGTCCCTGTAATCAACGTGGGGAAAAGTTCAAATCTATACATAAATAAGTAAGGGATAATCCACGGCTAGCCATGCATTAAAGGATTTTAATGCACAATGTAGAGGCGAAGAACCACCCGACGCGAAGCGTCTACGTCGTGCATTAAAATCCTTTAATGCATGGCTAGCCGTGGATTATCCCGCTTATACCACGGTTATTTGCCAAGTTAAAAATAAGTTAAAGCTAACTGATGTTTACAGAGTAATTTTTTTACAGGCGTGTAAAAATGACTGTTATTTTCTTAAGTTACGGCTCATTAGTTCTAGCACTCCGTCCGCTTTAAATAAAGTAGAGCCATCGGATTGCTTTTAATTGAATGAATTATCACATTTATTTAAATTCATTATTAAAAGAGAGAGACAAAGAACTGAAAGAGTCCCCTAGCTAGCCAAGGTAGTTGAGCCCCATCGGCTCCCTGGTGAACCACATTTCGGTGCTCTCGAGTTTGCACAGAGGGATGCGTCTCGGATGCAAATAGAACGCTCCGGCATTTTCTGGACACTTTGACAGATATTTTTTAAAGCTGTCCACGGGACAAAGGTCGCCGGGGCTCGCAAACATAAATCCTCGTAAATTTTCCCTATCCGATGCGGTGGGATCCTTGTGGTTTTTTTGTCTCTGGGTACGCCAGGGTCAGGTAGGCCTACTCTTTCCCATTCTCGTCTTGCCGGAGAACGAAAGACTCTTTTGATAGGTTACGGTTTCCTTCTCTTCCCCTCCGTGCAAAACACAGCTGTATGTCAAACCAAACTTTTCTTACAAGTCCTGTGGGTGTGAAAGGGGAGAGTGCAGGTGCATTTCTAATTTTCTCCAAGTCAGACTCAGTAATACGCGGATGATGGATGCCGGTGTCTTTTCCATTTTTCCTGTAGCGCTTTAAAACTGATTTAAAGATGGCATTGCTTGACTTGAAGTCTTTTTCACTTATAATGTTGTATTTTGTAATGTGACGGTTTATACCTGCTCTGAGACGCATCCCAGATAGCACAAGTCTATTTGATGTGATATTTACATCTGGAAGACGTATTTTTTAGAGTGTTTGCTCATCTGCAATACGTCTATAGGACGCTTTCTGTCAGATGTCAAATAGACGTTTAGAAGATGTCTTTAAGATGTAATGATTTAGAATGCATGTTAAACTGACATCTTCTAAACGTCTATTTGACATCTGACAGAAAGCGTCCTATAGACGTATTGCAGATGAGCAAACACTCTTAAAAATACGTCTGAAAATACGTTTGATATCAAACTTGCAAGTTGCAACACTGTGTTCGCGTCCAGCGGTAGACTGAACAGAGGCATAAAACTCCCGCAATGTCTCATTTAAAAGAGAAGCAGAGTAGGTCTCGAAATCACAATTTTTCTGTCTTTGGCGCAAAAAGTCACTGAAAGTGTTAACTGCCCATTTAGTTGTCTTTTTCGTATTGACCTCATCTTTGTCGTCTTCGATCTTATCTAGCTCTGTCGCTGTTAATTCTTTGTGCCGCTTTTTGTCATTCAACGTCTTCTCCAAGTCTTCTATTTCGTCTTGTGCCTGGGCCCATTTCTCAAAATTGCCATATTCACCATACAAATTAAACGATATGCAAAAATCATCCATTTAGCCTACCTAAATAAACGTTTTCATATGTGTCTCTCACTCTGTTTGCAAGTGTAAATGTGTTACTATGGTTACCAATGATTATAGTAGCGGATTAATTTCGAACTGTAATCAAACTGACTGGAACTACCTATGCATTAAACGGTTTTACTGCACATCTTCCAGCCAATCAGAATCGAGTATTTAAACAGCCCGTGGTATAATAATAATTAATAAATAATAATAAGAGATAGCCTAAATATTAATGAAGTTTGAAAGTGGACATGTTAAAATAATGCTGCTGCCGTTCTTTATTTTTAAGTTGTATGGCCATTGTCAGTTTCTGTATACATCCCAGATAGCACACGTCTCCAAGATGTCTGTTAAAGAGCTCTTTGACTGACATCTTGAACTGACTTTTTAAACATGTTAATTGAATAAACATCTTTAAAAAGTCACTTTTACATACATTATAAGTCATAAAGATCTTAAAGACATATTCTTAATGTATATTTATCATCTGACAGGAAACGTCTCGTAAGCCCCTTTCACACAGAGATTCCGGAAAAAACACAGATAATGTGCTGACAATGGATTTGTCCTGGGATAGTTTGATTTTGGTTCATTCACACTGCCAGTGATTTTTTTGGAATCTGTGAGTGCGTTCACACACATCCCGTAAAGATCCTGTAAAGACACTTGAGGTCAGGATGTTATAACTCCTGTCAGATGTCAGTTCTACTGATCATTTCTACACGAAGACGAGTCCATACTCCCCAGTAGCGCCACTGGGTTTGCCGAGTGGCTCGTTCCCCATAGCCTATGCTGTAGGCCCGTGCGTCATCACTACGACACAACCCTTACGGCATTCGTCCTGGCTTTTGTTCACACAGGGCGCGTTCTGGCAATGTTACTTGGTCCCCATCAATCCCGGGACGTGTTTGCATATAGAACATGTCTGTATTTGTTGTATTTTATCCATGTCACGTGAGAAATTATTGTCTTTCACTAGAGCAGTTTTATATGCTTTTATCATGTGTCCTGACTCGGATAATGTGTTTTTAACAGCAAACACTCAGAATAAAGTGAGATGATCCTGAATGTCTTGTTGAATGAGTGTTGATAGTCTGAGGATCATCAATATTAACAGATGTGCTGAAAACACTCTTTATTTCATGACAATAGTTCCTGTTTTCACCTCATTTATTATGCTGATGTCTTCAGATCTCCTGTAAATTGACACTTAAAGCTCATTTCGTTGGTGTCAGCAGACTGAGGGGATTTGTTGACTCCAAATATGGAAGTTTGTTTTTACTTTTTTATGGCTATAATTTATATTTGGAAGACAATGTTTATATTTGTCATGTCTAGATATCTGCCTATATTTTAATCAAGAAGCAGGACAATGTTCTGGTTAACAATAATAGAAGTTGTGAATTAGCATCAGTTTATGATAGACATAAATAGGGTTGCAACGGATCGGCCCTACGGTTTGGCGCGCATGTGTTTTCCAGATTAATTACTAAGTTTAACCATCATAGAGTGAAAGTTTATCATTTGCATGTGTTTTGTCTGGCCAATTTACACATTGAAGCGATTTTAAACGCAAAATAATAGGCAAAATACAGCTCTAACAAAGATTAGGCTAATCTATATTTAATTTCTACCGTAAACACAATAGTGTTGCTTTAAATTTAGGCTAAATTATTACATTGCTGTACCTGAATACTACTGTTAGTCTTTGTGACTTTGTTATAGTATTCACCTATGCTTGAAATGTGTATTCTTCTTATTTTAATATATTGAATGTTCACTAATGTTTGAACTTTATCCGTTAGGCCAGTTGCTTTCGCTGTGGTATTGATCAAAGTACTTTAAGCTTTAAGTATTAATGAAAAGCAAAATGACATCCCCCCCCGCCCACCCCACCAACATTAGAAAATGTTTTTGCTGATCCGAACCAGGACTCAAAAACTTTAAATGATCCGCTTTGTGAGTTTTGTGATCCGTTACACCTCTAGGCATAAATGCATAAAATAAATTCTCTACCTGATATATTTTTGATTTTGGCAGATCAGCTCCTCCCACAGCAATTCATCATCAGTGAAGCTCCTCCCACATCATTCACGTCATCATTGAAGCTCCTCCAGCTGCAATTCATCATCAGTGAAGCTCCTCCCACATCAATCACGTCACCATTGAAGCTCCTCCCACTGCAATTAATCACCAGTGAAGCTCCTCCCACTGCAATTCACCCATAAATGCTGCAAATTCACATCAGCTACAATAGAAGACGAGCATGAAAGCATCAGGAAGAGCTGAAATCTGCAAAGACTGAGTTTATTAAAGAGGACAGTGAGAACACGAGTGATCCAGAACCTGCAGAATGAAACACACTGAAGATCCTGAAGAACAAAGAGGTTGGTGTTTATTCTTCATTCATTCATGATCCTGGAGAACATTCATGTTAGAAACATTCAAGCACTTCATCACATTTAAATGGCTGTAGCAGGAAAAATCTTAACAGCTGTGAAATAAAATGGCTAAAGTGCACCTATTATGCAAAATTCACTTTTACATGGTTTTGCACATAAATGTATTAGCATAGACACTGCCCTGAGTGAGCTGTACACAGTCCGCATGTTTATCTCCTGGCTGGAGAAGCGTGTCTCGTAAGCGGCTCAGGTGTTTTGTTGTAAGAGTGAAGATAACAGTCTTCATGCACTCCTGACATCAGAGCCACTGAAGATGCAGTGGATTAGCTTTAATTTTGAAGGGAATATACTGATTTTTTTTTTTACTGAATCATTTTACACCAGGCTGCTTTGCGAACGAGGGACAATACAATACACCGGTTTTGGTAAAAAGTTGTTATTCAGGGATGGATCTGTACCAACTGTTCGTGATCCAGCTATTAGAGTGACACTGCGGTAATGAAAGAGAGAGCACGCACATTATTACAGTTCATCAGAGTTGTTTTACGGATATAGAGTTTACCAGTTTATTAACCCCTGAAGCCCTGAGTGACACACACAATACTAAAGACTCATAACTCCAAAACTAGCAAGAGAGTCAAAAGGTAGAGATCGTTTGATAGAACACTTTTTAAATTTTACATTAGCAAATATACATTACATTTGGACATTCTCATGCTGAGATAACTGTGATAAAAGACAAAATATATATAAATATATATATATTTTTGATTTTGCATTTCTTATATGACATGAGATAACTCAGGAAGGAAATACGGTAGGTGGACATTTTTTGGTGAAGTCCCTCTACATGTGAGCTGCATCTAGATAAAATTGTGTGGTGATTGCATAACGTAATCAAAAGTTACAGCATTTGGATCCAAGATAGCCTTTTTGTTCAGTCCTCACAAATTTGGAAGGCATTTATAAAATTGTTGTTTTCTGAGTGACACACACACAACTAAAGAGTAAAGACCAAGACAGCCTTTTGTTCAGTCCTTGATGCCCCTTAATGGGCTTCTTTTTTTTTTTTTTTTATGAGCCCAAAATTAACAATCTATTTAGTAGGTCACAAGAAATTCTTTGTGGAGGAACAATTTTAATGTTAAAATGTTAAGGAGTTGTTATACGTTTTCTTAAAATATCCAAGGAAAACACTACTAACTTGTACTAAGGCTACTTTTTTACTTTGCTAACATTTGACTTGCGCTGTGTGACTGTCACTATTGCCCCATAATACGGTTGCTGCCACATTATGACAATAGATTACACTTCGAATTTTGTATTCTTTCATCAATGACAGTAGCTCATTGGAAAAGGATGGAAAATGCCCTTCATTTTGTTTGCACTAATAAATGCTGCTGCCTGCCAGCTGCAATCTCCAATAAAACATTGGTTTATATATTTTCTTCTATATCGTCATAAATATCATTATCAGAAATATTCTTGAAATATCATGATATAATTTTGAGGCTATATCACCCACCCTAATCTTTAGTTCTGAGTGATGGATTATGTTAAACGTCACATCAGTGCACCATCTGTATACTTCATTGGATGTGCTCCTGTGCAGGTTCATGAGTTAGAAGTCCATGAGGAATATCTTTAGATCTGAGTGATGGATTATGGTGAATTTGGGCTCTTTTAAATTGTAAGCATCTGCTGTAAATAATGATGTGCCATTGTCCACAATTGTGGAATGTTTCAAATTCAGCATCTGTATATGATATACATGGGACTTGAAGGGCTTAATGTACAAAAACTCGCTCAGGTTTAGTAAAAAACACGAAAAAAAGATAGGAAATATATTTTTTTTAGGTCTAACACTAGTGATATACCTATATATAACTATATGATATAGTGATGAAATTAAGTACATATAGGTTATTAATCCTGATTCATTACAGTTAAAGCTATCTTTTATTGTTTTGGTGACAGCATAATGACAGACACATATGGCTGCTGTCACTTTAAGAGCTAGTCCACAGATCCATTACTGTTTTCATTATACTCTGTCACACTGTCACATGTGTTTATGCTTATTTAAGACAAAACCGACTGTGTTTACGAGGATACTAACCAAGACCTGAATTTTGACATCATTTTGTGTTTTTGACCACTAAAGCGATATAAACCGCGAAAAATAACTTGTTACTGGCGAGCAGTTTTTGAGGCAGCTCTACCGTATTAATGCACGCAGAGAAAACCATCTCTCAGACTGTGATCAAGTACAATTTTAACATGCTATAAATAATGATCAGTGGGGTATTTTGAGCTGAAACTTCACATAACTCTGGGGACATCAGAGACTTAAAGGCAGGGTAGGCAATGTGTTTCTAAAACACTTTTTGCCAAATTTGTTTAAACTGTCTTTATATACCAATACATATCTAAAATACAAGTACTCTGAAAAGGAGTTTACAAAAATAGAGTGTCTGTAGTCCTCTCAGGGTCTGCAATAAACACAGCTCATTATTCCCTTCGGACCGAGTGCTCTGATTGACTGGGCGACTGTCACTCTCCCTCGTTGCTATGGCTACCAGCCCTGCTGCTACAGGAGATGCCCACATGCGCGCACTCGGTTGACTCGCTCATTTCGGAAGAGGAGAGGTGCGTACCGACCGCAAGCCACAAAGTCTCACAATTATGGCAGAGAAAGAGCAGTCAAAAAGGTTTTTTTATTACCTGTGATTCTGACATGATGTCACTCCATCGTACTGCGCTCCTCTCTGCTCCGCACTGGTAAACTCGTCCTCCAGCTGACCGGCTGGCATTGCGCGTTCAAGTGTTTTGTGGCGTAGCTTTGGAAGGAGCCCAGAAGGAAGGGGGTGGGAGTTTCTCTGTTTGGATACTTTCAAAATCCAGCAGTTTTCTGCTAGTTTCTCAGACTTACCTACTCTGCCTTTAAGGGCGTTTTCACACCTGAAAGTCCGCACCAAGGTCCGACTCCGAACCAAAGTTCACGTTTCGATACATTTTATACTTTCAGAAAGTTTTGGTTTGGTTTCACACTGCAATTATGCGAGCGGACTAAAGAACTTAACATGACATACTTGCGTCCTGTCATCATCATCTATGTGAATCTTGACATTGATTGGTTTGTAAATGGACGTGCGTCTGACGTCAGCGTGTTGTCAATTCGGCGGGTAATTTTGACAACATGAATGAACACACGCATATCGTTGCAACTATATTTGGAAAGTGTCTGCATTTTTTTGCGTTTTTTCCAGTTGACTTCTTATTATGTCATCAGACCATACTTCAATAAAAACCTCGTCTCCTCCTCTCCCCATGTGCTACCACGGCTCATTTTTCCTGCCACCTTCTGTTTTTTCGGCTATGCGGGAACCACCGGAACTTCCTGTAAAAGGTCTGAAAGTCCGAACCATACAGAAATGCTTTCACACTAGAAACGAACCAAACCTTTGTTCAGTTTGATCCGAACCGAGACTACCTCTTTTCGTCGGACCAAATTTCATATGTTTGGTCCGGACCGTGGTCCGGGGTAGGTTTCACACATGTAATTTTGATTTGGACCAAACTGAAAAGTCCGAAAGTCCGGACCAAACAAGGTAGGTGTGAAAGGGCCCTAACTTACGTATTGTAAAAAGGGGCATGATAGGTCCCGTTTAAACTAGGGGGTGTGACGGTTACTATATAACTGTGAGACCGACGGTTATAGTTGAACACCGTCATTAGAACTCTATAACCGCCAAAACCGTGATATTAAATTATTTTTTACAAACATTTTTTATCATAGAGAATGTTTAAATACTAATATCAGCTTACAAGGGAAATGGAGGCGGAGTTAGTGGTGCTTTGGAGGCTGCTGCTGCAGGAGATGATTCGGGAGAGGTCTGTGCCCCTTTACTGATCAGAGCGCGAGTAAAGCCTTGTTTATACTCGACGCGTCCGCACGAGCGCGAAGATGCGTGCGGCAAAAATGACACGTTGGGTGCACAAGACCGGCAAGACCCCATTTCGCTTGGCTGTGTGCACGGCTTTTTTTGTAACAGCGCGCGTGGCGCCGCATCCAAGGATTTGTTTACTGTGTGATTCATTTAATGGAAAGCACATTCACTTCTAGTTGTCTTGCTGTTAATTTTAAATAAACGTAGAGCAAGTAGCTAATCAGTGTCTGCTCGTTTATTCAAACTAAGTTGTACTATAACAGACCGTCACATTTGACTCACGTCATAACCGTCATCACCGATTCTGAAACCGGCACACCCCTAGTTTAAACTAAATTTTGGCTTTCAACAAATGTTCAGGAAAAGGAGGTTTGAGAATTTCAGATTGATTGTGAACACTAGATTTTTGAGTATGTGAAATTTCTACAGATACCGTAAACCTGAACAGGAATATGGCAAAATTCACTTATTGTCCCACATTCACATGTGTATGAATGGAAGTCAGTGGAAGGAAAAGTCTTATGTGACGGGCCATTAATAATTACGTTTTTAGTTAAACAAATTAAACGGCAATATAAAAGTTGGTGTCAAAATTACAGCTGTATTGTATATTTTTGATATTATGTTAAATAATTGTTAATCAAATGTATTTAATAGTTTACACTTTATGTCCGTTAATTTGTTCAATTTTATTTCTTTAATTTCAGACCTGATGGAAGTGAAGGAGGAGAATGAAGAACTGAGTGAAGTGAAGGAGGAACATCATGTCAAACCTGGAGGAAAAACTTTGAGTCGCTCAAAACCTAAAAAGACATTTTTAAAGAAAAGAAGAGCCAATAAATCTTTCACCTGCACTCAGTGTGGAATGAGTTTCCCAAGCAAACATAAACTTGAGTGTCACATGAGAGTTCACACTGGAGAGAAGCCGCACATATGTAATCAGTGCGGGAAGAGCTTCGCACAAAAATCAAATCTTAATCAACACATGAGAATCCACACCGGAGAGAGGCCGTACACATGCGCTCAATGTGGGAAGAGTTTTACGGTGTCAACACACCTTAAAGAACACATGAGAGTTCACACTAGAGAGAAGCTTTTCACATGTGATAAATGTGGAAAGAGATTCAGATACAAACAAAGTCTTAATGTTCACATGAGAATCCACAGTGTAGACAATATGTTCACGTGTGGTCAGTGTGGGAAGAGCTTCACAAACAAACAACATCTTAAGCTTCACATGAGAGTTCATACAGGAGAGAAGCCGTTCACATGCGAACAATGCGGGAATAGTTTCGCACAATCATCACAGCTTAAGAACCACAAGAGGATCCACACGGGAGAGAAGCCGTTCTCATGTGATCAGTGTGAAAAGAGTTTTACACAATCAGCACACCTTACTGCTCACATGAGGATCCACACCGGAGAGAAGCCGTTTACATGTGATCAATGCGGGAAAACATTTCTTGTGGCATCAAACCTGAAGAGACACCTGACAGTTCATACGAAGGAGAAGCCACATTCATGTTCTGATTGTGGAAAGACTTTTTCACAGCTCCTATATTTACGTACACATCAGAAAGTTCATACTGGTGTAAGAGATCATGTGTGCTTTGAGTGCGAGAAGACTTTTACTTCACTTGGTGTTTTAAAAGTGCACCAGAAAATTCACTCTGGAGAAAAACCTTACAAGTGTTCACACTGCGACAAGAGGTTCAATCAGACAGAACATCTGAAAAGACATGAGAGGATCCACATCAGAGAGAACCCACACACCTGTGATCAGTGCGGGACCAGTTTCTATTTTAAAACTCACCTGAAGCGACACATGAAGATCCATGCAGTGAAGAAAAGACATCATCGCAGTTTGAGATCACGGTAAGTAGTTCATCTTTATGTGCTGAGAAACAAAGTCTCTTCCGAGTAATAATAGTAATTATAATATGTTTTATTTAAACAGATGTAAAGTAGGGCTGGGCGATATATCGCAGCTTGTCAGTTAACTACAGCTCTTTGTAGTAAATGCCACTCCATCTGAAAGCAGGTGAAGGTGATTTACTACTAATCAAGGAACCGGCTTTACTGAGGAGATGCGCATACAAATGTCATGTGATATATCGCCCAGCCCTAATGTAAAGTACCTGTGGGATCTTGAAAGGTGCTATCTATAAATTACAGGAATGTCTGTCTGTATGTGTCTGTGTATGTGTGTGTCTGTTATTCGCATATCTTTTGAACCGTTCGTCTGATGGATTTCAAACTTGACAGGTGTCTTGCTACGGGCACGAGTAAGTGCAGTGCCAAGTTTGACGTTGTTTGGATTAGAAATGCAAAAGATATCGGTAAAAACACTCACCTAAAGGATTATTAGGAACACCTGTTAAATTTCTCATTAATGCAATTATCTAATCAACTAATCACATGGCAGTTGCTTCAATGCATTTAGGGGTGTGGTCCTGATCAAGACAATCTCCTGAACTCCAAACTGAATGTCAGAATGGGAAAGAAAGGTGATTTAAGCGATTTTGAGCGTGGCATGGTTGTTGGTGCCAGACGGGCCGGTCTGAGTATTTCACAATCTGCTCAGTTACTGGGATTTTCACGCACAACCATTTCTAGGGTTTACAAAGAATGGTGTGAAAAGGGAAAAATATGCAGTATGCTGCAGTCCTGTGGGCGAAAATGCCTTGTTGATGCTAGAGGTCAGAGGAGAATGGGCCGACTGATTCAAGCTGATAGAAGAGCAACTTTGACTGAAATAACCACTCGTTACAACCGAGGTATGCAGCAAAGCATTTGTGAAGCCACAACACGCACAACCTTGAGGCGGATGGGCTACAACAGCAGAAGACCCCACCGGGTACCACTCATCTCCACTACAAATAGGAAAAAGAGGCTACAATTTGCAAGAGCTCACCAAAATTGGACAGTTGAAGACTGGAAAAATGTTGCCTGGTCTGATGAGTCTCGATTTCTGTTGAGACATTCAGATGGTAGAGTCAGAATTTGGCGTAAACAGAATGAGAACATGGATCCATCATGCCTTGTTACCACTGTGCAGGCTGCTGGTGGTGGTGTAATGGTGTGGGGGATGTTTTCTTGGTACACTTTAGGCCCCTTAGTCCCAATTGGGCATTGTTTAAATGCCACGGCCTACCTGAGCATTGTTTCTGACCATGTCCATCCCTTTATGGCCACCATGTACCATCCTCTCATGGCTACTTCCAGCAGGATAATGCACCATGTCACAAAGCTCGAATAATTTCAAATTGGATTCTTGAACATGACAATGAGTTCACTGTACTAAAATGGCCCCCACAGTCACCAGATCTCAACCCAATAGAGCATCTTTGGGATGTGGTGGAACGGGAGCTTCGTGCCCTGGATGTGCATCCCACAAATCTCCATCAACTGCAAGATGCTATCCTATTAATATGGGCCAACATTTCTAAAGAATGCTCTCAGCACCTTGTTGAATGGCACGTAGAATTAAGGCAGTTCTTAAGGCGAAAGGGGGTCAAACACAGTATTAGTATGGTGTTCCTAATAATCCTTTAGGTGAGTGTATATCGGTAAACACTTTTGACACTTTTCACTAAGCACTTGCATAGATACACAAGGGAGCGTTTAAAAGGAGGTGTCTATTAGCAAAACCGACTATCAGCGGATATATTAGCGATCTGCTTATAGATGCCGCTTTCAAATGCTCCTGTGTGTATTTGTGTAAACGCTTGGTGAAGAGTGTCAAAGAAAACATGTTTTTGAAGCGTTGATCATTGTAGCCAATCACAGACATATATGTTGAGCACAATGGCCAATCAGAGGTGTTTGAGAAATCGTTCAACAGCGCTCAAAATGCTAGAGGGAAATGCTGGCATCGACACATTTTTTAAATTTCAGTACCGACCTGGTACCGAAGTCTGTACTTTTGACAAATCCAAGCTGAACTTTGTGATATTAATTTTTGTAACAATCATTCAGAAAGTGAAAGTATAGTTTAGATTGCTAGAGCTCGAACAGTGAAAATGGCTTCAGTAGCTGAAGATGATTATTTTTCCATGTGCTGTGAAATCTCCAAGGATCCTGTTATTTTATCCTGTAGTCACAGTGTCTGTAAAGAGTTTCTTACACCGTTCTGGAGAACCAAGATAACTCAGGAGTGTCCTTTCTGCAGGAAACCTTCAAAAGATATTCCTCCATGTAATGTGGCATTAAAAAAGTCGTCGCTGAAGGAGAGAAACGAGAGGCATTCATCAGGATCTGAGGAGATCTGCACTTTACACACTGAGAAACTCAAACTCTTCTGTCTGGAGGACAAACAGCCTGTGTGTTTAGTGTGCAGAGATTCAAAACAACACGACAATCATAAATTTAGACCCATTGGTGAAGCGGTTTCAACATATAAGGTAAGAAACGCGTTTTTCACATGTAAAGAACAACAATTAGTCATAAACACAGATATCACATTCATGCACTCAATATTTACTCAACTTCTGTGTGCTGCCAACGTTACACCCTCAAAGGTGTCCGCTGGATTTTCTAGGCATGCCTTAAGCCTGGGTCCAGGTCTTATAATTGAACACAACAAAGCACAATGTTACATTAATTATATTTCAAAATATTCTGCCCCACACACATGCATACACACACACACACACACACACACACACACACTTGTTCTTGTGTTCAGTTAAGACAGCCTGTGTGGCAAGCAGGCTGGTCTGAACCTCTGCCACTGTTAGAGACGGCCGTTGCATGGATGAAGACAGGTTGCTGAGGTGGGTCAGGCATTCGTGCATAAAGCAGCTGAACATCACTACACCTGGATCCTTTGCTGTTTGGTAAAAATTGCGTGCCTTGCTTCTCTGCACAGGATTCACCCCCTCTGAATCTGGTGACTGCATCGCATACACACAATTGCACATTTGAATCAATTACGTTCAACTATTCAATTATTGATTATTAGCACCATTATGTCCTGTAAAAAGTACCAAGAATATTACCTCTAATACTAATCCCGTGCGAAAAGACCATCTTAAATTTCCTGTTTAAAATTTTTCCACAGTTTTTTTAAGTATGGAGGCACTTGAACTTATTTTAGCTTTAGCTAAGTGCCTATTACCAGAATCCAATCAGAATTGAATAAATTTAATTAATAAATAGTTCGACCGAAACTAATTTTATATATATGTGTGTGTGTGTGTATATATATATATATATGTATATATAAAGGCTGCACAATTAATATAATTTCTAAGCACAATTACGGATGCCACAATTACATAGTCGTTCAAAGGCGCAATTACAAAAACGTACATTATTTTGTGTGCCTAAGTACAGAAGCCCTGAACCACAATGTAAAAGAAAAAAATCTAATTATGAGAATAAAGTTGAAATATTTCGAAGTACAGAAGCCCTGAACCGCAATGTAAAAGAAAAAAATCGAAAATTATGAGAATAAAGTCAAAATATTCCAACTTTATTCTAGTAGTTTTAGAGTAAAACATTTTTCCGAATTTTTTTTTTTTTTACTTTGCTGTTCAGGGCTTCCGTAGCATAAGAGTTTTAGAGCATGTTGCGTTGTGAGAGGCAAAGCACGACTACTTCAGAAAACCCAGCACAATAGGAACTACAAGTGACGTAAGTGTACGCTGAATTAAAAAGTCACTTTTCTCAGAAAATCAGACTTTCTTGTCCTGTCAGCCATTATACTACGCTCGTTGCAAGTACTATTCAATTGCACACGCTAATGCAGCTGTATATAACTGTATATCGCTTCATTATATATAAAGTGAAAAAGAAAACCTTTTCTTTTTGTCTACTTTTCTTCACTGTAATCTGGTGTTTTATGTTTTTTTTGGTGGTAAAATTCTAGGAGGAGCTCAATACAACACTGAAGTCCTTACAAGAGAAACTTCAACACAATGAAAAAAAGAAAGGAGAGTTTGAGAAAAGAGTTCAACACATCAAGGTGAGGAAACCAAAACGAGAGTTAATTTCATCACAGCTGTAGGATCACTTTATACAGTTATGATTTGATATATTTGTGCAGTGCCCATGCAAAATCTTTGTTTGTGTGTGATTTTAGGAATTTTTGGTTTGGTATGTTTGAGTTGCTGAATAGCCTAGGCTACTATTACACAGTAGCCTAAACTCTGAGAAAACGATAATGCACCAGAATAAAATGTAATATTCAGTAAAGTAAACAGTGTAGCTGACTTACAGATTCAGTTAACATCCACAAATGAATAAGCGCAACGATTCAAGGAGCAGCTACACAGTGAACTCTGAGAAAACACTACTTAAGCTCCGCTGCTTTCTTCGACCTGCTCTGTCTCTGGTCCTGCTGTGCCTATATGTGCCAGCGGCAAAAGCCAATGTGTGCTTCTTTTACCGATATATATTTACCGATATCTTTTGCATTTCTAATCCAAACAACATCAAACTTGGCACTGCACTTACTCATGCCCGTAGAAAGACACCTGTCCATTGGACTAACGGTTTGAGAGATATGCGAATAACAGACAGACAGACGTTCCTGTAATTTATAGATAGATTTGATATAATGGATTCCAGTTTATTATTTCTGTAAATGACAAGCCGCGATCTGCTTCTAAATCCGTTATATGTCGGATATCCAAGTTTATCTCTGATATGAATGATGTGAAGGGTTGATGTGTGTCGATTGAGATGATTGAAGTGAATGTGATGTGATTTCAGTCTCAAGCTGAGCACACAGAGCGTCAGATTAAACATCAGTTTGAGAAGCTTCATCAGTTTCTCAGAGATGAAGAAGAAGCTACAGTCACTGCACTGAGGGAGGAAGAGGAGCAGAAGAAGCAGAGGATGAAGGAGAAGCTGGAGGAGATCAACACACACATCTCTGCTCTTTCACACACAATCAAAAACATGGAGGAGACGATGAAAGCCAATGACGTCTGCTTTCTGAAGGTCTGGTTTCAGATCATTGGTTGATCATTGGTTGATTGATTGAGTTCTTGATGATAATGGTGTGTTTGTTCTGCAGGAGTTTCCAGTTTCAATGGAAAGGTGAGTGATCTGCTCCTGTCTCTGGTCTCTCTGGTTCTGACCCAAAGCCACTGCAGTTCTGACTCCTGAATGTTCCTCCAGAGTCCAGATCTCACGGCCGGATCCACAGATGCCTTCTGGAGCTTTGATTCATGTGCCGCGATACTTGGGCAACCTGCCGTTCAGAGTCTGGAAGAAGATGCAGGACATCGTCCAAAACAGTGAGTCTGACAGCGGAAGATCTGAGCTGGAAATGATGGATGGGTGGAGAGTTAAAGATTTTAGCATTATGTGTGAATATCCATATGAGCCACTGCACCAAAATGAGCCGTAAACAAGAAAAGAACATGATATATACAGTTAGGGTGATACAGCAGATCTCTACAGTTCAGTTTTTATTGATTTTGTTAATATCAGTTTATCAAGCTCATCTTTACTATAAAAACATAATTCATAATGTCATAATTCATAATAATCTGTGTTGGGTTCACTCTTGATTGATTGTGTCTCATCAGCTCCTGTGATTCTGGATCCAAACACTGTGAATCCAGATCTCGTCCTGTCTGAAGATCTGACCAGTGTGAGAAACAGTGAGAACAATAAACCCGTTCCTGGTAATCCAGAGAGATTTAACTTTGTACCCTGTGTTGTGGGTTCAGAGGGCTTTAACTCAGGAACACACTGCTGGGATGTGGAGGTTAAAGAGCTGGACTCTTGGAGTAACTACAGCATCAAAGCAGAGGAAGGGACGTGATTTCTGTATCACTGATGTCTGGAGTGTGTCGTATAATCAGGACGGATGGTCTTTAGTGTCTAATTTTTCTGATAATCAGAAGCTTGATCGTGAGCGAGTGTGACCTGGGCTACAGAGAAGCATCCTGAGAGACCATCACTGACTGTGGGTACTTGACACTGGACTTCAGGCATTTTGGCATTTCCTTCTCCCCAGTCTTCCTACAGACTCTGGCACCTTGATTTCCGAATGACATGCAAAATTTGCTTTCATCCGAAAAAAGTACTTTGGACCACTGAGCAACAGTCCAGTGCTGCTTCTCTGTAGCCCAGGTCAGGCGCTTCTGCCGCTGTTTCTGGTTCAAAAGTAGCTTGACCTGGGGAATGCGGCACCTGTAGCCCATTTCCTGCACACGCCTGTGCACGGTGGCTCTGGATGTTTCTACTCCAGACTCAGTCCACTGCTTCCGCAGGTCCCCCAAGGTCTGGAATCGGTCCTTCTCCACAATCTTCCTCAGGGTCCGGTCACCTCTTCTCGTTGTGCAGCGTTTTTTGCCACACTTTTTCCTTCCCACAGACTTCCCACTGAGGTGCCTTGATACAGCACTCTGGGAACAGCCTATTTGTTCAGAAATTTCTTTCTGTGTCTCTTACCCTCTTGCTTGAGGGTGTCAATGATGGCCTTCTGGACAGCAGTCAGGTCGGCAGTCTTACCCATGATTGCGGTTTTGAGTAATGAAACAGGCTGGGAGTTTTTAAAAGCCTCAGGAATCTTTTGCAGGTGTTTAGAGTTAATTAGTTGATTCAGATGATTAGGTTAATAGCTCGTTTAGAGACCCTTTTCATGATATGCTAATTTTTTGAGATAGGAATTTTGGGTTTTCATGAGCTGTATGCCAAAATCATCAGTATTAAAACAATAAAAGACCTGAAATATTTCTGTTGGTGTGCAATGAATCTAAAATATATGAAAGTTTAATTTTTATCGTTACATTATGGAAAATAATGAACTTTATCACAATATGCTAATTTTTTGAGAAGGATCTGTATATATAATATGTGATGGTGTGATTTCAGTGCAATTTTCATAGTAAAAGCTTAAATGTTTTGGCATGATAAAGTAATGGAATATATATATTTTTTTCAAAATAAATTTTTTCTCTCAACAAAATAGATCCAAATGAAGCCATAATAAATATATAAACTGATCTATATGGACACTTCACTTGCTAATGTAATATTACTCCTCAGTCCCTGTTAGCAGCTTTATTGACGTCTAGAGGAACTGACTCAAAACATCAATAGCTTCATTACAACATGACTGTCAACAATGATAAGAAACGATCCTAAAAAAATGTTTCTCAGCTGGAGGATTTATGTATTTGAAGAAGGATTCATTGATGTAAAATACTAAATCAAATATTCTACACTGTGAATCAATGTTGTTGGATTTTTTTACAGAGGAAATGCAGTACCATTTCAGATTTTTATTAGAAGTGTGACGTTCCATAAAAATGTTATTTTGACCCAGCAGGATGTTTTTTTTATACATTAACCCATTTGCTGGGTTGTTTTTAAATCATTGCTGGGTCATACAATCCAATGTTACAGGTTATTAATATTAGATAATAAAAATACTAATAACAAAAATAAAATAAAAATAATATTAATAACAATAATAACACTACTGTTTATTGATTGAATTAAAGTGTTTATTCCAAGAAATTAATATAATCATAAATACATTCATGTTTAATCAACAATTAGTCATCTGCAGCATAAAACCATTTGTGCTAAAATGTTGGTATGTTAAAAGATTATAAAATGGTAGGATTCTCAAAATTCAAAACAAACAATATATATATATATATATATACACATTGCAATCATTTAGTCCTGTGTAGCAAAATAAAAACATAAAAACTTTATAAACTGTAAAATAGCCAATAGCTAAAGATTCTCTTCACACAAAACTTTACAATAAAATAAAACATATTTACATACTTGCAATTCATTTAAATAAGCAATCAATTAGTCTTGTGCAGCAAAAATGAGAGACACGTGAAAACGGTATACTTGAATTTTGTGTACCAGGCAGTGTTTTCACACTAAGTTAAAGATGAATAAATAGCTAAAGGATCTCTTCACAAAAATTTTAAACGAAAATGAAAGAAAAACGTACATATATTGCTCAATTAAATTAATGGCTATCATTTAGTCCTCAAAATGGAGGCCCGCAAAAACCATATGCTTGTTTTTTCTGGCCCAGGCATTCCATAAACTACCTGCTGCAAAAATTCCCAAACAGGGGCACATTGTATCAGATAGTGAATGTCAATGCAATAAAATGCCTTGAAACAAACATCCACAGCCTTGAGGAGAGTCAGCTGTTCCAGAGCTTGCTCATTCACCACCACAAAAAACTGTCCAGCCATCCCAAGCTCCAAGACAAAGGGGAAGGGTTTCGCTTCTCTCTGCCTGTCCAGGTAAAGCACCATGTTGGTTCCAGACTAAATGAGGGAATGACAATATCAGACACAGGTAATTCTTTAAAAGTGTGTCTTAGGTTTTCATAAGAGCAGGTTTAAATTAGTTAACGTCTTAAATTAACTTAAAGAGTTGTGAGAAACGAAATGCGTGTCAGATCCAAGCAGCAATAACCATGATCACGATTAAAACGATTTGTCGTGCAGACCTACAAACAGGTGTAAAGAAATGAGCCTGCTCTGTAGTTTTACTTACAGACTGTACATCAATGAATGAGGTTCTTGCCTTTTGAATAGCTGGCCGAAAAGTTTTGTGGCCAATCTTGTAGAAGAATGACAAGCAAGGTTTTAAGTGCTAGTGTGCCTTTGGAATCTAAGTAGGGATAAATGGCAAATTAGAACTTGTTAGTTCACCAGCTTTTAAATTAAGCAAAGTGCATTTCTAATTAAGGTCAACTTAGAATGATTGAAATTAGCTTAGCTGAAATATGTAACAGGTAAATATGTACTCTGGTAATCTGAAAACATTTAGTGTTATTAAAGGGATAGTTCACCTTAAAATGCAAATTTACTCGCCTCATTTAGTCACCCTCGTGTTGTTCCAAACCTGTACAAGTTTCTTTCTTTTTCCTGAACACAAAAAGACATTTTAAAGAATGTCAGTAAACATTCACTGACCACTGTGTAGCCACTGACTTCCATAATAGGAAAAAAGTACTATAAAACTCAATGGCTACTGTTAACTGTTTTGTTACCAACATTCTTCAAAATTTCTTCTTTTGTGTTCAGGGGAAGAAAATCATCCATGTTTGTAATAACATAAGGGTGAGTAAATGACGACAGAATTTTCATTTTCGGGTGAAATATCCCTTAAAGGCCATGTTGCAGGTTTAATTTTTCAACGAATTTGTGCAATTTGCTTGTTGGTAATAAACATTTAAACTGTTATCCATTGTATTTTATGTTGTTGGGTATCACAAAACGGAATATAATACGAAAAAAGTAGGTATTTTACAGCGGTTTGCAACGATTCTCCTTTCCCCCACAATGCATTGCATTACGTCACCTTGGGGAGAGAATTTACCTAAGCCCCCTGCCCGCGTTGTTGAGAGCTACGAGTAGTAGACGAGAGTATTCAGATAGCGCAGATTATAGATAAATACATAGATATAGAGAGATAGATAGACGAGATATATAGATAGACTAGATATATAGACAGACTAGATATATAGACAGACTAGATATATAGACAGACTAGATATATAGATAGTCAAGTATAGAGAGAGATAGGCAGACAGCATAACGTTAGCAGATATAGCTAACGTTAGCAGCTAGATAGAAATATATAGTAGATTGTAGATTGACAATGGTGAACTACTGTGTTTGTGCTGGGTGCAAGCACAATGTTGTGTTTTATTGCGAGTGTACACAAATATAAGTAAACACTTTGCAGTTTGAACGATATCCTGTATGAACAAAATGACGATGTTTTTATGTTTCCACTGTCTCGATAGCGCCCGCGCCTCTCTCTCTCACACTCACACACACACACACACACACACACACACACAATACGAATACATGTATAATTCCACCCCTAATAGCTATTTCTAGATTACAAAGACAAACTTTACCAGTACTACGACACTATGACAAAGGTTACCGGTACTTATCTGAACTAAAGTCATGATCATATACTGCCACTAGATATAAAGAAAACGTTGATTTTTCACTCGGTGCTATTCAGTGACCGTAAAAAAAATATATGTGTCGTTATTGTGCACTGCTGCTCGTAAGTTAAAACGGCTT
This sequence comes from Siphateles boraxobius, assembly GCF_051911475.1. NCBI lineage: Eukaryota > Metazoa > Chordata > Actinopteri > Cypriniformes > Leuciscidae > Siphateles > Siphateles boraxobius. The sequence goes on along the minus strand of NW_027508822.1, from coordinate 2,575,625 downwards.
GCCATAGCTTGTAGACTAGCTCCAGTGTTCATTTCTGCGTTGCTAAATGATAGCAACTCACCAGGACACTTCACCAACTCTCCACTTCTCCTCGGACCATGCATTCAATTGGCTTTGACGTCCATCAGTTCTTGGCAATTCTTCATTTGCCCTCTCACGTCTAGCAGGTTCAAAATTATATGGCTGCGGGCCATAATACATGTTAGTTCTTCTTGCCAACTCTTCCTCATCCCAGTCAGTCGCCATAGTTCTAACACTAGGCTGAGGCGCCCTTTCCTCCGCTTCTCCCCAACGTGACGTCATCACAGAGTTGCGTAAAAAAAAAAAAAATTATACCAGAAACGTAAAAAAATGGTCTTTAAGACCATTTTTGAGACATTTTAAAAATGATACACATATCTTGAGTGATTTATGTACCCATTAATCAACAGTGGTGGTTAACCTGCAACATGGCCTTTAAAGCAGTGCTTCTCAAACCAGTCCCGGGGACCCCATACCACTGCACATTTTGTATCTCTCCCTCATCTAACACACCTGATTTAACTCATCAGCTCATTAGTACAGACTGCAAGACTTAAATTGGGTGTGTCTGATGAGGGAGACATCAAAATGGTGGGGTGTCCCAGGACATTTGAGAACCACTGCCTTAAACCAAGAAAGGGGCAAGTACTTTTAAAGGGGTCGTGAACTGAGAAATACAATTTTCCCTGATCTTTTGTCAGACAAGAGGTCATTGTACTATAAAAAACATAAAACAACTTTTATTGATACTATGCTGCCAAAAAAAGACAAATTTTCTACTTTCAATTGTGTATTGCGCAATGGAACATCAGTGCAAGACCGCCTGCACAGAAACAGATCATAGCCTCTTCGTGCCCACAGGCACATGAGTGAAGGGAGTGATAACTGTTTTTGGGAGAGAAAAAAAGAGTTTTTATGCAACTGTGAAAAAAGATTACCTACAAAGAAAGAGAATTTGAAATTCAAAATTGTTTATCACATATTTACCAGCAAATTTTTCAACGAGGCACTCAAGATTCCAGTTGATGAGTTTTTGTTGAACAAAAATGTCCATTGCTGTAAAAGAACAGAAGGAAACATCTGATTAGTAATAGCTTTACAAAGTTAGCTGGGAGTGCTAACAAGTCTTATACCTGCTTTTTAAATTTATTTTTGTGCTGGCTCCCGTTTTTTTAGACCAAACTTTAAGACCAAAGGGAACTACAGTAACTACTTCATAATTTATTATCTTTACACAGTTTTTAATCGGACCTGAAGCAACAGTGAACTGACTTCAGCTGAACAATGACAGTTTTTGATGAGAATTGTCCTGAGCTGGACGATGACATCACTGTTTTCTGCAGAGCTGCTTTATAGCCAAATTGAACTAAGGCGCACGCACTCAAACACTGAAAACATACTGCAACATAATCAAATATTACAAATATATTTGTAAGGTCAGCCAGCTGAACAAGAATAACTGAATGTTTCAGTTACTAAGTAAAGGTGTGCTTTGACAGGTCAAAGATGAATATTTAATGATAATTTTTACTTTTCACAATGTTTTAAAAATAAAAACAGTACAGCATACAGTACTCATAACTTAGAATTTTATTATATAATTTTCATGAATGTAATTTTTACTTGTTATATCAAATGTGATAATTGATAGTTAATTTAAAATATGAAAATATGCTCCCCATACACTTACCCTGTTTTAAATGAAATAACGATGTGATAATATACTACACATAGTACACAGTAGCTGGAGGAAGAGAAGGAGAAGCTCCGAATGACGTCACTCGCCTGAGACTGGGAGATCATGGAGGGCTGGTAACCACTTTTGTAAGCTCCACCCATTGGCACAAAAACAAAATTCAATGTTGTGGTCGAAGGAATTCAACATGTAGGTCTTTTCGGGCGTTTCTGGAAAAATCACTTTAATTTATTAAACAGTTGATTTCTATTTTTTAATGCTGACTGTTGTTGTTTTTACACATTTTCTATCTTAACAGCTGATCCTCAGATTAGTTGTGATTTAATTTAGACCACGGATTTTTCTGGGCATCTCATAATTTCAAATATTCGTTTATTAAGGACCCGGTGTCGCTTTGAGACGACACAGCGTGAATGTGCGTTCACGGATGTGCGTTTTTAATAGTTGCGAGCTTGTAGCGTGCCAAGACAGTGATAGTCAGAAATCAGAAGGTCTCCTTAATGATGTGCTCCATGCTCCATTCATTAGTGCCTTCGGTTTGATCTATCCTGGAGATTTGTGGAAACACCAGACTACGCATTAATCTACTACGAATAATGATTTTGGAAAAATGCTGAATAAATCAAGGTTAACATTCAATTTTGCCAGGCAGGATTAAACATCAAGTAAAAAGAATTGAAAAGAATACATAGTACATAACTGATCAGTATATAATAGAGACATCATTAAAAATGCAATATCAAAAATAGTTTCAGAGAGTCAGCATACCTGAGACACACAGCAACTGTTCTGTTTACAGAGGCTTCCTTGAGTGGTTTGCCAATTCCCTTTAAATACCCAAGTGAAACAAAAGAACAATAAACATGTAGCACCCAAATATTTATTCAGCTTTCGTTGGACCCTTTCTCGTGACCCAAGTGGTCCTGTGTGCAGAGTCAGGAACACAGCATGGGCCAGAGTTGTGATCGGGACAGTTGTGTTGTGCTCTCTGTCCCTTAGATCCCTTCTTCAGATTATTGACTTTTATTGTTTCATTGCAGATTCAAATTCTTGAATTCAGTCTTAGGAGAAATCCATCCTTACAATGAACCACTGATATGATTTTGGAAACATTATTTTAAGGAAAAAAATGTTCTTTAGTGTTGCTTTAAAATATGAAAAGCATGCGTCAACGGCTTTATTATTAATAAACTGACTTAAATTTTAATAACAAAATCAGACCACAGAGAAATATTTTGTCCAGTTGTATATATGTTAAAGTGCTTATAATTTAGGTTAGATATGACATATTTGACTTACAGATTTGACTTACTTAAACTGAGAATAATACAAATAAGGTAAGGGCGTCAAATTTCCCACCGTAAAACAAGACATTATCAAGCTTAGAGAAACATGGCTACAATCATAAGAGTGTTTGTTCAATACACTTTATTCACTTTGATATTTCTGTCAGAAAAAAAAGATGAATCAAAGAGTCATGAAAATAATGAATGAAATGTGTGTGGCTGCTGGTGTAAAACTCTCTGAAATACTGATGATACATGAGAAACAAACAATGAACAAAACTGTATTTGTATTAACTAACTTTTCCAAAGATAACATTATGTAAGAAATATATTGTTCATTGCGTGTTAATATTTCCACTAATGTTAACAAATGAAACCTTATTGCAAATTTTGTGAATTACAAATATAGTAAATGTAAAAACAAAGATCTGTGCATTAAGACTTGCAGTGTAAACGCAGCCTAAGTGGTTTCTCCACTGTGTGGATCTTCATGTGTTTCTCCAGGTAGCGTTTGAAAGCAAAACTCTTCCCACACTGATCACACGTGTGCGACTTTTCTCCAGTGTGGATCCTCTCATGTCTTCTCAGATCTGCTGAACGACTGAATCTCTTGTCGCAGTGTGAACACATGTAAGGTTTTTCTCCAGTGTGAATAATCTGGTGCCGTTTTAAATGGCTTGCTGAAATAAAAGTCTTCTCACACTCAAAGCACATGTACTCTCTCACACCAGTGTGAATTTTCTGATGTTTATGTAAACTATACAGCTGTGAAAAACTCTTTCCACACACAGAACATGAATGTGGCTTCTCCTTCGTATGAACTGTCAGGTGTATCTTCAGGTCTGATGCCCTAAGAAATGTATTCCCGCATTGATCACATGTGAACGGCTTCTCTCCGGTGTGGATCCTCATGTGAATCTTAAGGTAAGCTGAATTTGTGAAACTCTTCCCGCACTGATCGCATGCGTGCGGCTTTTCTCCAGTGTGGATCCTCATGTGAAGATTAAGATGTTGTTTTTGTGTGAAACTCTTCCCGCACTGATCGCATGAGAACGGCTTCTCTCCAGTGTGGATTCTCATGTGAATATCAAGACTTTGTTTGGTTGTAAAACTCTTTCCACACTGAGTGCAGGAGAAAGATTTCTTGGTTCTTCTTTTCTTTAAAAATGTCTTTTTAGTCTTTGAGCGACGCAAAGGTTTTTCTCCAGGTTTGACATGATGTTCCTCCTTCGCTTCTCTCAGTTCTTCTCTCTCCTCTTTCACTTCCATCAGGTCTGAAATGATAGAAATTCATTTTTATTTTCAGTACATCAAAATAATTCAGTAATAGACAACTGTTTTTAAATATTATGATCATTTTGATGTATTTTTATAAATGATTATCCCTGAAACCTTCCATGAATGAGGTACATTGATCTTCCAATTATTAGTTTTAAAACATAATAAATTATTTCCATGCTTCTGTATTTATTAAACTAAAGGCTTTTTAACTACAGAGGACCGGTCACACTAGACTGTTTTTGTTCCACTGACTTCCATTCATACGCATGTGAATGAGGGACACCAGAAACACAAGATCAAGTGAATTTCCCTGTGTTGTAGCTCAAGTTTAAAAATAATTTGTCAATTCTCCTGGTTGTTCCCTCTTTATTCCCTAAATGTTACATATTGTACTTATACTTACACATAAGGACTTTACAGGTACTCTAGATTACAGCCCGCAAAGTACACGTAATTATGATGAATTTACAGCATAACTTTCGGTAATTATAAAGATTTACCAATTTATCTGTGTCCTACATGTTTCACTCAACCTGTTACTTCTGACATGGACCAATTTAAAGGAAACCTGTGCATGTTTTGTTAAGTAGCTTTTGTTCTGTCATTTTATGAGTGCTGGGTAAAATTTTATGTAATATTTTTAGTTTTATGTTTGTATGTTGTTTATGTGAAACTTTTTTTGCTGTCATTTTGGCCAGGACTCCCTGGAAGAATAGTTTTTATATCTGAATGGGACTATCCTGATAAAATAAAATAAAAGATTTTCCTCATTTTAAAAACAGAGCATTTCTTAAACCTGAGACACTCAGGAAGTGACATAATCTGGGCTCTTTCTACTGCATGATGGGAGGACAAGAAAATAATCTCCCTACGCCGCTGTTCTACTCTCCAGAGCAAATACAGAGCGGTGACTCTCTCGATAAATTACCCATCAACAACAGACATCTTGTAAAAAGATGGCCGCCAACAGGGTTCGGAACTTTTGAAACTTTCGCCTCTGACGTGCGTGATGTGCGTAAATTTCGCTTCAAACTTTTGTTTTTACACGTGTCAGTTTCACTCTTGACGCGCTAATTAACACAAAGTGGTCAAGCGTCAAACTAGACGCGGTAGATGCGAATTTGACGCGCTATTCGCGTCCGGTGTGAACGCACAGTTAGGCATAGCAACATGAAACTGATTGACCAAGGCCGCTGCAGCTGTTACTGCATTTTCAAATAGACTGGAGAGCGGGAAGCAGATTAAGAGCACGAGCACGACCACAACCGAATTACAAGAGACAAATCACCACAGAATCACCATAGACAAAATGAACACTGCACAGAGAGTTTGCACACACAAACCACTGTTATAATATAAAAGCAAGCAGATACTGCGTGCATGGTTTGGCATGATATGACTGAATGCACGCAAAGTGCGCTCCCTTAATTCCTAAAAAGCTGACATCAGTTCATCGCGATCTCACACATCTCTGTTATTATCAATGAAGCTGACTGCACAATAAATCTTTCATAATATATACACTTTGTTTGTTATAATTAGAGGATTTGCAGGCATACAGAATTCAGCTCTGAACAAAAAGTCCATTTTGAGCGGTGAGAGGAGTCTATCTTAAATGCTTCTGATTGGCCTTTGCGTTCAAGAAATCAACACATATGTCTGTGATTGGCTAAATCGCTCACCGCTGCAAAGTGCAAACATGTTATAAAAAGAAACTCTGGCCTGTAAATCGTTTCTATTTTGAAATGTACAAAAATGTATTAGTTTTTATACGTTTTATTCATAGATATTTCTAGTTTGCGGGAGTCCCGCGAATCGTTTTATTCTCCGCAACCCGCACACACAGAGTGAGTGCATTTCCGACTGGCCAGGTCACTGCCCCTCTCCTCCAGGCTTCCAGCTTGTGTCCTCTCTCTTGTGCCAGAGCCAACAGGAGGCTCTTTCACCCGGCCAGAATGTGCACCATTGTTCCTTTCAGACAATAAATCATTCACAAAATGTTCTGGGATGCATGTTCATTTATAGATCAGTTTGTCGATAAATGAATGCAGGAAAGTCTGCTTTAATGTCTGTAGGTTCTATGGCAGGGGCCCTGACCACATTCTTAACAGCAATAAAACCAACTTATCTGATCGTAGTCATTGTAACTAACACCTTCTTGCCCTTGTTGGGGGGATGGGACAACACATCCCAGAGTGAGTTTTAAATATTATTTGTTAACTGTAACAAATACTTTTGTCTGATTTGTCTCAGTCGTTACAATGTAGACGTAGCGGTAATCCCTAGACATCTATACGTCCAGCCTATGCCTACGTGGCCTGTCTGAAATAACGCGGCGCTCGATTAATACTGAATTAAAGGGATAGTTCACCCAAAAATTTAAATTATCGGCCCACGAGTAAACCGCTGTCTAGTATTGCTCCGAGCTGATAAACTGTTTTTTTACTGTGGTTTTGTTTGCCGTGTGATGTTTCTCGTATGCGGCAGAAAATGGCAGCTCTCGCACCGGCAGGAAAAAAAGTCGCAAAATGTGACCATTTACTCTGTCATGATCGCCACCTGCTGCCAGAGAGTGAATTTGTGTTGTTTTTTCATGTAGAATAATCCTAAAATATTTGTTAATATAATGTATTAAGTACATCTAAATTAGAAAGGGAAATGGGGACACCTACAGGCGACTAGGGTAATCTATGAGTGGAACCGGACATTTTCTCTTCAGTTTTATGCACGCTGAGAATGGTAGGTGGAAAATCTCCCTCTCCGGTCGAACAGAAATAAAATGTTGTCGGGATGATTTTATTTCTCTTTAACCCTCTGAGACCTAAGGGTATTTTTACAATAAATTTTTCGTCTGGTGTTATTCACTAAAAAAGCTTGTAAAACATCAACACTTTTGTGCACAGACAATTGACACACATCTTTTTTTTCAGGACAAATTGAACTTTCAGCTTATTTGTGTTTCATTGATGTCACCTGAATGTAAAATAAGTTATGGGACCACAAAGACAAATGAAAAAATAAATCGGAAATTGAATCACTGAAATATTTATTGAAATCACACACAAATAAATAAAAGCTAAGTAATTTTCCTCTGGAAAACAGTTTGTTCAAGTCTTTGGAGTCCTGGAGCACAGGAATGAACATTATAACTTGAACAGAACAAAAAATATTTACATTTTTCCAAAGGAAGTCCAGGCGTTTTGGGCCTCATGAAAATCACTGATGCCAAGCCTCAAAACAGTTCCTATCAGGAATCACACAGAGGGCCACATCACAGGCTTTGCATTTCCAGGGGGTGGCCTGTTTCACCTGCCTTGTCTGTTTGCAGTTCACACATTGCCTTCTACCATAGGTGGCCTTCTTGCTTGCTTCAGTTTGTTCCGATGTTTGGACGGGTACATGGTTACTTTGTTGCTGGGTGGGAGGAACAGCAACTGTAACACCACAGAGTTGGGCTGTCAGCTCCTCCAGAAAAGCCCTGTGGGTCATGGGCTGTTGCTGCTTCTCTGCACAAACTTCCTTGTGAAGTAAAAAACTGCAGCAGCCGTCCATGACCTATTCCTGGCAGCTGCTGGGATGCTGCAGCAGAAGTGGAAGGGCCCTCCTCAGTGGAAGAATGGGAGCTTTCCTGTCTGGCTTGGGTGGGTGGGCTGGTGTCTTCATCATTATCACAACTGTAAAACAAATAAATAAAGCAAAATATTAGATCATACAAATTAGATCAATTACTGTTTTTGTATTTGATTTTTCACATAAGATTACAATGGCTGAGATTGCTACTGTACCCCCAACCCACCACAGCTATAATATGACCATTCGCTTTCCAGCCAAAAGGTGTGACCGACCCCCCACTATTCTCTCCACAGGTAAAAGGTGTGACCAACCCCCCACTACAACATCCTTTGTTTGTATCTCTAGGTAAACTCAGACAAACAATGGCTGAGAGACAAAGTGTAATCCACAACTCTGTAACAAACATAAACAAATGAAATACTACTTTTACAGAACTTATTTTTACATATTTAGAAAATTTATATTTTATCATATTAGTTTTTTCTTCTTTTTTTATACTTTTTACAGTAAATAAACTCACAATGGACATCACAAATAGACATACAATGGTTGAGAGACAAAGAGTGTAATCTACAACTCTTACTACTCTGTAACACACACAGAAAAACGAAATACTACTTTTACATAACTTATTTTTCCATATTTAGAAAATGTATATTTTATCATATTAGTTTTTGTTTATTTTTATACTTTTACAGTAAATAAATAAATGTAACTTACTCTTCAGCAGGGTCTAGACGATTCTGGTAATCAAGTTCCTCATCAGTCAAAAAGCTCTCTTCTCCAGAAAATCCATCATCCTCCATGGCATCAAAAAAGGCCAGTGCTTGATTTACATCCATGTTTCTCAATCTCTGAGGATCCATTATTCTCCGTGTTTCTCTGTGTATTATTCAAAACTCGCGTCTCTCTGTGCGTCTCTCTCTCTCTCTCCTCGAAACCACTGTGCCGTGCGTCTCTCTCTTTCCAAAATATCACCCTTGGTTCATGCGTAATGACGCACACCAACGTGGACGACGGATCAGCCTGTCATTGGTCAACAACCTCACGCAAAGCATCGCGAGATGTCCAAAATGGCAGCTTGCATCAAGCTAGCAGCAAATATGACGGAAAATTTATAAATTATGGACTTCAGAGATCAAAACTGGGATATACACATATGGATTTATTACTGAAACACTCTGAAAGGACGCACAAGTTCCAGGCTGGATAGAAAACCTTCTGAAAAGGCTAGAAAGACACCAAATACACCCCCGTGACGGCTAGCGTGTTAGCTTTCTGCTGCAAAAAACGGTAAGGAAATCGATCAATTTTTCATCAAATAATATCAATATTTATCGGAGGAGTCGTGTGGCGTCGTCGACGATGCCGTCGGTTTCAGAGGGTTAAGGTCAGAATTGTTTTTTTTTAAAAGTATTTTATTTCATATTTGAGTCATAAGAGAGAGTTGATGAATAATTGATTTTATACCGAAACTCATTGTTGAGCGCATTAGGAGCACATGGTATCCGTTCCCACATAGCAACATTGTTTCGGCCCAGAGCCTGTGAAGATCTCAGCAGAGGAGGAATAAACTTTATTTCTGTCAGACGTCTGCAGAAGTTTTATTGAGAATTAACAGAGGTTTAACTCTGTTTCATTTGAAGTTACCATAACAGTGATTAGCGTTTCCATTAGTTGGTCTATTAACTCTTATTATGGCTTTTGTCTTTTTTGCCTGCTGTGACAGTGTGTGTGTTAAGCACATTTGCAGCAGCAAAGAAAGCTTAAGTGAACTGAAATCAGGTGATGATGGTTTCCTGTTGATGGTTTTATAATCATCATGAAATAGACTGAATCACTGATGTCTTTTGAATCTAACAATTGTGTTGTTCCATTTATATATTCATATCACAACCACTGTTACAGCATGAGATCCAGCAACATTACAAAAATCAGTTAGAAGATTTTAACAACGAGCACAAAACACTAATCTGCCATGACACACACAGACATCAAAAATCAGCATATGAATCTCAACAATGGTGACAATAATATTTAGGGAAACAGATCAATTCAAAACATCACTAAAAAGCTTGCAACAAAAACAACAGCAAAAAATAAAAGCAAATATTTCGAATTAAACAAAATAATAGGACAATTCACCTGCATAATTTATTCAAACAAAACCACAGTATTCCCTCTTGGCTCTCAACGAAGGCGGTCGCATTTTCTCTCCCTCCCCTTACCTCTCCTGCTTTGCTTCTCTCGTCACGTCTACTGCCTTGTACTTGAGAGACTCTCGCTACACTGCTCTCCAAAACCAAGAAATTATGGATTTGATCAACTGGTCTCTCAACGCAAATGACACCATCTTCTCGACGAGAAGCTTGGGTTCGGGGGAACCTGACTGCCCTGCCGGGACGTTCGCAGCTGGCTACACGATGGACGCGTGGGAGAGGTGGCGGGTCGTGTGTCTGGCGGCTCTTTCCGTGGAGGACATAGAAGATATCTACCTATTCGGCACCATGATAACAGGTCTTCTGCTGATTGGATTAGGCATTGCCCTGGTTTATCGAGGAACTAAGCAGACGGTGACAGCTGTCAAAAGCCCCGCAAGGCTGCCCGTGATGATTGAAGCGGTGGGCAGAGCTGTCAGCACTCAGACTGGGTCTATGAACCACAATATGGATAACATCATGGAGAAACTCACAGCTTTGCAAAGGCAAATGGATCGTTTCAGAGACCAAAATGGACCAGGAGAATAGCCTGTATAAATTGAATGCGGCTACTCGCCCCAAGACCAAACAATCCCAATCTTATCTGTTTCGGCACCCCCCTACCAGCACTGGCCTTGGCCAAGGCCGCTGCTGGAACAACAACTCTCCCGGAAGAGCACTGCAGTGAGCCGCTCTTGCGTTCCTTCCCCGACTCCTCAGACACCTGCTGATTGTTGACTCTGCCTGGGACATGATCAAGGTTGTCTCCATGGCAACTAACTGTGTATCGCTATGACAATCCTGCGGACTGAGGCTCCTAGATTATGGTGCTGGCTTAGCGACTCTCTCCAGGCCTACACACACATGAACTTACACATACACAGATATGCACCTGCCCCACACCCCATCCCACGCCTTCGCCGCTTCGTACCCCCAGTCTGACAGGCGGGTCTGTGACCAGCGCCATAACGGCTGCAGGACCGGATGCTGCTTGCCTGGGCTGGACTACCTCCATCCCCCACTCCCAACCGTGTTGCAATGTCTGCTTTGTAGAGTGTACTGTTTATGTGCTAATGTTGCTGAGGTGTTTTTTCCTGTTCCCAGACTGTTCTCCTTACAGGAGCATAGTCTGGGGGTCGCCTTTTTTTTCTCCTCACCTCTCCTCATGTCACGCTGTATTTTTCTCAAGTTGGCGCTGATTATAGCAGCCTCAGTAACCCCTTATTACCAAAGCAAATTCCTTGTATGTGAACAACACTACTTGGCAATAAAATTGATTCTGATTCTGATTCATGTTGCAATGCATGCTGGGAGTTTTGTACTATGCTGGTACCCAGCATGCATTGTACTTTTGATTATCACCATTGTTGAGATTCATTCGCTGATTGTTGATGTCTGTGTGTGTTATTGATAGATTGGATTTTTGTCCTCGTTTTTGTTAAAATCTTCTAACTGATTGTTGTAATTTGGCCAAATCTCATGTGGCAGAAACACAGGGTTTAAGATATGAATATATAAATGGTACAACACATTTGTTAGAGTCGAAATACATCAGTGAATCAGTCTATTTAATGACGATTATAAAACCATCAACAGGAAGCCATCACCTGATCTCATTTCACTTTAGCTTTCTTTACTGCTGCAAATGTATTTGACACACACACACTGTCACAGCAGCCAAAAAAGACAAAAGTCATAATAAGAGTTAATAGACCAACTAATGGAAACGCTGATAACTGTCATGGTAACTTCAAATTAAACAGAGTTAAGCCTCTGATAATTCTCAATAAAACTCCTGCAGACGTCTGACAGAAATAAAGTGAGTCTGGTTAGTAATAAGTGAAGCTGGTAATCCTGTTTGTGGAGTCGTTTATTACTCCTCTGCTGAGATCTTCACAGATTTAATGTCTTCTTTTCTCTTCAGTGGATTCCATCTAAGACTGTGTCTGAAGTAAGTTGTAGTTCTTCTGTTTCTGCTCGTCTCTTTTTCTGTTCTCTTCTTTCCTTCACTGATTCTGCTTGTTAACAGGCTTTATTAAGGCTGCAATTACTTCATATTTAATATACACAGATTTTGTGGCTCAGATAAGGTCCAGTTCTGGTGTATTTCTTTGCTCTTGGCTGACATGTGGCATTGCTATGGCCTGCTTGTGGCCCAGATCTGGCAAACAGGAGTGGGCCACCCAAGGGCCGTCATTCAACGCTGTATGTGGGCCAGATCCGCATTCCACAAGTGCCAGACTTGGGCCGGCTCTGGGCCGACACAATGTTGCTATGTGGGTTGTATTTCTCGTTGTTTATTTTCACATGTAACTTAATTAATATTTATTTTTGACAGTTACATGACCGGATGAGCTGTATTTCATGTCTGTTTGTTGTCATTTCACATATTCCTAGGTATGATGTACTAATGTTTGTATGATGTTACGTTTTCTGTGTTCAGAAAAAAAGAAAAGAAACTCAGCTCTTAATTATGAAAAAAAAGTGATTTATTTTTGTTGAATTGGTGAAAGAGTTTTATGCAAGCTGTCGAGGTGAATGTTACATGACCGGATGAGCTGTATTTCATGTTTGTTTGGTGTCATTTCACATATTCCCAGTAAACACGTGATGGGTGTTCGTTCGTCTTGCCTTCGTCTCTGTGTGGTCCTTTTAGGGAGGGTCGAAAGAACGAATCAGTGAAGGGGTTACACATGGATCTTCATGTGTATCTTCAGGTGAGTTTTAAAAGAGAAACTTGTTCCACACAACAAAGTCTCCCGTGTTCACCACACACCGGCTATAGGTGGAGAGGAGAGATTTGGCTATAGAGTAATGTGTGGCTAACTTACACAGAAGAGACTTTGTTGCTCAGCACATGAAAATAAACTACCTACCGTGATCTCAGACTGTGTTTAAGTGGTTTCTCCACTGTGTGGATCTTCATGTGTCGCTTCAGGTGAGTTTTAATAGAGAAACTCTTTCCACACTGATCACACGTGTGCGGCTTCTCTCCAGTGTGGATCCTCTCGTGTGTTTTCAGATTTGATGACAGACTGAATCTCTTGTCACAGTGTGAACACTTGTAAGGTTTTTCTCCAGTGTGGATCCTCTCATGTGTTTTCAGATGTGATGAATGACTGAATCTCTTGTCACAGTGTGAACACTTGTAAGGTTTTTCTCCAGTGTGAATTCTCTGGTGTTGTTTTAAATCGCTCCCTGTAGTAAAAGTCTTCTCACATTCAAAGCACATGTACTCTCTCACACCAGTGTGAGTTTTCTCATGTCTATGCAAATGATGCAGCAGTGAAAAACTCTTTCCACACACAGAACATGAATGCGGCTTCTCCTTTGTATGAACTCTCAGGTGTGTCTTAAGGGTTGATGCACTAAGAAATGTTTTGCCGCACTGATCACATGAGAACAGCTTCTCTCCGGTGTGGACCATCATGTGTTGATTAAGATTTGTTATTTGTGTGAAACTCTTCCCGCACTGTTCACATGTGAACGGCTTCTCTCCAGTATGAACTCTCATGTGAACATCAAGACTATATTTGGTTATGAAACTTTTTCCACACTGATCACATGTGAACGGCTTCTCTCCAGTGTGGATCCTCATGTGTTGATTATGATTTGTTATTTGTGTGAAACTCTTCCCGCACTGATCACATGTGAACGGCTTCTCTCCGGTGTGGATTTTCATGTGTTGATTACGAGTTGTTATTTGTGTGAAACTCTTCCCGCATTGATCACATGTGAACGGCTTCTCTCCGGTGTGGATCATCATGTGACGCTCAAGATGTTGTTTGGTTATGAAACTCTTCCCACAATGAGTGCAGGTGAAAGATTTATTGGTTCTTCTTTTCTTTAAAAATGTCTGTTTAGTCTTTGAGTGACTCAAAGGTTTTCCTCCAGGTTTGACATGATGTTCCTCCTCCACTTCACTTAGTTCTTCACTCTCCTCGCTCTCTTCCATCAGGTCTTACATGAAAGAAACAAATATTACATTTAATTTTCAGTACATTAAAATAATTAAAAGAGAGAAATATAAAGTGAAAGGGCATGAAAGTGAGGCCTGATGTAATGGTAGAAGACAACTGTTATAAAATATTATCATAATTTGATGCCTTTTTTTTAATTGATTATATGTCCTTAAACTTTCCATGAATGAGGTAAATTTATCTTCAAATTATTATTTTTAAAACATTATAGGCACGAATCCCATGTTTCTTTAGCAAGAACTATTAAATATATTTGATCAATATTGTGTATGGGGGTCGTCGGGGGTCCAGGAGGAAATTGCAACACTCCTGACACAAATTAAGACAAATACTGAAACTTGAGTCTTATATCTTTTTAGTTTGTCAAGGTAATAACATTACATCTGATAGTAATGTTATCCGTGGTTCTCCAATTTTTTAGAGTGCCGTACCCCTCTTCCACTTAGACTGCAGTCACACCTTTTCCATAAAGGGACAATATTTGCCCCCTTTGATCAATTTTTCCATTTCATTTTTTTACCTTTGTAATTCCTTTAAAAAATAAATAATTCATTAAATAAAACAATGTTCAATAAATAGGCAATGTTAAAAATCGTTTAATATTAATAAAAATATTGTATTAAAATCGCCAGTAGGTGGCGGTAATTCATTGTCTTTATGTGTGTCAGAGTCATTCATTGAATCTCACGATTCGTTCAAAGCCACAGATTTCGTTGCAAAATAGAGCAATAAGCCTGACTATATTGTTTTAAATGTAGTAAATCACTTAATGTTACCCTTTTGTTTTATTTTTTAACTGTTGTATAGAATCAATGTCACATTTGAAATCGTGTGGATATTCGGGAAACATTGCATCAACATTAAAAACACTGCTGGATATCATACCTGCATTTTTTCGCACAAACCGCGCAAGCGGCTCTTGACAGAACATAGACCGACTGAATGACACTTCAATTTAAGTTGAAAATCTCAAATGAAGATTGCTGAACTCCAGCTTGTCTGTGTTTTCAGATCATCCGCGCGTCTTGAGCAGTGTAGAGAGCGCGCGTGCATGGTTGCCAGCTACTATTGAAAAGACCGGGTAGAAAACAAGTTCTTTTAACAGAAAAGCTCTGATTAGGGGGTTAAATTATTGAATTCTGGCATTTGTGGCCACAGCGGATTAAACTGAAACTTTCCTATTTCAGACGACAAACTACGCTTCTCGTAGTTGAACTTAATTCTAGTAAATCCTAGTAATAAAAAAAAATATATATAATACTTTTGTAACGAAATCCAAGACTTTGTATACCAAGTTCAAGGCTTGTAAAGGCCTTAATTTGAGATTATTTTTCAATGCTTTTAAGATCCTGCAGGTACCCTGGTTAATGTGTCTTGTCCCCTCACAATGACAGCAAACTAATTATTAGGCTAAGGTTACATTACATGAGTCACGTCACATAGTGGTCTATTTTCAGTTCAAAATGGCAAAAATAGACAAAAGTTTATTAGTTTGCCTGATTATTTTTGTGATTCGTTTAACATTTATGACCTAAAAAAACTGTCAAATAGGAAATGTTTAGTTTAGCAACTTACATCTTCTCGCACTTGACCGACTGAAACTGAAGTGCGTCGAGTCGCTCCTGTCTATGAGTCGCTCTCTACTAAAATTCACGCTGCGAACATAAAGCCCGCCTACTTTGATTTGATTGGTCATCTCAAATATTCTGACATTGACGAGCAGTGACAGACCAATGAGGCCCCAATGAACACACACACACACACACACACCATGTCTTCTGTTTGTTCTGACGTGCTTGCCGCCGCTGCGGAAGAACGCGCTGATTACAAGACTGAAGCGAACACGAAGGCTTATCACAAATTTTAAAGATTGAAATGGAGAAAACAGGACAGAGTAACTCGGCGGATATCGCTCACATAATTTTTTTGACGACGTAGTTAAGGCGGCAGGCGTGTGTTGCTTAGGCGGCCGCCTTAGTAACAAAGTGCTGCGGGAGACCCTGATATACAATACTGCCATGTTTCGACACCAACTTTGAGATTGATATTTATTTTACTAAAAACGTTTTAACCCTCTGGGGTCGACGGTATCGCGGGCGATACCAGCTCACTTTTTTTCTTATTAATGCAAAAGAGACTCAAAATACTTTACTTCATTTTGATCATACATATCGTCGCTTCCCGATGAAACTCACGTATGTCCAAAACGGTTACTTTTCAGGAAGTGAAAAAACACCGTAATTTCAAAAGCAGTTGAACGTAGCATTGTCATACTTGGTACGGCATCTTTAAATGTAACCATATTCTTGCCATTGTAATTATTTAATCCACATTTGACCAAAATCAAGTTTAAATGGACATACGTGCATATTTTACAGTAACGGTGTTCGATACGCGTTCTTCCGATCATTAATTAGAATGACCAAGTCGCGTTTTATATTGACAGATGAATAGGCTACGCTAAGTTTATTAAATAGCCTACGTCTCAGTTTATTAAATACGCTCAGTTTATTAAATGTCTCTTGCAAACTATGAAGGGACAATGAATCAATACACTGACATGGCAATGCTAGACTGATACTTTGTTTGCACAGTCCTACCGTAATTTTGTAAAATATAAAAAAAAATTACACTATTTTATAACTACCTATTACACTGCCTATCCGGCAACTCAAAACACGGCTTGGAGGTAACGGAACAAAAAAAATTACACTGCCTATAGCAGTGCTTCTCAATCTTTTTTCAATAACATACCCCCTATCATTTTTTTTCTCAGCCAAGTACCCCCTAACCGACCGCCAATCCTTTTAGATAGAAATAAAAGCTGACTGTGATATAGTGACCTGCCATTATTATGAGATTTATTAAACAAATGAAAAACATTTGTTCTAATAAACATTTGCAATAGTAAACATTTACAATAATAAACAATGTATCATTACCGATAACTGATTGTGCAGTTTGATTACCCCTTGTCTGGCCCCAAACATGTTTGATAAAAGAATCATAATACAGTGTGTAGGTATAGGCTATATGATGTGTATGACATTTTAGCTCAAAAACAATTGTAATAAAATATAGGATCATAAGATGCGCAATATGAGACATGGTTTTTACCACTTAAATAAGTTTTGTTTTGTAAATCTTCAGACATGATTTTTACAACTTAAGCTTTGTTGAAAGCCTTTCTTTAAAGTGAATTTCGTTTTGTATAAATTGTATCTTAATTTTAATAAATGTTTCATCAACCAATTGCATGTATTTAATAAATAAAAAGCAAATAGGCTATAGCAGACAATATATATAACCAATATAATATATAACCAATATAGACAATATAATAACCGTAACATGGAGGCACCGGCGCGCTGTGTTCACTTGCATTGTGAACTGGAGCGCATATCTCATCATAAATGAATGAAACTCAGCGTAGGCCTATGATTCATATATTAGCATTAAATATCTTTGCTGCGTCCTTTCTAGAACAGACAAGGGCTTTCTAGCCTTGCTGCTCGCTTCAGCATCGTCCATAGACCGCAAAAACGGATGGCGGGCGGGCGCTGCTTTGAAATTTGTTGATGATGAGTTTTGTGATGCGGTTGAGGATGAAATAATACCCCATCCGCGCATCTCTATCGATAACAACATTGAACACTACAAAAATAGTAATTTTATGTTTTTACTTTAGGCGAAACATTTTTCATAGGAGGTGCCGGATCCAATAAAAAAGGTCCCGGATCCAACGTCGGATGTTCCGTCGTGTTCTGGCTCAAATTAAGCCCTGTCTACACCAAATGCTTTAAAGATTGCATCACAATATGTAAAGTAATCAATAAAGTTTGAATTCTGAACCATTGAATACTCTCCTAAATTTTGATTCTTCTATATTAAAGGTTTTCACTGAGGGGTCTGTGAAGATTTAAAACAGATTTTTTAAAACATATTTACAGCTTTATATCTAGGCAAAAAAAAAAATTCCGATAAAGGATATACAGTAAAGTGTGATCTTAGTAAAGAGAATATTTGTACTCATTTGAAAACGCCACATGATGTCGCTGTAACAGTCACGAGACCGGCGAGATACCTCCACAGGTGGGAGATACGCGGCGTGATTGACAGCTTTGACACCAAATGGATATACGTGAAAATCAGATGACATGATTTCACAACTTTTCATTTGGTCATTTAGATATGTGAAGCATACTGTATACGGAAATGAACCTGGACATTTTAGCCGTAGAAAAATCTCAAAATCGGCAAAATGGACATACACGGTTTTCATCGGACAGCGACGATATAATTGTTATACATCATTCAAAACTGTTAAATGTGTTCTTTTATTTGAGTACACTCATGATAAAAACAAAATGTTGTGTTTTTCGTAAAATAAAGAAAATTATCATGATGCGCGTTCAGCCGTCTCTCTCAATGTGAGGTTCATTCTGAAACGCGACAGAAAATGATCTGTAACTCAGCTTATGTTTGTCAGAAAGACTTGAAATGTATGTCTTTACAAAGCTTGGAATCTCTATTTTTAAATGATGTAAATTATATCAAAAGCAAATATTCTCTGTTTAAGTAATCAGTATGAAAGCAACGACATGTATAGTTTCTCAAATGCGTCCTAATTACCTCTAATGTGACCACACCCACGCGCGCAAGAGCGATTGACCACATGATCCACATGAAGGAGTAGACCTGAAAACGCCCTTGTCACCTCAAAACAAAGAATCGGCGACTTCAGTAGCCTACTCCTCTGCTTTACATCGAGTTTGGAATCTGTGTTTGTGCTGTGTTGTGCTGAGCACCTTGGATTTACATCAGCTAGAGGAACGCGATTTGAAGATGAGAAAGATTTTTAAGGTAAGACATCCACTCATAATGTTTTGTTATAGAAACTTTACATTGCGCAACTAGTCAAACTGGTGCCAGATGGTGTTTACTCTAATATGGTGAATATTATAATGTTTAGAAAAGTGTTTACTGTTAAATACTGTGTTTGTGGGTATCTGCTCAAACGTAGATATGTATATGTGGTAACAATAATGTTTCATAGTTTGGAGCGGCTCGATCGCTTCAGTAAATGTTCTCTACACGTGCTGTGAGTTTCATTCAGTCGCGCTGTTTTAATGATTTATAGGCCGCCTGCTATACGCTATTGTTATTTTATGCAGCCCTACACATAAAATGAACACCAGGTTGGTTGTGCCTTATAGGCGTATTTATGTGTAGCCTACATGTATATGCCTACAGGGCACAACCAACCTCGTGTTCATTTTATGTATGTATATATGTGTGTGTGTGTATTTTGTACATTTTAAATCGCAATTTTAACCAGAAAAATCTAAAATGTATTCCCATAATCGTGCAGCCTATAGTTTAACTTGATATCAGCATGTTCACAGTTGTTTCTTTTTCTTTTCTTTTTTTACAGACCAGATGCCACTGGATGAGTCCTGCTGACTTCAACATTCACATGAGTCTCTGTACATGAACATGGTAAAATGAAAAATCAAACACCTTGGAAATGACAGGTATGTAGGCCTACTATGTTTCAGGAATGGCACAAAGTTATGTGACTGTTCAAGTCTGTCTTTAGATCAATGTGTTCAATAATGTGCTTTTTTGTCTTTGTTGTGTATCTTTGGATTATGTTGTGTTGTAAATAAATCCAAACAACCAAAAATCCATTATTTTTTAAATCTCCTCATTCTTTGTGCAAGGCTCCTCATGATTATTGGGCCTGATAGCACCTAATAGGGCCATTAAGGGAGGGTCTTTATCTTTCTCAGGTGTGAAAAACAATAAATTAATGGGTTGTTTACACCTCCTTGCATAAAGCTTTCTTACACAAAAGATGTCTTACAAATTTTTAATCAATATATTGTCTTATCTGAATGAGTAGTCAGGATGATTTTCACATAGTTTTGAAGCAAATATTCTAGCCCCTGTGATACAACATTCAAAAGTCTTGTGAATAAATAATCAGTATGGGTTTTATGACCTTATTTCAGTGACATTTGTTTTTTGTTTTTTTCACAAACCACGTATAAGCGTCATTATCTCAAAACTAAAAACTTTTACATACATGCTGCTGACATTATTAGGGGTCGACCGATTATCGGCGCCGATATTGAGCATTTTTATGGTTATCGGTATCGGCCATTTTCAAAACCGATTTGCCGATAAAATAATTTAATTTTGAAATGCGCTATATTTGGCTCTGTCACCTCTGTCGGAACTCACCACTCTGTAGACTAGACCAATGCAAGGTCCCGCACATCTGATTTGTTGGGAGTCACGAGTCCGGCCAATCAAATCAATGCTCAAAGCTGAAGCCACTGAAAGTTTAGCACTCACACCGACAGCACTCGCTGACTGGAGCTGCTGCACTGATCACGCATCAGTTGTCTTGTATCTCAAAGTTAAGGCAGCAGCAGACTTTGCTGAAGTAGCAATACATTACTCCACTGAAGTTGCAAAATACCTCAATATAATAGGGTCCTGTGATGCCCCGATGCAGAAAACACGGACCGAATCGCGGAATCCAGTCATAAAATCGGAATTTACTGTATAAAGCGAAATGTCAACTTCTTGGTGAATTAATAAAAAGCAGGTCAGTACAAATCAAATCGAATTTCAAAGCGCAAAAAGACTATTTAAATATGAATCCTGCGTGTCTCTAAATGAATGGTGCAGACGCGTGATTTCATTTACCACACACACACACACACACACACACACACACACACACTGGAGCACGCGTGACGCTTGCGCTGTTTTCAGCCTCAGCCGCATCATTATATGAGGACATGATTGCATAAACATCATCTCCAGAGCCGCTTAGTCACTTCATGAGCTTTTTAAAGCTTCAACTGAGAAAAGTTATCGTCATATCATAAACACACAGAAACTCAAAGATCTCCACGGCAACCCGTCAAAATAAAAGTTCGTTTTTTCATAGGGCCATAACATGTTCTTTTTGTTAAACTGTAAATAAATTGAATACGTTTGATGATTTAAATGAATAAGAAATGCTTTTTGATTACTAAAATTTAATTTAACCATTAAAATAGAGTCTTTAAGTTTTACAGAATGCTGCTGGGTGCTCCCTGCAAATTTTTAATGTTATTATTAACAGTTCTCAGATTTAAAGATAAAATAATTTAAAGAAAGTATTTGTCAAAACTCTTTGTTATTCTTAATTTTGACATTAATTTACATTTTTACACCAGACATAGGCTATATATCGGTTTTTAAAATATCGGTTATCGGTCTACTTGATCTGTAATAATCGGTATCGGCCCTGAAAGTCACATATCGGTCGAACCCCTACATATTACTGTAGCAGAGTTTGTGCTGAATACAATGTAATACGACTTTAGCCATGTAAATGTCACAAGTAACAGAAATAAGCACAAATGTCAGAGCGTGTCAGAACACCTCCAGCATGTGAAAGTGGGACACTAGAAACACAAGCTCAAGTGAATAACCCAATGAGAAATAACACAAGCGTTTAGCATTCAAGTGGAGTGGATTGTTTATTTTTAAATTTTGAATTATTATTATTTGTTATATTGAATTAATGTTTGTAAAAAAGCTTCTGCAGAATGTGACGTCATTTCGTGACCGTTGCAGTGTCTGAAGACATTTCACATGCTCAAAGTGTAGAGTGGCTTTAATTAGTTTTAAATTAACTATTCGTATTAGCATTAACTGTGTCCTTCATGTTTCACTCAACCCTGTTACTCCTGACATGATTTTTCTCCTTTCAAAAACAAAGCATTTCTTAAAACTGTAACACTCAGGAAGTGACATCATCTGGGCTCTTCTACTGCATGATGGGAAGACAAGAAATAATCTCAATCCATTGTCTCAGTTTTACACAAACTGTAGCATTGACTGTATTCATCAACCCTGTTACCAACGTTACTGTAAGAAGAATCTCTATAACTATGAGTAACTTATATGATATTTGACAAATACGACTTTATCAGTAACTTGGTGTTATTTGTGCAATTTTTGCAAATTGTGAACCAGATATAAAATAAATGTAAAATAAAACAGTTAAAGTAGTATTAAGTTTAATCTTATGTTGACAATCAATATAAAAATGTCTCAAATCTCCCTTTACTGACCATTTGTTGAAGAAAAACCCAGAACATTCTGTACCATTTCATAGTTAAACTGTTTATCTAAATCTGATAAAGTGCTTGAATGTTTCTAACATGAATGTTCTTCAGCATCATGAATGAATGAATAAACACCAACCTCTTTGTTCTTCAGTGTGTTTCATTCTGCAGGTTCTGGATCACTCGTGTTCTCACTGTCCTCTTTAATAAACTCAGTCTTTGCAGATTTCAGCTCTTCCTGATGCTTTCATGCTCGTCTTCACTTGTAGCTGATGGGAATTTACAGCATTTATTGGAGAATTACAGTGGGAGGAGCTTCACTGATGATGTGATTGCGGTGGGACGAGCTTCACTGATGATGTGATTGCAGTGGGAGGAGCTGATCTGCCTAAATCAAAAATATAAATTACTGAGTTTGTTTTTATAAATGACACTAAGTATTTATGTCTATCTATTCATCTATCTATTTCATCGTACAGTAACTGATGCCAATTCATTAATTAGTTTATAGTGCTAATCCGAACATTATTCTGCTTCTTCAATAAAATACAGGTATCTAGATTTAAAGAAAATTATATAAATCATTTAAATTCTTCCAAAAATAAACAATGGTAAGAAAAACAGTTAAAATCATAAACACAGATATAAACATACATATAGTAGCCAACAAATCCCCTCAGTCTGCTGACACCAATGAAATGAGCTTTTAGTGTCAATTTACAGGAGATCTGAAGACATCAGCATAATAAATGAGGAGAAACTATTGTCATGAAATAAAGAGTGTTTTCAGCAGATCTGTTAATATTGATGAGACTCAGACTATCAACACTCATTCAACAAGACATTCAGGATCATCAGCAGTAGGGCTGGGCGATATATCGCATGACATTGTTATGCGCATCTCGTCAGTAAAGCCGGTTCCTTGATTAGTAGTAAATCACCTTCACCTGCTTTCAGATGGAAGATATGATGCAGATAAGTTAATGAGATAATTAAGTGATTAATTGAGTGATGAATGAGCATTATTGAAGACACCTGATGTTAACAAGCAGAATCACTGAAGGAGAAAATCACAAATTGTAAGCCACCGTTATGGCGATCTGTGTTTGCTTTAGTTGGACTCTTGACCCTTATATAGGGCCCTATGAAATCCGTTTTATTTTTTTCCAAATTCTGTTTTTTCCTTTTCTTTTCAAATTCCCTTTTTTTCGTTTCAATTTTTGGGTATTCATTTTTTTTTACTCTTTACTGTTATTTCAGTCGTAAAAAGAGTGTGCTTTTAATGTTAATGATTAAAATGTGCACACATAAAACAGGAATGACCTTTTTATTTATAATTTATAAATTTATTGAGGTAACAAACATCACATTCACTGCATGATAGAGCTTAAATAGGGCCTTAAAAGTTAGGCCCGACAAGGCCCGAGCCCGACGGAATTCGTCCCGAGCCCGACAAGTACAATTTGATTGACAGCTTTTTAAAAGCCCGAACCCGTTTACAGCCCGACATTATTCAAATGTGCGCACGCACACAGCTCTTTTGCCTTTTGTCAAGTCAAGTCAAGAATGAGTCATTTCATTTATACATTTTTAACATCATTTATTTATGACTAAGGTATAGGGAATTTGGAAGGAACAAAGAAATAAAATAAGTCCTCTAACATCTCAGGCTCAGTATGCCTAGGCAAACACATAGCCTATAAATAGGCCTACGTGCCTATAAAAATGAGTCTTTCTTAAAGTAAATCAAGATGAATTCTAAACTAGGATTTGTACTTGGCAATAACGAAATAAAACGAAGTTTCATAAAATTGAGATTATGCCTAAGACAAACGAAAACGGGACTTGCTTGAGGCCGCCTCTCTCCACAATCACCAATACGAATATAAAAAGGCCAACGTGCCAATAAAGCATCTTTATAGGAGACTTTCTTAAATTAAATTAAGATCGATTCTAAATTAAGATGCGTGTTTGGCAATAACAAAATTAAGATAAAGATGCAGGATTTGCTTCGTCACTTCTCACCACGATCCGCGGCCACAAAAAATGCGACGGTGAACAGCAGCTGAAATTTAATAAAATAATAATGCCAACATTAGCCTGTAGCCTATACTCTGCTGTATGTATACATTATGCATTTAAGACTAAATTAATATTTAGTTATAATTTGAAAAACCTTTACTCACCAAGATTAGGCTACATGTTTTTGTGGAGGAAAATTATAGAATCCACTGTAGATGGCTTCAGCGCGGTCCTGCGCTCACTGATGGTGAGTCCAGCAGCACTGAACACCCTTTCACTGCTGCTGCTACTGGCCGGGATGCATAGTACTGATCTGGCTAATTTTGCTAGTTTTGGGTAGAATGGATTGTTGGCCTTCCACCAGCCATGAACATCCATTTCATTTCCCATGACAGCAGCCATTTCAATGTAGCGAGTGACCTCGTCATCTTCCCAGTCAGCTTGCCTTACATTTTCCCACTCCGCAAAATTCGCCCTTTTTGCCTGAGGACTGTCACTGGGTTTGACTCCGTAGAGCTCTGGTTCTCGAATCTCCACATCTGGTGCACCTGCAGCCATGGCTTGCAGAAGAGTGCGGACATGAGCATGTACGACATTCCTGTCTGAATGTGATAACATTCTCAGCTGATTAAATTTTGGCCAGAGGAATGTTGCGATCTTGTGGAGGTCCTGTATGATCACTTTACGCGCGAGCCAGTCTTCGTGCCGTTCACGCACGACAGCTTGCTGTGGGGAGTCCAGGACATTGGGCTGACAGCGGCGTTTCAGTTTCTCACTCCAGAGACACACACTATTAAGTGTTGGATACTTGTCTCCCTCAAGTTCCCGCTGTGCTTCATAGAACGGCTTCAGAAAGTTTAAAAATCCAGTGTGTCTGGTGCTATTTTCTCAATGCGCGCGCTCTCTCCTCGCGCCTCCAGCTTTTCATGGAGCTCATGATAAATGGCCTGTATAGAAGTCAGTGTGAGGTACACCGTACTGAACCGAGTGTCTCCCATTTGCAGCAATGTTGTTGACAGTTGTGCAGCCAACCCCGACTGTTTAACGTACCTCACCAATGATTTAGCAGCAGAAATGGTATCTCCTATGTCCGGAGCACCCTCGGCTTTGGATAACTCGGCAATGTCGAGTCCATGGCGCAGTACCGTATTGATGAGATGGTCAATGCAGTCCAATCTCTGGTATGGCCGCAGAGCTAATTTAATGTTTGCCCCCTAATCGGTCACCCATACAATTTTGCTGAGAGAGGAAGCGTCAAGGCCAAACTTTGTCACCAGTAGTTTCAGTATCTCCCGCCTGATATTTTCGGTACTCGCCTCGGTACTGACGCGTCAAGTTTCCTTAACTTTTTCGCAGACCATAGCAGAGCCGTGTAGCGACGCTTCGCCATGCTTTCGTTGTGTTGAAGGGGGAGAGGCAGCTGATTGACGGGAGAGGTTGTGTCGCACATATTTGCCACTGTCTTCCGGTTCTGTTGGGGATCCGCGTTCACGAGTCCGCAGTGACGCTGATGACGTAGGATGCTGCTGACATGTATCTGGTGCGTCCGTGTATTCGGGTTCAAATAAATATGGCTGGGCAAAAAAATGCAAGTCTTCCTCTGTGTGGAAATCCTTAGACATGTTTGTGAAGTTTGTTTTGTTTCCAGCGTGCGTCTCCCTCAGACTGTTAACGAAGCTCGGGCGCACCAGACACACGTCAGCAGCGTCTTACGTCAGCAGCGTCACTGAACGCAGATCCCCAACGAAACCGGAAGACAATACAATACAATGCTGAATAAAGTCGTAGTTTTTGTTATTTTTGGACCAAAATGTATTTCCGATGCTTCAAAACATTCTAACTAACCCACTGATGTCACATGGACTACTTTGATGATGTCTTTATTTCCTTTCTGGACAAGGACAGTATACCGTTCATACATTTTCAATGGAGGGACAGAAAGCTCTCGGACTAAATCTAAAATATCTTAAACTGTGTTCTGAAGATGAACAGAGGTCTTACGGGCTTGGAGCGACATGAAGGTGAGTCATTAATGACATCATTTTAATTTTTGGGTGAACTAACCCTTTAAGATAAAATCTGATTTTCTCAAGTCATTGTTAAAAAAAAAAGATAACAAAACTTTCATACTAACGTTAGGGAAGCGGCCAGAGGGATCGTTCTGCCACCACCTAAGCTCCGCCCACATAAAAACGTCACCATGTTTACCAACTGAAAATTGGTCTATAAGCCCAGGGGTTTTCAAACTGTGGTTCAAGACCCATTTGTGGGTCGCAGATTGGGAAGAGGTGGGTCGCGCAGTCACTATTGGCTGCAGCAAAATTTACGTATCATGAATGAGGCACACACACACACACACACACACACACACACACACACACACACACACACACACACACACACACACACATCGTTTACTCCAATCACTGCTCTGCATTCTGCATGAGATCGCATTGCACCGGAGAATTCAAATATCACGAAAGGCTGATTCAGGTCTGGGCTACGTTTCCCAAAATCATCGTGAGCTAAGTTGATTGTAGAGACCATTGGTGGCAATGGTTTTACGATCTACTTAGGCATACGATGCTTTTGGAAAACGCATTAGGGCCTGTTCACATATAGCGCCTAAAACGCTAGAAAACGCTAGGTGGGCGGCGTTCTCCTTTTTCCAAAGCGCTAGGGCGGTTGCGCTCTGGAGGCGTCTGTCGTTGCTGAGCGCAACCATCAGCTGCGCTCTCCGTTACAGCAAGAAAAACGCTTGCGGCATTCTGAAAAGTTGAGATGTTTTTTATCTCGATGCGGCGCTTGGAAAAAACGAGCGCGTCGCACCGCTACACTTCCATTATGAGCGCACATACCGCGCGCCTACATTTGAAATAACGAACTTGAGCGCGCAAAAGACGCGATATGTGAACAGGCCCTTAATCTGTCGTCTGTTCAACACAGCGCTGTTGTCTTTCAGAGATATGGTCTTCGTAAGAATGCGTTGTTTGCATTCCCTTGCATGCATTTTTCTACCTACCAACTAGGGCTGGATGATTAATCGAAAAATAATCGAAACCGAAATTCAGAGCCTATAACCGACGTAATTTTACCATGTCGGTTATTTCGTCTATTTAATCCTATTAATATTTCCGCCCACTGTGTGTTAATGTACTTTCCCCTTAAAACATATTACCGCGTGTATAGTCACGTAACTCTGCCCCGTCCAGTCTGCAACATTGAAGCAACATGAACCCCTTTCACACAGCGCGTTGATCCTAGGGATGCAACGATACCGCTTTTTCAAAACCGATCCGATCCGATCCCAAAATTCTGAGTATCGGCCGATACCGATACCAATCCGATACCAGCGCAGTTTTTTTTTTAAAATCAAGTAGAATTTCAATAACTGTGTGTTGAACTGATAATCATTCTTTTGTGAGTTAAACACCATCTACTTAAAACAGACAACTTCATTATAAAGAAAAACAACAAATCCAAAAAATATATGATCATAACCTATGACAAAAATGCTATTATAAACTAGATTAGTGGATAGTTCAGCAGTAAAATCTAGTCTAGAAATATCACGAGTGCACAATAATTGTATAAAATCTGAACATTTAGTGAAAAAAAAAACATTTAGTGGGGAACAAGTAAGAGACAATAAGTGTAACACTAAATCTTGTAAAACGTTACACATTGCTCTTTATATTGTTGTAAAATACATTCATGAAAAACAAGATAACAAAAATCAAACAGATCATTTTTTATAGTAGCCTAGGCTATGTAATTTGAGACATGTTTTAAATGTATAGCACAGCTGTTTAATGAGGCAGCAACATATGATAGATAGGACAGAACAAGAAAGGCTATTAATAACCTTCATTGCGCAAAAGGCTCCAGTACAGTGCGGCACAAAGCGCTTATGCGCATCCCGAGCGCAGAATGATGCGCTTGAAGCAACACGGAGTCACAGCGCGCAGCACGTCGAGTCCGCATTGAAAAGTTCAAAGCACAAAGGAAAGACATATTGATGCGTAGTGTATTATACAGTATCTATCTCTATGCAATAGTTTATTGAGCCTTTTCTTTTAACAGTTTTAAATATCAGTTACTGTGCGCGTGAAGAACAATGATAGTGCTCTGACTCCAGTGTTGTGATCTAACAGACACACGGTAGAAAGTAACATGATTTAGTTACAGCAATAAAGTCCAGCAATATAAAGTTGTTTTATGCGAAACCATAGACCTTTATCTACAGATCAAGTATAATAATATTAACATTGAATCATCTTGGAGAGAGTTTCATCATGTTGACTGTCGTACCCGAACGTGACGCGCTGTTTGATGCTGAATGGAGAATGACTGACAGCCGCAGCGGAGGGAAAAAGTTTACGTGATCTTGAATTTAATGACTTAAATATTAATTTATATCTCACATTATACTACATAATGGCTTCAGAACACTTATAAGATAGTGCACGAAAACTTTATGGTGCTTTATAATGTTTTTGTGCCTTTTGTGGGGCAAATATTTGTGCCTTTTGTGGGTTAACTATAACACAGAATAGTAGACGCACAATATCGGATTTGGATCGGCCTCGTCTGACCGATACCCGATCCGGCAAAAATGGCAGTATCGGAGCCGATACCGATGCTGAGTATCGGATCGGTGCATCCCTAGTTGATCCCGGGAAATTGCCAGAACAAACACCTTCTTTGTGAACGCAAACACGACCCGGGATTGATGCCAGGTTGGGGACATAGTAACATTGCCGTGTTCAGTCCCGGAACGCGCGCTGTGTGAACAAAAGTCGTAATCAATGCCGTGTCATGATGGCACTTAAGCCGGGATCGTTCGCCAGCGTGAAACGGTACGTAATGCGCTAGTTTAAGATCGAATCAGAGAAAAAAATGCTCAAGCGTGGTTTTTCGAGAGATAAATCGTAGCTCATAAGCAAACTATAGACGCCGCTGACACATGTCACGTGTCTTTACTGGTTGTGTGTGAACGCACTCTCTGATTCCGGAAAACCACTGGCAGTGTGAATGAACCAAAGTCAAACGAACCCGGGTCAAATCCCGGGTCACTTTATCCGTGTATTTTACGGAATCTCTGTGTGAAAGGGAACTCAAACACTGAGTCAACTCAGCAACAGGAACCGCTTGTACCAAAGAAACACGCCAAAAAAGAGAGAGACTTACAAACGCCCAGCAACAAGGGCCTCCACAAAGCTGGTTTCGATAACACAAGCATTTACAAATGCTACACAATGTGAAAAGGATTAGTTTTTTAGTTTTACACAAGTTATATTTTACTTTTAAGATGGCAATATTTACAATAATTTATTTTGTTTACAAAAAGAACTATTTTTAAAAGTTCTTTATTTTCTACATTTTTAGGAAACTTTCTTTTTACATTAAAACTTAAATTACTTTTTTATAAGACGGTTTTATTTCAAACATTGTATGCTTTGTTTGATTAAATTGTTTGAAATATTTAATAAATAAGCATTAAAAGCTATTTGTGTGCGTTTCCTTATTTTAGAATCACAAAGATAGGATTATGCACTCATTCACTCTAAAAAATAACCGTGAACATTACAGTATAAGCCTTGTCAGTGACATATGAATTTTTTAAATAATCGTTCAATAATCGTAATCGAGGTAACTTGTTCGATTAATCACGATTATGATTTTAGCCAAAATCGTCCAGCCCTACTACCAACACAAAAGGAAAATTATGTAAAACGTATTTCACATACACACACGAGGACGAAAGGGCTTTCTGCGCTGAACAACGTGATGAGATTAACAACACTTGCTGCATAAATATTAGTATTGAAATTCTAGGTCATGGGCCTACTGTCAAATAAAATAATTTAGAAAATTAAAATTATTTGTTGTTATATCAAACCTTTGGTTAAGATTAAGGTTACTTAATCTTTAATTTCTTCGTGTCTGGGTAAATTAGTTGGGGCAGCAGACAAGAACTACTCAGTATTCTTCACTTTATTTCAACAGTTATTAGGCTGCTAGTTTAATTCTACATTTTTTTGATAATGTAACATAAGTGTGTATTGCAATAAAACTTATATGTCTTTCATACTATGACAAGGAGAAAACTGCTCTAAAGAGATCTAACGCCTCCCACCCAACATTCATGCTTTAAAATCATTCTGGTGGGTCTTGAGATAGATTATTCTTGTCTAGGTGGGTCCTGGAATGGAAAAGTTTGGGAACCCCTGTATTAGCCTATCTATTTCCAGTATGACACTTGAGATCGATTCACATTAATTCCCTTCACAGATCCTAAACTTTGACTTTTGACTTGACGAAACAATCACACAAACGAACACAAAACCGCTCAGGTCTGAATGCACTCAACATATTCTCCTCATGTTTGCTGCTGCTGCACTAAATGTTTGTATACAGAACAAAGCTTACAACAAGTACAATATCACTTCATGATATGTCTACTAAGTGCCGTTCTTTCATCCACGATGTCGCGGTGGACATTGCTAAAGGCTCATTTTGCTAAAGTTAGCTTACTCGTCGTCATGTAATTAACGTCCTAACTTAACAATGTTCGACTAACTGTGCTAAAAACACTGTCCTCGACACATGTACACATTCACATAATACTCTGGTAAACAATAACACATATTATAAGAGATTCATACCTGAAAAGGGGAATAGTTAAATGAAAGATGCACGGACACAAACTTCCCTCAGACCATGTGTGTAATGCCTGAAGAGAGGACTCGAGTGCACCGTCACATCAAGCGTTCCCCCTGCTGGAGCCCTCTAGTCACTACAGCACTCTTGTTCACATTTACTGCTGCTGAGAATGACCTTTTGCAATTTGCACATGAAAAATAAGAAAAGTACTGTACTGTAACTGCTGTAACTAACAATAACTTCTTTAACCACAACCTATGATATACCATTAAACTATGAGAATGGCAAAATTACCTTAATATGAACCCACTGACTGTTATTCTACTGCTTACTCAAATGCTTGCTATGACTTAGTGGTAAAACACATTATTTCCATCTGTCACATATGCAAGTAGTAATAAAAATAATAATAATAATAACCTTTATTTTCTATAGCACCTTTAACTGTACATCTCAAAGCGCTTCACAGAAACAAATAAAACAAAAATACACCATATAAAATAACACACAATGGAAGATTTATGCAAATATTCAATTACAAGCTACCCTAAAAAATGAGCTTTAAGGTAAGATTTAAAAGAGATTTGTGACAAGTGCTGAATATACAGACATTCAATAGGCCTACTATTCAATATTCAGTAAAATACTATACTAGTGCATACAGAATACAATAGGTTCACCTTATCAGTTGCAATTACTAGACTTTTTACAGAAGGTACTCTTCCAGAATGCCTATTACCGCCGCACAAAACCATCAAAAATAAACCAGTCGCATTTCAAAGTCGTTCGCGAAATGACCACCAGGTGGCGCTAAGGGGTATTTAGCAAAACAGCAGCAATTGTCGGAAAACGGAAGTGGGGCTAATGTCAATTAACAGCAAGAATAAAATACTACAACTATGGTAATTTCCAAATAAGCCTACAACAAACATGAAAAGTCAAAACAAGAGCTATTGACATTTGCTGTGCAATAATGAAAGAAACAAAGATTTGGTGGAGTTGAAACTGCATGTTAGAGTAATAATTATATTATTAATTAAAGAAAGACAATTTGGTGTTATTTAAACAAACGATTATACAATTTATAGTATACATAGAATAGCCTACAAATAGACTTTTATTTGTTCGAACAGTGAACTAGCCTATTATATATAATATCTATATATATAATATATATAGATATTATATACATATATATTTCTCTGTTTGTAGTTTTTATCTGTTTATTAAAAAACACAGCACAAGATTTCGTAAAAAAACAAAACAAGAATGAGACTGACTGAATATGTAAAAAATAAATAAACAAATAAACAAAGGAAACAGAATAAACTTTTAGAACCAAAAAATTATATATATTTTTTTAAATAGCCTATAGGCCTAGGCTACAACAGATTATGTAAAATGTAACGAAAACAAAATGTAATTATGTAAAAGTACATTTTAAACAGAATAAAACAAACTAAAGCAGAACATTTTATGAATCAAAGGTTAAAATAGGCCTATCTTGCTGATTATTTTTAGTATAACTTCTATAGAGGAATGAGAGAGTGAAGAGCGCTTCTCTCAATGACTGCTGAACAACTGCACTTCTGGGCATTTCTCAGTGAGAAAAGTTGTGGTCGAGTGGTAGAACTTAAGTTTCAGTAATTTAGATGACACTGGTTCAAATCCCGAATAAACATGGTCTACAGTTATTTTTTGTATTATTAATGCAGAGATCTGTCTAGTTCTAAAACTCTGTTACACCATATTGTTCTTGTACCTATATTTATAAAAAAAATTATCATGAATATTTTACACTAAGGAACAAATCTTATCCAACATATTGACTTAATTTAAATCTGTGTAATAATTTCAATCGTAATTTCTAAAGCAGTTCTGCTAAAAAAAAAAAAAAAAAGAAAGAAAATAAAACTTCATGGGGTTCATATGCTACAGAAAGAGTTTTTAAAAACATGGTTGTGAAGCAAAAGGTGCGATTTGCCAGTGGGGGATTTCCCCCTCCAGTAATCAATAGCCTACTTCACCAATAGAACGTATAAAATATTAAAAATAGCTACATATGCAACACGCACGTTTAAACAACAAACAATAAAATCTGAATCAGCGTTTCTGCTCCTGTATTGAGCATGCAGCGCGTTTCAGTTACGATGGATCCAGTGGCCTTAATACATTCACGGCTTTTCAAAATGTCACAAAGCGTTTTGAGATGATTTTGAACGAAATATTGAAGTTTATAATGAAGTATTTTGTCACACCACGCCGCGGTTGAGCCTCTGTTGCGTGTTGAAGGAGATTATCTGCCGATCGCACCAGAAAATAAAGATGACGAGGCTCGTCTTTAATCTGCTAAATTACTGGTTTCTGAATCAATCACGAAATTGAGATGATTGTCAGTGATACCCGGCCATAGCAACTAATGATTTTTTTCAAAACAGATTTGCGACATTTTAAATTTGTATTGACAAAGAAATTGCAGCTTTGTTATGTGGCTACAATTAAAACAGTACATATATTATGTAGCCAACAATTAGGCTACTCTCAGTCTGCTGACAGCAATGAAATGAGTTTTAAGTGTCAATTTACAGGAGATCTGAAGACATCAGCATAATAAATGAGGTGAAAACAGGAACTATTGTCATGAAATAAAGTGTGTTTTCAGCAGATCTGTTAATATTGATGATCCTCAGACTATCAACACTCATTCAACAAGACATTCAGGATCATCAGCAGATCAGCTCACTTTATTCTGAGTGTTTGCTGTTAGAAACACATTATCTGAGTCAGGATACATGATAAAAGCTGTAAAACTGCTCTATTGAAAGACATACTGTTATTTCTCACACTATGACATGGATAAAACATCAATAACACAAAAACAATCATCAATGACACTCATCTTCATCAAGAAGATTTTACAAATAAAGCGCACCACAAGCACTGTTCCAACAGTAAAGCACTATTCATCACATGTGAACGGTTTCTCTCCAGTGTGAACTCTCATGTGACGCTCAAGATGTTGTTTGGTTGTGAAACTGTTTCCACACTGAGTGCAGGTGAAAGAAGAAACCTCGTCTTTTCTTTAAAAATGTCTGTTTAGTCTGTTTTTGTCAACGTATTGACTAATTCACAACCTTTTTACAAACAAGCACATAGTTAATGTATAATATAATAGGCCTAGTAGTTAATTAATATATAATAGCCTATATAATAAACAGTGTTGGGAGTAACGCGTTACAAAAGTAATGCATTACAGTAACATATTACGTTTTGCTGTAACGCAGTAGTGTAAGGCATTACTAATCAATTTTCAGTAATATTTTACTCGGTACATGTTCGGTAAGGCTTGCGTTACAACAGACTTTTAGTTTTAATTGTAAAACAAACAAACAAACAAACAAAAAAACCAGCAAGACCGCCAGCCATTACGAATGAAAGATGCAAGTAGGCTAAATTAACTGTTCGTGGTCAGTCAATAGCCGCGTGTGAGGTCCAAGTCTGTAATTAAAGACTAAATGGCAGCGTCTGATATATTTGTATAGCGATTTATTTTTGACAGGAGTGCCGTGAGGTATGATTTCGGCCTCTGTGCTCGCGCTGGCCAGTGGAAAAGCGGCTAATGGTGAAGATGGCATGAAGAAGACTATACATTCGCGAGATGGACGTATGAGCATTAGGCTATTCGTTCTGTTTTCTTTCTAAACAGTTAGGCTATGTTTATGTGGTATTTTTCATGTTTTCATCACGCAATCATGTTTTTGATGCCGTGGTGACGCGTTCATGTAAGGGCGGCGGCGCTGCCGATAAAGCACCTAAAAGCTGTCACAAAGAACCGGCAAAAGCAATGATTTTGAATATGTCAAATATAGCAAGGAGACATGTTGATTGTTTATTAACAGTGTTGTGCAAGTTACTTCCAAACTGTAATACATTATAAATTACTTGTTACTGTTATTTAAAAGTAATTCATTACCTTACAATATTACTGTCTCAGAATTGTAATGCGTTACATTACTCCTGTATTACTTTTGAGTTACTTTCACCAAAATAACTATACAGAAGTAGAACTTAACATTCTAAAATGACTAGGGCTGTAACGATATGCGATATGAAACCGAAATCGCGAGACTCAGATCCACGAACCTGCAGAATCGCAACACACCCCTTCCAACTCCCAGAGTTATCCATACCGTCCAGATCCAAAATACCACATCTTTAAATTACTATTAGTATTATTTGAAGTTAACATAACATTATAAAATATGTAGACCTACACCACAAAACTAGTTGAGGATAAATTATTAAAAATTTGGGAATTCCAGCGTTATGGACATGACATTTGCAGACTTGCAGTTAACTTAATTATATAAATTCTCAGAAAATGCATAAATACCAAAATATTGAAACGTCTGTTTATCCATAGTCTCCTCCCAGAAAGGAGTCCAGACATTAGAAAAATATCAGTCTACACATGTGTTTTATATTTAATATTAGGGAAATCGACAGTCATGTGTGACAAAAAAAAATCTTTAACTTTTAGGAGGCAACGATTTTTTGTTGTTGTAATTCTGTGAATTACACTGCGCAAATCTAATGAAGAAGGGTTGGATCTCCACTGAACATAAAATATTCATTTTATTTTATTTTTCGTGTTCACATTTATGAGGAAAAAATGTTAGAGACGTGACAGTTCTCCGTTACGGACGCGACCGTTCTGAAGCGGCACTAAAAGACTGCTTTAAAACTTTCACAGACACCTTACACAGAAGACACGAAGCCTTTCTTTAAAGTGAATTTCGTTTTGTTTTAATTGTACGGACCTGAAAAATATATCTATATTGAAATGTCTACTTGTAAACAGAACAATTCAAAACGAAAGAAAACAGACTGCTCTCTGCTTATGAAATGAAATGTGCATTTCTCTCTGGTGCATTCACTACTGCGAAGATCGCGAGTCAGCATCGTCAACTTCAACTTGACTTTATTAATAAACAATCAACATGTCTCCTTGCTATATTTGACATATTCAAAATCATTGCTTTTGCCGGTTCTTTGTGACAGCTTTTAGGTGCTTTATCGGCAGCGCCGCCGCCCTTACATGAACGCGTCACCACGGCATCAAAAACATGATTGCGTGATGAAAACATGAAAAATACCACATAAACATAGCCTAACTGTTTAGAAAGAAAACAGAACGAATAGCCTAATGCTCATACGTCCATCTCGCGAATGTATAGTCTTCTTCATGCCATCTTCACCATTAGCCGCTTTTCCACTGGCCAGCGCGAGCACAGAGGCCGAAATCATACCTCACGGCACTCCTGTCAAAAATAAATCGCTATACAAATATATCAGACGCTGCCATTTAGTCTTTAATTACAGACTTGGACCTCACACGCGGCTATTGACTGACCACGAACAGTTAATTTAGCCTACTTGCATCTTTCATTCGTAATGGCTGGCGGTCTTGCTGGTTTTTTTGTTTGTTTGTTTGTTTGTTTTACAATTAAAACTAAAAGTCTGTTGTAACGCAAGCCTTACCGAACATGTACCGAGTAAAATATTACTGAAAATTGATTAGTAATGCCTTACACTACTGCGTTACAGCAAAACGTAATATGTTACTGTAATGCATTACTTTTGTAACGCGTTACTCCCAACACTGATATTAAATATAAAACACATGTGTAGACTGATATTTTTCTAATGTCTGGACTCCTTTCTGGGAGGAGCCTATGGATAAACAGACGTTTCAATATTTTGGTATTTATGCATTTTCTGAGAATTTATATAATTAAGTTAACTGCAAGTCTGCAAATGTCATGTCCATAACGCTGGAATTCCCAAATTTTTAATAATTTATCCTCAACTAGTTTTGTGGTGTAGGTCTACATATTTTATAATGTTATGTTAACTTCAAATAATACTAATAGTAATTTAAAGATGTGGTATTTTGGATCTGGACGGTATGGATAACTCTGGGAGTTGGAAGGGGTGTGTTGCGATTCTGCAGGTTCGTGGATCTGAGTCTCGCGATTTCGGTTTCATATCGCATATCGTTACAGCCCTAGTCATTTTAGAATGTTAAGTTCTACTTCTGTATAGTTATTTTGGTGAAAGTAACTCAAAAGTAATACAGGAGTAATGTAACGCATTACAATTCTGAGACAGTAATATTGTAAGGTAATGAATTACTTTTAAATAACAGTAACAAGTAATTTATAATGTATTACAGTTTGGAAGTAACTTGCACAACACTGCTAATAGCCCACCCGTTCTAAAGCCCAAAAATGGTTCTAGGGTTAGCAATATTACAAAAACTCAGTTAAACAATAAATCAAAATGAACAATCAAACATGAACAACACAAAATAAAACATACACAATAATAAACAGAATGACAAAAAATGCCACACTGAGGAAGCAACTTCCAAGGTCTCCCGTCAATGTGAACAAATAAAGAAAACAAAAAGAATCAAAACAATCACAACAAATAGGTCCATCACTTTGGATATCGACAGCAGGAGAAATACAAAAGTTCAAAGAAATACACACTTCTGTAGCGACTACGAGAATGAACCAAACACAATTGAAGCTTTTAGGTGATTGTTCATACATAATCACACAAAAGAGGCTTCACATTCCAGATTCAAATCACCAAACCCAAAGCCATAAATCACCCCTAGGCTCCAGAGAGTCTGTAACCAAAAAGACTTTTTATTGTCAACGTTTTACAGATCTGTTCAGAAATGGTGAAACAAGAGGCCCTAAAAAGAGGTCACCTGACCCCTGCGACAAACAGACTACTGCTGCGTCCCAATTCGCATACTATCCGCCCTGAATAGTATTCGAAAATAGAATTAGTACGTCCCAAATCGTAGTATGTTGAAATGAGTGTTTCAAAGATACCCGGATGGTCTACTATTTCCGGTCAGAATCCGAAGTGTAGATCGATGCACACTCTAACGGCTGATATTGCCCACAACCCATAGCGCGTTGGACTAGGATTCGGTTAGAACTACAAACACGAGTGAAAAGTGTTAAAAAACTACAGACATGGAGGACGCGCGAGTCCCGCGGTTATGAAGAGAGGTTTAGATAAAGAGGTTTGAGTGATTAATTATCAGTATCTAACCTGGCGAAAATGAATGTATTCAGGGTTGTCCACATTATAGCATCTGCAGCAGCATTGTGAACTTTTGTAAAGATATATTTAGCCATTACCTTTTAAATGCATCATATTCAAATTGCAAACACGAGAGTATCCGCATGAAAGACCCACGACTGGCAGATGAACGTGCTCTCCGAAACAGTAGGACATCAAATTAGATTGAATTGAGGATTTTAACTGTGATGAGATGATTGACAGGGCAGTTTACGGTGACAGGATGCACGCAGCACGCGACAGAGCTGTCCATTAAAGATGACGTGATAGTATGTCCCAAAGCTTGCCTACTCTTTAGCTACACACTCAAAAGTATGTACTTTTTCTTCACAAAAAGAGTACATACTTTTAGGGCGTAGTATAAGTAAGCGAATTGGGACGCAGCATACGTCTTTCTTAAGGACCAAGGTCCCATGAGAGATGAACAAAAACAGACTTCAGCAGGAACTATCCCTGACCTCAGACTGGAATGGCTTAAACCCCATAAACTTTAATCCATAAAACTCATCCCAGAACAATTCTCGATGGACTTATAATCAAACATCATGCAACTACATAATTCTATGTTGTTTCTACAATATATGTGTGTGTCTAATATGCTTAGATGCCATACAATTCATAATTGTTGTAAATATTAGGTGTGTGAATGAAAGTGTGTCGTGCTTCCTGTCGGCAGGATCGTATGTTCTTCTTGGCTTGATTGAAATCTGGGTAAAATGTTTTGTATTCTTATAATAGTAATAATGGCTAAACTGTGGCCTCTTGTTCTCTCTGCTAGTGCTGGAGAGCAAGGAGATCACAGATAACGCATGATTTACGATAAGAAGAAAATAGAGACACCTCCTAAATTAAGCCAGTGTCTATTTGGGTAGAACTGTTCCTGGAGGTTGGACAAACTTTGAGTTTAAAATCTTAGACCCGAACACAGAAGCGCTCTCTTCGCTCTTCTCTCTCTCTCTCGTGCTCTCTCTCGTAAAAGTCTCGGCAGAACAAGTCGGGTGGAGCAGACGATGGACAGAGACAAATGACCCAAATCAAGATCAGGGTTTAAAACAGCTTCATCCAAGCCATCTAACTCGTCTCACTTTCCTTTCTTTTCCTTTGTTTTCTTTTCCGTTAAAAGTCTCGGTTCTAAGTTAAGTTTTGCTGCAAAGTTCCGTTTAAACGTTTCGACTGCAACACGCTTCCAACTTCAAAGACTTTCATCCATCCGCCAACACACCACGTGATTGGCTGCCCAAGATCTAGCAGGCACGAGGAGACCGCCAGCCAAGCAACGGACCCGGGAAACCCACTTTACTCAGACAAAAGGGAATCCCCAAAGCAAACCGAAGACAAGCAAGTAGCCTTCGGACTCTTAACTGAACTGGTGCTTAATATAAAATTGAATAACCTGCCTAAGAAACGATAGAAGGGTTAAATCGATGATTGATGGTTCGTTCAGGTCATGTCTTTAAAGTGCATATTGAAACTTGGGATCTCACCATCTGACTCCTAAAACTCATTCTTCCTCACTCTCTTTCTTTCTGCAACTCATATGAATGTGTGTGTGTGTGTGTGTGTGTGTGTTAGATATTAGTTTTATGTGTAAGTCTTATAATCAATAAAGTATTGTTTGTATTTGAAAAGAGAAGCATTACTTGTGTTATGTGCTTACGAATTTATTGTCTTGAACTGCGATCTAAGCTAACTATGCTTTTACCCTTGAATTATTTCTTAATTTAGCTGTTAGCTGGGAATTAGTCTTTCTTGGCCAGAAAGATATTATATTTCCTAGAATTAATAATTGTTTATGCTTTCCGTTCATTGGATGAACTGATAAAATGATCATACTATTGATTCTGCTACAGTAAATTCTGAAAATAATTAAACTATTAATTATTGATCATAATCCGTTATGAATAATAATTAGTTATATTTATACAGGCGTATAAACGCTACACTACAAACAACTTAACCGATGCAAGTTACTCGTTTAACTTGAACTAACCGCGGGACCTGTGATATTGGTCCCGTGGGAAAAGGCAGCCAGATACAACGAAGAATCCGTGAGCTAGCGTCACGTGAAAAACATACAAAGCAAAGCAGCAGATGTAGACGGCATAGATGTAGCCAACCAGCGGCCGTCCCCCGACTAAATAGCACTCCCTGAAATACACAGGATGTCTACTTACAAACATATCCCACCGTAATCATTCACTTATCATTCAGTGTAGCCACATACCTATGATTAGCAGCGTTAAGTCACAAGCCCCAAGCTCTAATTACCAATAGCAGGGCACACACTCCGGTGGTGGAAGGGCTTCTACAGCACCGGGGATTCTACAACAAAACATTCCCCATAAGCCCAAGTTATGGCGTCAAACGAATGGAAAGAAAATGAAGCTAGTCATACCTGTGGTGCTACGATAGAATGGACGACCAAGGCAGACCTCAGATTGCTAGGCCGATAAACAAGGCAAGTCGATAGCTGGTGACATCACTCGTCAAAAGAAAAGTCCCAGTTTATAAAGGGGCTTGGCCATTGCGATTGGCTCACAGCACAGCAAATTAAATACCACTTGGGGAAGCATGAGCCAAACAGCTGCATCCTGCTACATAAAGTATTAAGTATGATTCTCATCATCAAAGTAATACATTTACTGATAGAAAGTCTGAGTAACTTTTTGTACTGTTGTCTTTCTTCCTCTGAAGTGGTGCAGTGAAAGGGGATTCATGTCACCTTATTTATGTGGTTATTACTTACTTATTTATTCATGTCACCGTCCTTTATTTAATTCACTGGAAAACATTCCAGTTGGAAAGAGCCTCAGACATGTCATAGCAGGATAAAGGCTGCAGGTAACCAGTCCTTCCAGAAAAACGCGGAGTTTTTTTGTGATAGTTGCGGGCAAAAATCCTTGATTATGCGGCCCGTTTTCTTTAAAAATGCGATGGAATATGCGGGATATTTATGCAATTTTATGCGATGAAATTGCGGGAACTTGCAAAAATTGCGGGAACTTGCAAAAATTGCGGGAACTTGCAAAAATTGCGGGAACTTGCAAAAACTGCAGTTTGATGAAAAAGAGAAAAAAAGTGATTCCCCCAACACCCTGTTCTCACTAGGCTACTACCTTTATGTAAAGAGTCATTTCTAATTACTTCCTTTGATAAGCAAGCATACTACATCATAGAAAGTGCAGGGAATATTTAATTTCTCATCTTGTTTTATTTCAGACTGTAACGAGTGTAAATAAGGTGTGGCCCCTTTAAGAGTTGCGAGCTCCCTGTTGAACTGTCTGCAGTGTTATATTGTATGTGCGCCTCGAACACCCCATGTGTGCGGGTAATTTCAGTTTGATGCTACTTCTTTTATCTTATTTTTTTATTAAGTAACGATGTGACGGTAGAACGTGTGACAGACAGTTATACGAGTTCGATTTGGGAATAAAGAGCGAGTTGTGAGATGCCAATCGCCTCCGTGAGTCTGTCTGGCCTCTGCAATAACTTCAGCTGTGAGCTATCCCGTCGCGTAATTGCGTCACTTCATAACGTCCCCATGGATACGGGGAAATGGCTGCTCTTGTGTGAAGCAAACGCAACATTTTTCAACTTTCTGCTAAGATATTTGTGACTTTTTTGCAACGAAAATGCGAGGATTATGAAATCATGCAAGCCCCGCATATTTTGCACGGAAATCGGCAATTTATGCGGCGAAAGTGCGGCGTATTTGAAAAAATGCGGCCCCCACATGAATATGCGGACTTTGGCTGATTTTGCATTGAATTCAGCGATCGCATAATCGCGTTTTTCTGAAGGGACTGGGTAACAGAGCCGGATTATCCATAAGGGCACTTGGGCCAGTGCCCAGGGGCACCAACCATTCACAACCACTAGGGGGGCACCACATGACACAAGCTTTAAAAATATTTTTCGTAAATTGTTATTATGAACTTGAAATTCTTGAAAGACCATACATAACTTGTTTATGAAAACTAATTTAACAATAATAATAATAATAATAATAATAATAATAAATTATAAATAAATAAAGATTACATGATTATCACTCCCCCC
Source organism: Siphateles boraxobius (assembly GCF_051911475.1). Lineage (NCBI taxonomy): Eukaryota > Metazoa > Chordata > Actinopteri > Cypriniformes > Leuciscidae > Siphateles > Siphateles boraxobius. Next base: position 2,533,547 of record NW_027508822.1, on the reverse strand, counting down.
TCCCCAATCTATCAGAGTTGAGTTGGTCCAATAAGTACGCGCAAATGTCAATTTTTTTAACGGCTACAGAAAATGAATCTAAATCCAAAATGGACAGACGTCAACAATTGAGTGGTTTCGCAAAAAGAAGATTAAAGAAAGAGAAGGACGCTAGACGTTTAGCTACTATAAACAATGTTCCAGGGATCGAACATTTTTTTGTTCGATCACTAGTTTTTTGTGAGAACACGGAATTTGCAATCACTAGCAGCAGCGCTGAGTCTGACACCGCCGGCGCTGCTAGCGGGGGAGATGCTGCAGCCCTTACTGCTAATGTTAGCCAGGTAGTCGGCGATGATGACCGCCAGGCGAATGAGGGTATTCTCCTTGGGGGAGACAGGAGCGAGGAAGACTCGGGTGAGGAAGAGGACATTAATCAAGGTAAATATTAGGGGTGGGACGGTACATGTAAGTTATTCGTATTGAACCGAAACGGTACAGTGGTAACCATCATGGTTCGGTGCACGAATTTACACAGAGAATACACGGTATAAAAATAAGGTTAAATAAATCTCTAAATAGCAATACAATTCCCTCTATTTCGCATAATGAACAGTCTGATCAAGTTTGCAATGCTGGAGTGTGTGCGTGCGCACGCGCGAGAGAGAGAGGCGCGATCGAACTCTGTGTGTGTGTGTGTGTGTGTGTGTGTGTGTGTGTGTGTGTGTGTGAGAGAGAGGCGCGATCGAACTTCAACATACTCAAAAACATAAACATTCAAACTGCAAAGTGTTTACTTATATTTACACACAAATCTGTTTATTTTTAAGTTACACATTCTACATTGATTAAAAAACAAATGTGTTTTTAATGGTAGTATTTTATACAGAAATCAATTATTTATAATTCAGATGAAAATAAAGTTAAGGAAAACAAATATATTGATCTGAAATATAGCAAATTAATTTTAAATTCATTCAGGTACGATTACCAAACATATCGCAAGGTCTTTTTGTCTTTTTATTAATTTAATTAATAATCTAATTATATAAAACTATTGTCAGTGCACTACAAATAAACTGGTTCTATGCCTTTATTAATAAAACATATTTAAAAAAAATACAAGGCTTAAGACATTTATAAAAATGCCTTCTGCAAATGTAAAGGACAGAGTCATTAAGAATAATAATAATAATAATAATAATAAAAAAAAAATGACTAACATAAAAAATAACTAAAAGCTTCTCATCTCATTCTATTTGACACTGGTGAGTACGCAGCATTAGGACGACTCTCGAGTTGCTTCGTTCGGTTATCAACACTTCCAGTGGACGCTTCTTCGTTGGTGTTCAGCGGTTTCTTCTTCCGGTCGGCGGACTTCGAAACTAGGGATCGAAATTTAAACTTTTGTACGATTCTGGGAAAATCGCAAAGCTAGTACCGGTTCCAATCGATACTCAATACTCGATACCCAAGCCTATTTGACACAGCTTCTCAATCAGCCACTGGTACGTCATTTCCACCATGTTTAAGAAAGGATTCCAGATTTCCTCAAAACTCCTATATTTACCTTTCACAATATAAGTTACCTTTTCGGTTTTTTTTTTCCGTTTTTTTATTCTGAAAGTTCTCACATCGTATTCTACAAGCTCTCTCATTTTGCACCATATTTACCTTTATAGACATTGGAGATATGGTCGAAAGCACTTCTAGCCAGGTACATGAGAGTGCACTCCAAGGAGATGGCGACGAGGCAGACCTGGGGGAAGATGAGGACGTTAGGGATGTCGTCAATGAAGACACCTCCAGGCCAGATGTGCCGCCGAAGCCTGTGGATCATTTTACCCTCTCAACTGATCCTGCACTATGGGGAGATCTAACCGAGCTAATGATAGAACTGGCTATTTCTAAAGGTTCCGCCGCCTATCACAATCGGGCAGCTAAATACCCAGCCTCTGCAAAGGACACTGGTATGAAAAAGCGATTTCTTACAAATGATCTGTTGCAATGCCACCTCCCAAACTAACAGGTGGTGTCTAGAGATTGGTTAATTTACTCGCCTTCAACAGGCATGGTTTATTGCTTTGCATGCAAATTGCTGTCCTTGCAGCAAAATGCTTTTACATCTGGATATTCTGACTGGAAACATCCTGAGCGAGTTTCGGCTCATGAAAAGAGTGCAAGCCATCATGAAAGTATGTTGGCCCTTTTAAGGAGATCAAGGAATGTGGGCACAGTGGATGCCTTACTCAGGCAACAGAGAGATGCAAAGTATTGGAGAGAGGTTTTGCAGCGTGTTGTGGCTGTAATCAAATTCTTGAGTGTGAGAGGTTTAGCGTTCAGAGGGGAGGACGAACTTCTGGGCTCATCGAGGAATGGCAATTATCTCGGACTGTTGGAACTCATTGCAGAGTTTGATCCATTCTTAAAAGAGCACCTGGAGAAATGCGGTCAAAAGGGAAGAGGCACCACATCTTACCTGTCATCTACTGTGTGTGATGAGCTCATTTGTTTAATGGGTGAGAAAGTAAAGAGGAGGATCGCATCCGAACTACAGCATGCCAAATATTTTTCAATCATCACGGATTCAACGCCCGACATGTCACATACTGACCAGCTGACATTTATATTTAGATGTGTCAGTGATGAAGGTGAAGTAGTTGAGCGATTTGTTGGTTTCGAGCCTATTTATAGCCACACGGGAGAAAGCCTCGCTGATTGTGTCGTGAAAATGATAAATGATCTTGAGTTAGACCTGTCAAATTGCAGAGGCCAAAGTTACGACAACGCCAGTAACATGTCCGGTAAATACAATGGCCTCCAAGCTCATCTTAAAAAAAGAAATCCCCTGATTCATTATGTGCCCTGTGCTGCACATTCACTTAATCTCGTGGGGGTGAACAGCATAGAGGACAGTTGTCCACATGCAAGAAATTTCTTCGACTTGCTCCAGTCTCTCTATGTGTTTTGTGCTAAGTCCACACACTGCTGGGATAAAATGTTCCACAACACAGATGTGATCAGGACTCTAAAACCCTTATCCAATACCAGGTGGACAAGCAGAGCAGACTCGACCAAGGCATTGAAGGAAAACTACAAGGCCATCAGAGAGGCTTTGGGCAGATTTTCCATCGATCCGGAGGAGAAGGGGGACGCCAGACGTGAGGCCAGATCACTCTGCACTCAACTTGATAAATTGGAGACCGCGATTATGACAAATGTTTGGGATAGCATACTAACCAGGTTCAAGGACACTACTGAGACTTTGCAAAAGCATGACATAACTTTAGACAATGCAGAACGTCTTTTGGAGTCACTGCGTTCTTAAGTGGCATTGCAGAGAGATCAGTTTGAGAAGTACGAAAACACCGCTCGAGATATTGAGGGAGTTACTCACCTATATGAGGAGGAGACCAAAAGAGTCAAAAAACAAAAATATTTTCCAGATGAATCAGGAGAAAGTGATGCTCTACTAGGCCTGCATGGAAGCCGACGATTCAAAGTATAAACCTACAATGTCATCTTGAACAAGTTGCTGTCTTGTCTTGCCAAACGCATCGGCGCATACACAGAATTGAACAAACTATTTAGTGTTTTGTTTAACACCGACACAGACTGTGATAGTGTGCATAAATGCGCTGCTGCACTCTCCTCCAAATATTCGGATGATCTGGACAAAGACTTTGGAGAAGAGCTCATCCAATTTAAGACGTTCGTCTAGGAAGAAAAAACACAATCTCCTAAATCAATGCTACAGCTTCTACACAGACATGGCCTCCAAACCACGTTTCCAAGCGTCTTTGTTGCGCTCAGGATATTCCTAACCCTGCCTGTAACAAATGCTGAAGGTGAAAGGTCGTTCTCTCGATTGAAACGAGTGAAGAATGAGCTCAGGACGACAATGACACAGAAGCGATTGACTGCACTCTCCCTGCTTACCATTGAATCGGACTTGGTCAAAGAAATGGACTTTGGGGAAGTAGTTGACACCTTTGCTTCCACAAAATCAAGGAAGAAGCAGTTCTGCTAAAGGTATCTGATAGATTTATTATTTTTTTTGGGCAAACGTGAATTGAGGAATGAATTGATGTACATTTTGAATTGAGACATTTGAATATAGTGCTCACTGCTCATATGCCTACATGTATGTAGTTGGACAAGTTAGGAAATTAGGAAAAAATCACCTTGATTATGTCTTGTCTTTTTTTTGGGGTGGGGTCGGGGGGGGCCTTTTGAGGTATAGTGCTTCCAGACTCACCAAGGATCCAGATTACTGGCAATTAGGTGGAGGATTTTTCTTTAGCTGCTATCACTTCTGGTACGGATTCATTGACCTCTTTTGATATGATTTGATTTTACTCAATTTAATAAAAATGTACACTACCGTTCAAAAGTTTGGGGTCAATATGATTTTTTTAAAAGAAATTATTACTTTTCTTCAGGAAGGACGCATTAAATTGATCAAAAGTGACAGTAAAGACATTTATAATAATGCAATATATAATTTTTTTAATTAAATGCTTTTCTCTTGAACTTTCAAAGAATTCTGTAAAAATATATCACGGTTTGCTCAAAAATATTAAGCAGCACAACTGTTTTCAACTGTGATAATAATCATAAATGTTTGTTGAGCATCAAATCATCATATTATACTGATTTCTGAAGGATCATGTGACAGTGAAGACTGGAGTAATGATGCTGAAAATTCAGCTTTGATCACAGGAATAAATTACACTTTACTATATATTTACATAGGAAACAGCTGTTTTACATTGAAATAATACTTCGTTGAAATAAAACTACTTTGTTTTGTATTTTTAATCAAATAAATGCAGCCTTGGTGAGCAGAAGAGACTTCTTTTAAAAACATTAAAAATCTTACCGACCCCAAACTTTTGAACAGCAGTGTACTTTTTTTATTAACGATTCTGAATTAAAACAGTGTAATGTTTCTCCACAAATATTATCAGAAATATACGGAGCCCCACAGGGGTCAAATGAAAATTGTTGAAACAATATAAACCTGCATTGAAAGATATGGCTCAACACCACAATTTGTTGATTTTTCGTCTGTTTCAAAGATGAAATCATGACCTTATGATGATAGTAACCGTAAATGACACATGGAGTAATACCATTAAAAAAAAAAAAATCTATTCCACGTTGGGGCTCTGAAGAACTGCTTGTGAATAATGGTTGATATTGTAAATTTACATCTGAATACATAAGATATGTGTTTTAGAATGGATAGTGTTGTATTTTTGTTTATAGTGTTGTACTTTGTTTTCAACTCGACTGTAATTGAACAGTAAAGTGAAAATCTTGTACATTATTTTGTATTCAGTTTTAAGAGAGAGGACAAGAGTGACGGAATAGTTCGGATACAAATGCAAGTAAAATCAAGATCAAGATGGCGCCGCGCATGGCTGCCTCGGTGTGGAGCTCTCCAGCTATTGTGTTGTTTTTGTTCGTTTGTTCTGCGTTTAGTCATTCTTTTCCTATCAGTTTCACCAGAGACGAACTACTGAACATTAGGAAACACACACCAGATAACTTTTCTACAGTTTTTGATTATTTGGACGTCTTGCTGGACATTCTCGTCGGTGGGGCTGCGTTGTTGTTCAAACGCGCGGTAAGACGCAAACGCGGGAAGTGTGCAGGCGCGCTGGTTAAACTCCGCGAGCGCGGCCTGCGCACTGCACTCCCCAGTATTCATCTTGCGAATCTCCGATCCCTTCCTAACAAAACGGACGAACTTCTTCTCCTCACACGTACTAACAAGGATTTTTTAAACTCTGCTGCTCTGTGCTTCACTGAAACCTGGCTGAGTGAAGCCATACCGGACAACGCAATACATCTGCCGGGCTTCCAGCTGTTCAGAGCGGATCGCATCGCGGAGCTAACGGGGAAAACGAGAGGTGGTGGATTGTGTTTCTACATTAACGAAAGTTGGTGTTCAGATGTAACTACACTGAAGAAGATGTGCTCTCCTAATTTAGAGGCACATTTCATAAACTGTAAACCCTTCTACTCTCCTCGGGAGTTTTCCTCTTTCATTCTCGTGGATGTATACATCCCTCCAGACGGGTGTGTGAGCGCGGCGCTACAACAGCTGGCTGAACAAATAGCTGAAACAGAACAAAGGTATCCTGACTCTCTTTTAATCATTCTTGGGGATTTTAACAAAGCAAATCTTTCCCGTGAACTACCAAAATACAGACAGCACGTTACATGTCCCACCAGAGACAGTAATATACTGGACCACTGTTACACCACCATAAGAAATGCGTATCACTCTGTCTCACGGGCAGCTTTGGGGCTCTCTGATCACTGTTTGGTTCATCTCATACCGACCTACAGGCAGAAACTGAAATCAGCTAAACCTGTAATAAGGACTGTAAAAAGATGGACTATGAAGCAGAGCAGGATCTACAGGCCTGCTTTGATTGCACTGATTGGACTGTTTTTGAAGCTGCTACCAACGATCTGGATGAGCTCACAGATACTGTAACATCATATATAAGTTTCTGTGAGGATACATGCATTCTTACCAGGTCATTCTTATCATTTACTAATTATAAACCATGGTTTACTGGGAAACTCAAACACCTTCATCATGCCAAAGAGGATGCCTACAGAAGTGGGGATAAAATCTTGTATAACCAGGCCAGAAACAGACTGACAAAGGAGATCAGAGTTGCTAAAAGACGCTACTCTGAAAAGCTGAAAAAACAGTTTTCAGCCAACGACCCATCATCAGTCTGGACTGGCCTGAGGAACATCACCAACTACAAGTCACCATCCCCCCGATCTGTGGACAATCAACACCTGGCTGATGATTTAAACTCATTCTATTGCAGGTTTGAAAAGCCCTCATTCACACCACACACCGGCTCTGACCTGCACTTCACACATTCACCATCACCTCCTGCACACCCACTCCCCCCCTCCTGCCATCCAACCTGAGCTTAAGGTCTGTGTGGAGGACATGAGCAGTGTCTTCAAAAAACAGAAGACTAGGAAAGCCTCAGGCCCAGACGGCATCTCATCTGCTTGTTTAAAAGCCTGTGCTGACCAACTGGCCCCGGTCTTCACGCAGATCTTCAACAGATCATTGGAGCAGTGTGAAGTTCCCTGCTACTTCAAGCGCTCCACTATCATTCCGGTCCCCAAAAAACCCAAAATCACTGGACTTAATGACTACAGACCTGTCGCTCTCACGTCTGTGGTCATGAAGTCGTTTGAAAGACTGGTGTTGGCCCACCTGAAGGACATCACTGGACCCCTGCTGGATCCTTTTCAGTTTGCTTACAGAGCAAACAGGTCTGTGGATGATGCCCTGGGACTTGTGCAAGGATCTTATTTGTGGACTTCATTTCGGCCTTCAATACCATCATGCCTGATCTTCTCACAGCCAAACTGACCCAGCTCTCCATGCCATCCTCGATCTGTCAGTGGATCACCAGCTTCCTGACGGACCGGCAGCAGCGAGTGAGACTGGGGAAACACACATCCAGGACTCTCACAATCAGCACTGGCGCCCCCCAAGGGTGCGTTCTCTCCCCACTGCTCTTCTACCTGTACACTAATGACTGCACTTCTAAAGACCCCACTGTCAAGCTCCTGAAATTTGCAGACGACACCACTGTCATCGGTCTCATCCAAAACGGTGATGAGTCTGCTTACAGACTGAGGGTTGAACAGCTGGCTGTCTGGTGCAGTTATAACAACCTTGAGCTGAACACGCTCAAAACAGTGGAGATGATCGTGGACTTCAGGAGGAACAGCCCAGCACTCCCCCCACTCACCATCATGAACAGCACTGTTGAAGCAGTGGAGTCATTCAGGTTCCTGGGCACTATCATCTCTCAGGACCTGAAGTGGGATAATCACATTGACTCCACTGTGAAAAAGGACAAGCAGAGACTGTACTTCCTTCGTCAGCTGAGGAAGTTCAACTTGCCACAGGAGCTGCTGATTCAGTTCTACTCAGCCGTTATTGAGTCTGTTTTATGCACTTCCATCACTGTCTGGTTTGGTTCAGCTACCAAATCAGACATCAGGAGACTACAACGGACATTCCGGACTGCGGAGAGGATCATTGGTGCCCCCCTGCCAAACCTCCAGGACTTGTACTCTTCCAGAGTGAGGAAGAGAGCAGGTAAAATCACCACAGACTCCACTCACCCTGGACACCACCTGTTTGAACTGTTACCGTCAAGACGGAGACTCAGATCACTGGCCACAAGAACATCTCGGCACAGGAACAGTTTCTTCCCACAGGCCATTTCCCTTCTGAACAGTTAACATATCTCCCAAGGCATAGGCCTGTAAGTGCAATACTCCCACTGTTTAGTGCAATATCTTTAAAATTCAGATGATATTTATATTATATTTATTCATACTATTCAAAATACTGTAAATATGTTCATAATCTGTATCTGTAAATGTTTATTCTGACAAAACCCAACTGTGACCGTATATTTTTATAGTATTTTCATAATTTTTTTTATAATTTTATTTGTAGAATTTGTATTACTATGTTTCTTGTATCTGTATTTGTATTTGTATTTTTATATGTGCACTGGAAGCTTCAGTACCAAGGAAAATTCCGTGTGTGTGCAAGCACACTTGGCAATAAAGCTCTTTCTGATTCTGAAAAGGCGTTTATTAGAGATGGTCAGATATACATAAAGCACACAGGCCGGGAAACAAACACTCAGATGGCAAGGTGACACAGGGACGTTGATGGGCAACCCGGAGAATCGCGGTGAAGATCGGCGTGCTCAGGAACCAGGAAACAATAAACAATCCAGACGGTGAAGATCCACAAAGACTGGTAATCCACACAAGGAGATGAAGAGAGCCACACGGGAACAGGACACAACACTGGGGAAGCCACAACGATCTGACAACATGAGATGGAATTTACTGAACATATAAAGGGAATGGTGATGAACTGCAGCTGGCGCAGACAATCAATGGGATTGGTAACCAACCCACACAGACACAGATAGCTATAATACATCCACACTGCATTCTAGAAGAAGGTGATGTACATCAAAGTGTGAGTCAATAAATGAGGATTAATTAGGTAGGAGGCATGATACAGGTGAGGTTACATTGATCGTTAGTTGGTTGTATACCAGGATACATACCATAATATATACCTAATAGTACTCGAGACAGTAAACCATTTACACTGTTTCTTTCACAGTTTTATGAATGTTCATTTATAGATCAGTTAGTCTATGACTAATGCAGCAAAGTCTGTTTTAAAGTGGGTTTCGGTGTTCCCATTGTATCTCTCTCTTGTGCATGTGGCCACATTCCTCTGAGGTCATATAATCTCCTTGTCAGCCCTGGAACATGACACTGTTTCTGCCCTTGTGTTCGTTCATTTGGGCTGTTAGTTTTGGAGTTTCATAAACCTTTGTATAAAATGAATAATTAGTGTGTGTCTGATTGGTCCATACCCTACAGATCCCCCCTTTCGACCGTTGTTGTCCCCCTCAAGGTCAACCATGATCGAAGTTGAAAGTGCCTAGAGATCAGACACCTTTGTCATAGAAGGCTGGAAGGCCATGGTGGCCTCTGGTTGCTCGCGTCTTCTGGAGCGGTGGTCGTTCCACGGCGGTTGATGTGGATAGTAGCCCAGTACAGGTCTCTGCAGCAGGTGTTGGGGCAGAAGGTGCCTTGACTGGGTGTCACCTGTCATTCTGGAGTTAGGGTGAAATTGTGGTTCTTGAAGAAGGATGAGGTTTCCAGCTTTGATTCAGGTTTGGCCTCAGCAGGGCAGCGTGTGTCTTGGATCAGAGTCTGCAGACCAGCTGAGTTTGAGTAAAGTCATTTTGGAAGACAGTAAACAGCTGTTTCATGGAGTTCACTGTCTGGTTCAGCAGAACGCTGTGGGTGTTGAGAATTACCACAGTTCCCTTCGATGTCTTGCCGATGGTCGGCAGGGAGGCACTCTGTGTTGTGAGTTGCCCATTTAATTGTGGGATTTCAGTTTGAATTTCAGCCACACGTTGTCTCAGGGTGGCTAAGTTCAGTGCGTTGACACTGGACATGCCAATGTTAACAGAGTTCCGACGGCAGCGGCGGTTGTGTCCATCAAGCTCTGCTTGTGTGACAGTTTTTTTTTTCAAGTTGGTTGAGCATGTGTTCGACATTGGCCTCAGCGTGGGCGAGGGAGTCGAGTCGAACATAAACTCTCTGGGTGTGGGTCCTGCAGTTGGTGATAAGGAGTCCCGGTTGTTCCTTCGGGACACTGCCTGATACCGGACCTGGTGAGATGACCGACTGCGGCTGTCCTCTGGTTGGCTGGAGGCACAGGAAGAATAACCACAGCAGCATCCTGGAACAGACAAAGGGGAGAGGGAGAGAGAAATGGAGGAAAGATCTCAGCGACTGTCGTCCTTTGTTGGCTAGGACAGTCTTTCCACTTCGAGGACGCCGTTATGCCACTTGCTTCGGTGTTCTGGTGCTGCGGTTTGGAGCACAGGGTGCGTCATAGGCATACACTGGCATGACCCTCCCTTTTGCACTGTGGCACCACAAGCTTTGGCTCAGCAATGTCATCAGGTGCATAACACACAGTGTTGTCCTGTGCACGCAGCGTGTGGTTGTTGACTTCAGTTGTCTGGGGCTCCGGTTGTCGGTGGGTGCAGACGGCGTTCGTGGGTGGTTGGAGGGGTTAGAGGTGGTTTCTCATAGTGTCCATTGGTTTGTCATAGTCTTTGGTAAGCTGGAAGGTTGGGGTCAGGTTAAGCAGAGGCTCTGTGACATTTTGGCACACTTGTGGTGAGATACTAATGCATGACCCTAAAAGTTCAGAACCACTGTTTAATGGGTTCGCTATATATGTAGCATAAAGTTAGTTGTTTCATGTGTATCTAGCTAGTGATGTGTCTCTTGTATCTTTATCATCTTAGCTGTGGATGTTAGGAGGCTAAGACTTGTGTGGTTCCTAGAGTATTTCCTGGAAAGGGCATAGCCGAGATGAAATAAATGACTTAAGATGGTTCTTATGACTAAATTATTTCTCTGGACTTAAATGGTGGTTCACTACGGCTTGACGAAGTGAAGGATAGGAGGAAAAGGGACACCGTTCCTATTCAAATTATGCTTATTATCAATCCTCAGGACTATAGTTATGCCCTAGTAATTGTTGAAATTACTTGTGTTGCAGGGTCACAAAAATGAGTGCACTTGTTGAAAATAAACACAATCACAAATAAAGGTGTCTCTGTTTCCTTTCTGGGCCCAATGGGAAATGGAACCACATTCGAACAAGAGAGGAAATGGAATCAAATCATATAGATGACAAGGTAATAGCTGACTGCTATTATTATCAAATTGGAAATAAAAAAAAATAAAAAAAGTATTAATTAAAACAGCGGTAATGATCTGAATGTGAGAATAATCAGTAGCACTAGTGACTAAACTTTGGATTTGCCTGGACCAACACTCCATAGTGGGTTACAGCGGTTGCGTGTTCCAGACCACACTGTGTGTGTCCCTCCAAAGGTTTAGTCAACATGCTGATGGAAATTCTCATTACTAAACGAATTCTTCTCTAGCTACACAGTTTACATGTAGTTAAACTTAAGTTATATGACAGGGCATCTGCAAATTTAGCCTAAAGCGCTCAGCCAGGACTACGCCTAACTAGTGAAGGTGAAATTTAGCTGAGAAGAATTGAAAGTACGGAAAGTGAAGAATTAGAAATCCCAACTGGGGTTAAAGAAAGTATTTTAGAATACTTTGCACTGTGTAAACAAAAGCTGTAATTAAGGCTTCAAGTAAATGATGCTAACTGCTAACTGTAGAAGTTATTATTTAGCTTAGCCTAAGCTGGATGAATGCTAGGTTAGGTTAGCTTAGCCTAAGCTGGATGGACGCTAGGTTAGGTTAGCTTAGCCACCTAGGCTGGTTTGTTTACAAAGTGACATCACAAGTTAACACTTCCTGTCACCAGTTGTTGTCATGGGAACCAGAGCATGTCAGAACAATTCAACCGTACCTGAAGAATGTCTACACATTTTACTGAGTTATGCATGTTTAAACGGGTTAAAAGGGGGCGCCTATACTTTAAGTCTTTCAAGAACTTGATGTTACATTCAGTAAAATGCAAATGTGTTTTGGCATTTGCTAATTTTACTCATGGAACTCTTCTCTTTACTTTACACAACTTATTCTATTCGTTTACAGAGTAAGGAAATAGATTTGCTGTAAGTCAAAGCTTGTCTAAGCCTATATAGTTACGTCCCTCTCATGCATAAATGCTGACTTTTCAGCGAGTGAACAGTTTTGATCGCTAGGTAGCTCTCTGGTTGTAGATGCAGCCAAAAATTTTGGTGAATTACATCAATCTAACAATAATTTGTAAGGCCTTTACATTGTAGAAAGGGGAGCATCACCCAGGTCTACGTATATATAACACTGTCCTGAGCTTTCTTTGTCAGAAACAGGTTTAGCCATACTGAAATTTGGATTTCTTTAACCAAAGCAGGATAGATATCGGTACAGTTTACAAGCTGCTGAGATGAGATTCCTTTGTCAAACAGACTTACGCTTTAATGCTGAACTTACTGATAGCAGTTGGAAATCTAAGACTCTTTCACTTACAGTAGAGATGTCAATTCCAGCTATCGTTTTATCTGCATTTAGACAAGCCAGCAACCAGTGATCAAAATGCGTATCGCATGTTGTGTTCCAGTTGCGTCTCATATTGATGATAAAGGATGCCATGTGCGTAAGATTTCAACGAAATGTACAAAGCGTCACATGTATGACGCCAAAGGATGAGAACGGGCTGACATTATCTATAATAAATAAATTGGTATTTACCTGGCAATGGAAAAGACTACACACAGATTCCCTGAACCTTTTATTACCTAAATATCCAGATAATTCATACATTTACCAAAAGTTGTTTGTTTACTATCAACATTTGGCCACCTCACTCTGGGGGATGTAACCTAGTGGTGAGAATTCTTCTTTGGTTTCTGTGGGAAGATGCATTTCATTTAAAAGCCCTGGCAAAATGATGGAATCACACAACTTAGAGAATGCTTACCCAGCGTTTTTACTTTAACAAATAAACAAATCACAGATATGAGACAAATTTTTTTTTGTTCAATAGCTTAACAATCTGGCTCCATGAAACATACCTCACAAAAATGCCTTTTTTTCCCATATCAAGTACAGGAAAAAAGTACCTGAGACGCACTGAGACCTTTAAAATGATACCAAACATGAATTATTATGCTCTTTTTAGGTGATTTTAGGTGATATTTGAGAATCTTCAGTTCATGATGCTCAATGAGGAGTATGAGGCGATAGAGAGAGTGAGTACGGAAACAGTTGTGGGCAATCAATAGTGAGGCGAGACTCTACTGTCTCCACAATAGTGGGGTGGGTTGTCTTGGATGTGATTTTCTTTTAGAAAGTGTTCAGATGTTGATTCCATCAAGAGTTTGGTGTTTCCTCAGAGTGTGTTCAGCCATTTTTGCACCAGTCTTACACCACTTTTAATCGCCACTTACACGAAATGTAACAAAATCAGAATCATTCTCTTTTTTGGCGATTACCTAGTTATTTTTTGTAACTGACATTTAAATCAGGCTACTCGTCTGGTCGGCCAAGTAAAATTCTTTCACTTGCACCTTCAAAAAATCCACTTGGCCCAGACAAGCGTTCATGTCGAGCCCTGGCTTCAGCTGACTTTCAAAAGCGAAACTCGTTCCGTACTGTTCACACGTGGGCGGCTTCTCTCTACTGTGGATCTTCTCATGTTTTTTCAGAGTTGCCGACTGACTGAATCTCTTGTCGCAGTGTGAACACTTGTAAGGTTTTTCTCCAGTGTGAATTCTCTCATGTGTTTTCAGACTTGATGACTGACTGAATCTCTTGTCACAGTTTGAACACTCGTAATGTTTTTCTCTAGTGTGATTTCTCTGGTGCAGTTTTAAATCACTCACTAAATCAAAACTCTTCCCACACTCACAGCACACATGATCTTTTACATGAGTATGAATTTTCTGATGTGTACGTAAACTATACAGCACTGAAAAACTCTTTCCACACACAAAACATGAATGTGGCTTCTCCTTCGTATGGACTTTAAGATGTTTCTTTAGGGCGGGTGCCACAACAAATGTTTTTCTGCATTGATCACATGTGAACGGTTTCTCACCGGTGTGGATCCTCATGTGTTCTTTAAGGTATGCTGATCGTGTGAAACTCTTCACACATTGACTACACGTGTACGGCTTCTCTCCAGTATGAACTCTCATGTGGTTCTGAAGCTGTGATGATTGTGTGAAACTCTTTCCGCACTGATCACACGTGAATGATTTCTCTCCAGTATGAACTCTCATGTGAATGTCAAGTCTGTGTTTGTATGTGAAACTCTTCCCGCACTGATCACATGTGAACGGTTTCTCTCCGGTATGAACTCTAATGTGAAGCTCAAGATGTTGTTTTTGTCTGAAGCGCTTTCCACACTGATCACATGCGTGCGGCTTCTCTCCGGTGTGGATTTTCATGTGTTGATTACGATTTGTTATTTGGGTGAAACTCTTCCCGCACTGATCACATGTAAATGGCTTCTCTCCAGTATGAACTCTCATGTGAATCTCAAGATTACGTGTGTTTGAGAAACTCTTTCCACACTGAGTGCAGATGAAGGATTGCTTGGCTCTTCTTCTCTTTAAAAATTTATTTTTAGTCTTTGAGCGACTCAAAGGTTTTTCTCCAGGTTCGATATGATGTTTCACCTCCACTTCACTCAGTTCTTCACTCTCCTCTTTCACTTCCATCAGGTCTGAAGTTAAAGAAAAAAAGGAATTAATTTAATTTTCAATGCATCATAAAAGTGAACAATATAAAATACATTCAATCAACAACAGAATTATTTTACATAATATCAAAAAATGTACAAAAGATCTGTCATATTTTCACACAAATGTTTAGATTGCGGTTTAATTTTACCATCCAAGCCAACTGCGTTTTGAAATATGGGTAGTATTTCCGGTTAGGGGATCTTCCATTCAAACCGACTGAAATAAATAATTTCAAATCATAAGGTTGAGTAACAAATAAAGTGTATGTCAGTTTGACTGAATGTGCTGTCAATTTTCCTTCATGTTTTATTGTCATTCATCATAAGATTAATATAATGCTTGGTATTTTAACGTAGCCTAGAAATCTAGACACACCCTAGCGGCAGCAAAAATTATTTTGCAGCAATAATTTGTATATTGTCAGGCTAATTTTAACATGACATGTTAAAAGAGCAAGAGCACATTTTCAGTCACTGCATTATTTTCTTCCATAGTATTATCTTTTTTCCGCTTTGTTTCTGCTGTAACAGTATGAAAAAGGACAACACCTACTGCACATTTGTGGTCTGTTCTACTTATTTCATTTACAAGAATAATGTCATAGCATTGTACCCAGTTTTTAAAATAAGCATTTTATTACGTTCATAGATCAAGCATTTCACTGATTGTTTACAGCTTAATGGAAACACTTTACTACGCAGCCAGCACAGCCATGTGGGGCCCAAATGGGTTTGACCTGGGCTATCTAACTGGGACCCAGCCAGTTTTGTCCTCAGTTTCCATGTAGGCCTCACATGGGTTTGCCCAGATGAAATGAACACTGCTCAGTGTGCACACTACTGGCTGTTAAATGTAACACTGAATCAGTGTTGGAGTTAATGAGATAATTAAAGGAGCATTTCACCCCTGGGAACCTTGATCTTCATTGAAAGTGGGTCATATATGTATTCAAAATCTGTCAAAATTTTCAAATTTGGTGCCTTTTTGACCGAGTTATGACAGAAAGTAACTTTATAGCGCATTAGTTTGGTAAACCACATTTCCCACAATGCAACGCGTTTGAACAGCTCCAGAAGCCACTCCCACTAATCCAGAACACCGCCTATGCGTGGCCCGCCTATACGAGAATGCATTACGCTAGCTAAAGTTACCACTTGAGTTTGAAAATCATTTGCGATCTCATTCTTGATTTATTCCTTCTTACTATTTATTTTGAAATGGTGAACTATTGTATTGTACCGGGATGTTCAGTCACCTCAAGGAAAGGTCCAAAAGTAAGTTTTCATGCCCTACCGAGACAGTAGGAGAGTATCTAGGACGCCTCTGTCCATATGCGGTGCGAAACTCGGATGGTTCACAACACAACACTCCATGTCCGTGTCTGCCTCTGACATTTCTTCTAGAAGGAATTGGCATTTTTGAGATTCTTTGCAGCAGACAGACTCTAGCTCGGTGTCCATAGGCGCACAGGTACAGCACGAGCACAACCAATTCGCTTCAGCGCGAGCAAGCCCGGGCTTCTCCCTGCGCCGGGCTGGTCTCCTGCGGTCGGCCGCTGCCGCAGCCGACGCCGCCGCCTCTTGTTCCTCCATCAGCCTCAGCTGCTCTTCGCTATATTGTGGCTCGTATAAATAGCCACGAACATCAGTTTCGAGCAAAAGATTTTCAAAATCCTCGTCTTCCATATCGTGTGTCGTAAATTCAGGCATTATGGTAAATCTAACTCCTTGAGCGCTTGTTAGCTTAGCTTGCTGTCTTCCAAGCAAGATGGCGGATTAATAGTTTAGTTTCTTCAGGTTTAGTCCCACCCACTGATCTGTAATAGGCCGGTGGGGTGAGTGGGTCCCACGCCCTTGAATAATAATGAGCTAAAGGCTGTAGTTTTCTTAATATGCAATGAAATTTATCTTCCGTCCTATCGTGACGCAAAATGACGATATTTACGCCACGATAGGACGGAAGTAAAACACTTAAATCCTTTTTTCTCCCATCTCAGAAAAAAAACAAGCAAAATTCCACCATCATTATAATATATGACTGGGTTTCTAACAATACAAACCTTAATGCAAATGGGTGAAGTGACCCTTTAAGTGATTGAATAATGATTGGGCATTATTGATGAACACCTGCTGTTAACAAGCAGAATCACTGAAGGAAAGAGAAACACAAGAACTACTTCCAGCCACAGCCTTAGATGAAATTAACTGAAGTTTAACTAAAATACATTACATCTCTCAAGATCTGATCAAACAACTCCACAAAAAACATTACCAGCTTCACTTATTACTAACCAGGTTGACTTTATTTCTGTTAGATGTCTACTGAAGTTCTTATTGAGAATTAACAGAGGGTAAGATGTTGATGATTGATTGAAAATAATAGTTTGGTTTGATGTCACCATTATGGTGATCAGTGTTTGATTTAGTTGGGATATTGACTTTTTATCATTAGGTTTTCTCTGGCAGCTGTATCTGTTTGTTATGGCGAGAACAGCAAGAGAAAATGCAGTGGCTTAACTCACTGATATTATGTGCGAGTTGTATATGGGGGATATGTTATTCATTTTGTTTTATTGTTGCGATTTTACAGCAAGAGATCCAGCACAGTTTAGTCAAATAATAGCATATGAGTCTCAGCAATGGTGACATACTCATGATGCAATGCATTCTGGGTGGATCATATGAAACTTATCCATGGCTCTGCATTGCAGAATTAAGCAAGTCACCATTGTTGAGATTCAAATGCTGATTCTTGATGTCTGTATGTGAGTAAACTCTAAGGAGTCCAAAACTTGTAAATAGTGTTATAAAAATATTTGATGTTCTGATTAAACATTTCACCCATATAAAATTCACACATACTATCAGTGAGTTAAGCCACTACATGATGAGTATATTCTTATCAATCAACTTACAGCATCTGATTGTATTGTATCTTGCTGTTCTCGCCATAACAAACAGATACAGCTGCCAGAGAAATACTAATGTTAAAAAGTCAAGAGCACAACTAAATCAAACATGGATCACCATAATGGTGACATCAAACCAAACTATTATTTTCAATAAATCATCAACATCTTAGCCTCTGTTAATTCTCAATAAGAACTTCAGTAGACGTCTAACAGAAATAAAGTCAACCTGGTTAGTAATAAGTGAAGCTGGTAATGCTGTTTGTGGAGTTGTTTAATCAGATCTTGAGATATTTCATTTATTTTATCTCCAGTTGATTTAATCTAAGGCTGTGGCTGAAAGTAATTCTTGTGTTTTTCTTTCCTTCAATGATTCTGCTTGTTAACATCAAGTGTTCATCAATAATGCTCAATTACTATTCAATCACTTAATTATCTAATTAACTCCAACACTGATTCAGTGTTACATTTAACAGCCTGTAATGTGCACACTGAGAAGTGTTCATTCCATCTGGGCAAATCCATGTGAGGCCTACATGGAAACTGAGGAAAAAACTGTCTGGGTCCCCGTTAGATAGCCCAGGTCAAACCCATTTGGGCCCCACATGGCTGTGCTGGCTGGGTAGTGTTGAATTATGCTAAAAATTGTTCTGTGCCCTGCAAGTTTCATTCAACAAATGGTTGCAAAAAAAATTGTGAACCAGATATACTATAAATATGAAATAAAAGACATTTAGTTTGAAGTAATGTTGACAATTTCAAATTCCCAAACCTCCCTTTTTTGACCATTTGTGAAAGTCACAACATTTTTGCACCCATTTCATAGTTTATTTTATTTCACAGCTGTTAAAGACCCTGTTTGGTTAAAATCAAGTTTTAAAGTTATGAAAAATTAAAAATTTATGATCAAAGATGAGTTGTAAGGAATACAATTAATGACAACAGAGGGACTAAGATGTTTTCCGTGTAAAAGAACGTAACATTCTCATTTTCCACTGGATAATTTCCTCTACATCTCATCATCAATTTCGATTTTGGCATGCTCTGCAGCAAATGACCATAACACAACTGCCAGTTAAACTGTGCTAGACGAATATGCTTGCACTCACTGAAACTCTATAACATAAGACATTTGACATTATCAGGATCCACAAATATTCCCCATGCAACATTATAGCAGTTTAATGTAGTACTGACAATAAATCTCTGAAAACTAGATTTTTTTTTATCATCACACAGTAATTTTATTTTGGGTGAACTATTCACAATATATCTTGTCACTATCCACAATACATATCGTTGCATTTTTTTATTGTGATATATTGTGACATGATATATTGTTACACCCCTATGAATGAATGAAGAATAAACACCAACCTCTTTGTTCTTCAGTATTTTCAGTGTGTTTCATTCTGCAGGGTTCTGGATCACTCGTGTTCTCACTTTCCTCTTTAATAAACTCAGTCTTTACAGATATCAGCTCTTCCTGATGCATTGCTGCTCGTCTTCACTTGTAGTTAATGGGAATTTACAGCATTTATTGGAGAATTGCAGTGGGAGGAGCTTCACTGATGATGAATTGCAGTGGGCGGAGCTTCACTGATGATGAATTGCAGTGGGAGGAGCTTCACTGATGATGAATTGCAGTGGGCGGAGCTTCACTGATGATGACTTGCAGTGGGAGGAGCTTCACTGATGATGAATTGCAGTGGGAGGAGCTTCACTGATGATGAATTGCAGTGGGAGGAGTTGATCAGCCAAAATCAAAAAATATATGTTACTGAGTTTGTTTTATGCCCATAGACAACATAATATAATAATGCAAATTCTTCCTAATATCAATGGTAAAAAAAAACAGTTGAAGGCATAAACAGAAGTAAATGTATATAGTATCCAACAAATAACTAGTCTGTTGACACAACACCAATTAATTGAACTTAAGAGTGTGTATTTACAGGAGATCTGAAGACATCTAGGGGTGTGCTTTATCATACCATCCACGATAATACCGGTATACATTTTTACATGATAAAAAAAGTGTCATATCGCGACATCATGGATATGGCATATTTACGTTCCCTAGCGCGCACAACAACAACACCTGTCTGAGTGTAAGGGCAGCCTCTGGAGCTATACTTCAATAAAATGGAAGTGGTTTTGTAACAAGAGGTCAGACCTCCAACAAAAAGAAAAATGTTACCGCTAGGTGGAAACATAAACTTGTTTCACCACTTGAAGCAAAAACACACATTTGAGTGTACAACCAGGCTATGAAGGTACGCGAGGAAGAGATACTAGCACATGACTCGAGTTTCGGCATGGGTATTGCACATAATTTGAATAATTTATGTCACTTATAATATTCCCAATTTATAATGCGGGAAATTCTCCCCCAAACATTGATTCACTTTATCATGTAGATTGTATGAGTAAATTAATCCACACAGATTATAAAATCAAATCAATTATTTTAAAACTATCTGAGAGACGCAATTTCACAAACAGCGTGAGTGTTCAGCAGTGCAGCGTCTTCTCTCTCGTCTGTCAAAATGGGTTAAACAAGGCCAGTGTGAAGCGCTGCAGGCGGCGTTACTACACTCTCGCGTTTATGATTCGGGACATGACGGAATCGTCACTTGCACAATCGGCCAGCATTGCATTGTAACTAAAGTTTATCATTTTCATGTCTTAAGTCTTATCAGTTTAAAAATTCAAGTGATTTAAACTATCCAGTACTCACGCGCTCTCTGAGAGATCGTTTTCTCTGCTTGCATACATAGAGTAATGCCGCCTCACAAACAGCTTGCGAATAACAAAAGTTATTTTTCGCGGATTATATTGCTTTAACAGGGAAAAAAACACGCAAAATTGTGTCCAAATTCCGGTCTTGGTTAGTATACTCGTAAACACAGTCGGTTATGTATAAAACGCATGTGACTGTGACAATGAAAACGGTAATGGATTAGTCCACTAGCTCTAAAAGTGTCAGCAGCCATACGTGTCTGTCATTAAAGGGTTAGTTCACCCAAAAATGAAAATGATGTCATTAATGACTCACCCTCATGTCGCTCCAAGCCCGTAAGACCTCCGTTCATCTTCAGAACACAGTTTAAGATATTTTAGATTTAGTCTGAGAGCTTTCTGTCCCTCCATTGAAAATGTATGAACGTTATACTGTCCTTGTCCAGAAAGGAAATAAAGACATCATCAAAGTAGTCCATGTGACATCAGTGGGTTAGTTAGAATGTTTTGAAGCATCGAAAATACATTTTGGTCCAAAAATAACAAAAACTATGACTTTATTCAGCATTGTATTGTATTGTCTTCCGGTTCTGTTGGGGATCTGCGTTCAGTGACGCTGCTGACGTAAGACGCTGCTGACGTGTGTCTGGTGCGCCCGAGCTTCGTTTACAGTCTGAGGGAGACGCACGCTGGAAACAAAACAAACTTCACTAACATGTCTAAGGATTTCCACACAGAGGAAGACTTGCATTTTTTTGCCCAGCCATATTTATTTGAACCCGAATACACGGACGCACCAGATACATGTCAGCAGCGTCCTACGTCATCAGCGTCACTGCGGACTTGTGAACGCGGATCCACAACAGAACCGGAAGACAATACAATACAATGCTGAATAAAGTCGTAGTTTTTGTTATATTTGGACCAAAATGTATTTTCGATGCTTCAAAACATTCTAACTAACCCACTGATGTCACATGGACTACTTTGATGATGTCTTTATTTCCTTTCTGGACAAGGACAGTATACCGTTCATACATTTTCAATGGAAGGACAGAAAGCTCTCGGACTAAATCTAAAATATCTTAAACTGTGTTCTGAAGATGAACGGAGGTCTTACGGGCTTTGAGCGACATGAGGGTGAGTCATTAATGACATCATTTTCATTTTTGGGTGAACTAACCCTTTAATGTTGTCATCAAAACAACAAAAGATAGCTTTAAGGAATCAGAATTAAAAGCATGTATTTAATTTAGTCGGGACTTAGGAGGACTAAAAAGCTAAAAGATTATGTAAAGACCGTGTTATTTTACATTTGATTACTTTATTCAGTTTCTGTAGTATTTCTGAATACTAGTGTTAGACCTACCCAAACACTTTTCTCTTTATTTGTATCTTTATTATTTTGAATAAATTTCTGCTACTTTTTTTAGTGTAAACTATTAACAACAAAATGACCCCATTGTAAAAATGCAATGAGTGCGCAAACATTTATGTGAGATAAATGTAATAAGAACATTTTCTAAAAACAAAATGTCTATATCTTCATAATCATTATCGCAAATATTCTTGAAATATCGTGATATAATTTTGAGGCTATATTGCCCACCCCAGCAGCATAATAAATGAGGTGAAAACAGGAACTACTGTCATGAAATAAAGAGTGTTTTCAGCAGATCTGTTAATATTGATGATCCTCAGACTATAAACACTCATTCAACAAGACATTCAGGATCATCAGCAGATCATCTCACTTTATTCTGAGTGTTTGCTGTTAGAAACACATTATCTGAGTCAAGATACATGATAAAAGCCTATCAAACTGCTCTATTGAAATATAATACAGTTATTTATCGCAATATAACATGGATAGGCTAAATCATCAATAACATAACAAAATAAATCGACACCTATCTTTATCAACCTCTACATGCAAATAACTAAAACACCATAATGTGTCCATATGAATCTAAATTAGCTAATTTGATCATAAACATGTTACAGATTTGTATTTACTGAAACAACGATCATAAAACTCTTATAAAGAGAAAATAAAGAGTAGCAGCAATAATGAACGTTTCCTGTGTCAAACTTCATTAATATTAATCTATTCACATTTATGTATAGATTTTAAATTTCCCACGTTCATTACTCATACAGGGACAACAAAAAGTGTTTAGAATATATCTCAATTTTGTAAAAAAAAAGATAATGAAGTCTGCAAAAGATAAATAGACAAAGAAATAAAGGTAAACATTAAAATGGCAACAGGAACACTTGAGATCGATTCCCATCAATTCCCTTCACAGATCTCAAACTTTTGACTTGACATTCAGTAACAGTTCTCACTCCAAACATCGAGACAATCACACAGACGAACACAAAATCGCTCAGATCTGAATGAACTCAACATATTCTCCTCATGCTCGCTGCTGCTGCACTAAATGTTTATTTCAGTATGAAGACGCCTAAAAAGACGCACAAGTATCGCTGTGTCCGATAAAACAATACAGAAATGAGTCTGTAGCTTAATCAAACTGTATAAAGTGTGTGTGATGGTTGTGTAAATATGAGAAATACCGTGAACTGCTCTCCTTGCCTCAGAAGACTCGACGCTGAAACTGAGGGACGGCGCGAGTGAGCGGTGACGTCATCGGCCTCCAACGCACGCGCGTACGGGAGTCAGCCAATGAGGGCCACGCAGATTCGCATATTTACTAGTAGCCTTCGATTATTATTATTTTTCAACTGAAAAGTGACTCTATTTACTAAAGGTGAAAGGAACACAACCAAGTGATGCTCAAATAGCCAGAATAAGCAGAGGATCATAGAAAATAATGCAACATTACAGAAATCGTCAAGTTGTTTCCCTCACCCATTTGTAAAATGGCCACTAACGTTACAGCAACACAGGCCTAGTATGGGGGTAGAACTGTTGCACTATTCCAATTAAATAGATCATGATCCACAAATAAATGTAAAGAGATTCACAAAAATATATCAAATTCACAAATAAATAGATTAAGATACACAAATAAATGTATAGAGTTTCACAAAGAATTATAAAACTCACAAATAAATAGAATTATATTTGCAAATAAAAAATATATTTACAAATTTTGTTTATACCACAAACACAACTCTGCCAGGCATTTATTTGTGAACCGTTTTTTGTGCATTTGTGAATCGGTTCCTGTGCATTTGTAAATCCCCTCACGCATTTGTGAATCGGTTCCTGTGCATTTGTAAATCCCCTCACGCATTTGTGGATTTTGAAACACTTCTAGCTTCGACGTGCAGACAAATCCACAAATAAGTGGACTCCACCCACCCTTTACCTAAGCCAATCAGATAACGCCCACATTGAGCTGACCAATCGTAGCAAGTTCTCGCTACAACCAATCAGGTTAGGCTTTACAATCAGAGTGGTCTTGCCCTGAAATAATTTTGCTCACTCATCTGCATTGGCTCAAATAGGAAATGTAAGGCTATAAGGCCCATAATATTGCTTCAGTAAAATATGTTTAGAATTTGGATTTCGTTAGTTAGACCATTAGACTGTCAAGTCAAGTCATCCTCATTTATATAGCGCTTTTAACAATGTAGATTATTTCAAAGCAGCTTTACAGAGATAAACATATAATTTAAGGTAACAGAGATTGGTTTGGTTTTATAGTGGCTCTTGAAAAATGTTTTTCCCAGCTAAAGGTAGTTTTGATTGATTCACTTCCGTCTAAATGATCATTTGTTATTAAATTAGGGGCCGCTAAGACGACACCGTTCTCTCTAAACAGACTTTAAACGTGAACCTGTGATAGACGCTGGCGTTCACATGCACATTAAGAATTGATTCTATAGATGTGCGTTTGAATATATGTGCGCAGGTTTGTAATTCCTTACAAACCATGCCTAAACAAACTACTTGTCTTGTCTATAAATTTTGATGCAGAATTTTATTTTATCTTATCACTTCGCGAACTTATTATATCTTATTGGTACGTGAACCGAAAAATTCCACAACGCTTTATCTGTAGAGTGGTATAGGGATCCTCCATAGGGAGAGGCTAGTTGGCACTTCAGCACTGCATTGTCATCGGGTCCAGGCGAAAGTCCTTCGTCAGATCTGGGAACGGCCTGGATCCGGCAGGCTGCGGGAAAACCTCGGGATAAACAAAGACACTAAAATTAGCGTAGATGCCATTCTTCTTATGATGTAACGAGTACATCAGGATTTGAGGGAAGTGTTCCCAGTTCCGGCTGACCTAATCTAAGCAGCCTAATATTGAATTATAGAAGTCTATAGAGTGTTATGTGAATGCTAGGTCAAAGAGATGTGTTTTTAGTCTAGCTTTGAACTGACAGACTGTGTCTGCTTCCCGGACAATGTTAGGAAGATTGTTACAAAGTTTTGGTGCTAAATAGGAAAAGGATCTACCGCCAGCAGTCGATTTATATATTCTAGGTATTATCAACTGGCCGGAGTTTTGAGATCGCAATAGACGTGAAGGACTATAATGCGTTAAGAGCTCGCTCAAGAACTGGGGAGCTAAACCATTTAGTGCTTTGTAAGTAATCAGCAATATTTTAAAATTTATACGATGTTTAATAGGGAGCCAATGCAGTGTTGACAGAACCGGGCTAATATGGTATGGTACTGTGTATCAAGCCAAGACACATTTTTATGAGCCTTTGAAAATGGCAGAGAAACAGCGCTTACGTTATGGGAACAACGCGTTATGGAAGCGTCACATTATTCATGATAAAACAGAAAAGCATCAATGCGTTGCTGACTATTGAATAACTGGATTCGACCTCGTGATAAATACGCGAGTTTGTGTAATATTGGGGAAATTACTGTCACAACAGCTTTTCCCACTTCTTCATTCAAGTTTTAAATAGCAGGTCCGTGGATCTAATGATTAAATATATAACATGCATTTAGTGAAATGCCCAGCAGACAAGCGATTTGAATTTATCCGTTAAAACGCTTGATCACATAAATAATATTGCATATGAATCAGACTTAATAATATTGTATTGTAAAAGTTACTTACAGCATCCAATATAAATGCAAATATGTATTTTTTCAGCATTGCATTATCCACTCAAAACCCCAGTAGCCTACACGCTGTTAAATCTTCAATGATGGTCATTTGGGGTGATATTTTGTCTTCTACATAATATTTATGTCCTGTAGCTAGCTATTTTTCAACGATTGTGCTTTAAAAGACAAAATCATCCGTTTTGTAATTTATTACATCGTGTCTACCCCGTGCGAGGCTTTCTACATTGGACAATAGAACAAATGTGCAAATGATGTGTCCTCCGTAGTTGCATGTAGTAGCCGCTACTTCAGAAGAAGAACGGGAATCCGTTTACTATCAAGGAATCATCGCGTCGCGCTGCACCGCGTCCAGTAGACACTATCACGACTTATGAATTTTCATGTAGCCAGCATAGTCAATAAAGAAGATTATACGTCATATATCTTAAGGTAAGAAAACAGACGTCATGGGCAAAATGTGTTAACATTGCAAACATGTTAGTTTTACATGATGTGAAACTGCTACGACAGGGAAGATAATCGGCTATTTGCTTTTGACGCGTCGCTTGACTCCGGTATTAATAAAGAATACCTTGACTCCGGTATTAATAAAGAATAATAAATATAAAGAAGCCTTAAACTCCAACAATCTTTTGGAAACGGGTTGTTTTAACCACACAAACAGCTAATTTGAATGCACCTCCCATTACAGATGCTTTCAGGGGTGTCAATATCTGCAAAATTAATCAGATCCAGTTCTCGCCCCGAGTGTAAAGCCTAACGTGATTGGTTGTAGCGAGAACGTGCTACGATTGGTCAGCTCAATGTGGCCGTTATCTGATTGGCTTAGGTAAAGGGTGGGTGGAGTCCACTTATTTGTGGATTTGTCTGCACGTCGATGCTAGAAGTGTTTCAAAATCCACAAATGCGTGAGGGGATTTACAAATGCACAGGAACCGATTCACAAATGCACAAAAAACGGTTCACAAATAAATGCCTGGCAGAGTTGTGTTTGTGGTATAAACAACATTTCTAAATATATTTTTTTATTTGCAAATCTCATTCTATTTATTTGTGAGTTTTATAATTCTTTGTGAAACTCTTTACATTTATTTGTTGATCTTAATCTATTTATTTGTGAATTTGATATATTTTTGTGAATGTATTTACATTTATTTGTGGATCATAATCTATTTATTTGGAATAATGCAACAATTCTACCCCCATACCTAGTGTTAAGCCCAATTTATACTTAAATGTCGAGTGCACGTCGTAGGCTAAGCAGGTAGTCGACGCAGTCATGAGCATTTACTTCGCCGAAACGCTCTGGTGGGTTTCAATGCTCCACTGTAATTAGATTTTTTTCGACTGTTATTGAGTTTAAGCTACTACAAGCAATGACAACTGAAACAGAGCGGATCATGTTGGAGTTGGAGCTTATCGAGTTGGAAAAACAGTTAAATTTAGTGAAATTACTATATTTTATTTATTGTTTGATTTCTATGCTGTTAAATGTTGATGGTCGTGTTATTTTACATATGCATTTAATTTTGCTTGTTTCTGCATCTTCATCAGTCTTCTTCTTCTTATGATTTTATTGGCGGTTGGCAAACCAGCTTATTAGGTTCTTTACCACCACCTACTGAACGGGAGTGTGGATCAGAAGATTTGGCAAAATATATGAAAAAATTAATAAAAAAAATAAAAAAAAATAGGCCTAATAATAATTATAATTGGTAATAACCTTTACTCGCTCCATCACACCTCTTTCTTTAAAACAATTCATTAACTGTAGGCCTATATGTATTTCCCTCAATGCTGTTCCAAGGATGTTTTTTAAAGTGAAGTTTAGTATTAATTTTTCAAGTTCTTCTTTTAATTCCTTGCTTTCCTTTTCATATACAAAACAATCCATCATCACTTGTTGGACAGATTCTGATTGATTGAAATATATACACATTCCATTTATATGTCTACCTAATTGATGAAGTGTCTTGTTGAGCCCTGTCCTATTCTGAGACGAGTAATAACCCTTTCTTCACTTTGAATTTTACTCATCTCCCTTTTTATGCCAACAGAGCCTTGAAAACCATACAAATGTCTTCCTGTATCATTAATATCCCAAAATTCCTGCCATATTTTTTTAGTTTGATCTTTTATGATTGCTTTAGCCTCAGTTTTACTTAATACAATCTGCAAATCTACTGCTGGTGCGGGATTGTTTAGCCAACATATCCACTTCTTCATTTCCTTTCACACCAACATGTGCAGGAACCCAAACAAACCATACACTCAAACCTTTATTATGTAATCTGTATATTATTTGATATATTTCAATCAGCATATCCGGCCTGCTTGACTTCCCTGACTTTATGCTTGTAAGTGCAGACAAACTATCAGATGCAACTAAAACATTTCTTTGATTATATTCCTCTACCCACTGTAATCCTAATATAATGGCTACCAGTTCTACTGTATAAACTGAAAGATTATCTGTTGTTCTTTTTTTAATGCATTTTCCATTTTGTGGGATGTACACTGCAGCACCTGTATTTCCATTTTTAGGGTTCTTTGAACCATCTGTGAATATCATTATTTTATTAAGAAAATTACTTTCTAAATATCTTTGTACAACAAATCAGACAGGTATTTGTTTTGAATTATCTTTTATTTCCTCATGTATTTGTAAATCTATCATTGGCATTATAAGCATCAAAGGAGGGATATTTGAATATGGGACAGTAGGACAATATTGTATACTATTCAAACCTATTTTCCTTGCTTTTTCATTCACAATCCATCCAAAACTCCTAAAATTAGATTTACCATGTTCCCAACATTCCTGTACTATAGACTTTGCAGGATGGGATTCATTATGTCCTTGCAGGTTTACCCAATATGCTAGCATTAGCTTAAGTCTTCTAATACCCAACGTCATCTCTCCCATTTCAACCTGAATTGCCGCAACTGGAGATGTTTTAAAAGCCCCGCTACATATTCTTAGGGCTTGTGCTTGTTCTATCTAGTTTTTTAAGATTAGTTTCAGCTACCGCCATATAAGCAATACAACCATAATCAAAAGTTGATCTCATAAGAGCCCAGTATATATTTCGCGATGAAGACCTAGTTGCTCCCCAATCTCGTCCTGACAAGCAACGCAATATATTTTGAATTTTCTTCGTTTTGTTTTCATTTTATCTATGTGTTGTCTCCATGTAAGCTTTTCATCAAATAACATTCCAAGAAATCTAATCACTCTAACTTGCTCAAGTTCTTTACCATATAATTTCAATGAAATTTGTTTATGTCGCTTAGAGAAACAGATTATCTGAGATTTGATTGTAGATAACCTCAAACCCCATTTATCTTACCATTGTTCTACTGTCTTAACTGCTGCCTGCATTTTCTTTTGCATGTAGTCTAGATTCCTACCCCTAATCCAGAGGGCCCCATCATCCGCATATAATGATTTCCCTATACCATGTTCAACTTGTTAAAAAATATAATTTATCATTATATTAAATATCAATGGACTACATGCACTACCTCGGGACCCACTGCTCTGCACATTTTGTATGTCTCCTTATTTAACACACCTGATTCAGATCATCAGAGACTCTATGACCTGAACAGAGTGTGTCAGATAAAAGAGACATACAAAATGTGCAGAGCAGCGGGTCCCGAGGACTGGAGTTGAGAACCACTGTTCTACAAAGTGCATACTAGAATACTCTTTACCTACCTTTATTTCTATTGTTCTACCAACCAAGAAGTCTAAAACCCAATTGTATATTCTACCCCCTATACCCAAATTATTTAGTTTTATAAGGAATCCCTCTTTCCACAGCATATCATATGCCTTTTCGATATCAAAAAAGACAGCTACTACCATTTCTTTATTTGTCTGGGCTTTCCTAATCTCTGATTCTAGACATAATATTGAATCCATAGTATTCCTTCCTTTTCGAAATCCACTTTGATATGGTGAAAGCAAACCTTTACATTCTAAAACGTATGCAAGTCTCTCAGTTACCATCCTTTCCATTGTTTTCCCCAACTGAGAGGTTAAGGCTATTGGACTATAGTTTGATGGGTCTGACGAATCTTTCCCATGTTTTAGAATCGGTACAATAACTGATTACTTCCATACTGATGGGATTTTGCCTGTTCCCTTTCGAAGGGAACTCAACAATACGTCATCGACGCTATGGGGAACGCCTCAGGCGTGACAGGTGTCTGAAATCACTATCAAATCACGTCAATCACATTGACCGGCGACAGCCCGTGAATCATTAGAGTAATGATTAACGTGCGACCTGGAAGTATATAAGGGCGCCTTGCAACATGACAAATCATCTCATCGTCTTCAGGGACTGTTTGTTTGAAACGCTATTCAAGTTTACGGAAGGTAAGAGAAAGATGAAATGCACAGCTAAGGCAGATTGTTTTCGTAAGTGTGCCGACCCGTGTCAGAGGTTTCTGACACCGGCCGACACACACGAGCTGTGTGTTTTTTTGCTTGGGCGAAGAGAACGCACGTGAGGTTCTCGAGGGAGCCCTCTGTGAGAACTGCGAGCGTTTTTCTCTTAAAACGCTCCGCTCTCGTCTGGCCCTCTTCTCGAGTGAAGGGGGTTCAGCGTCTGGACCTCATGGTGCAGGTCCCGATTGTGCCGAGGCCGAGCGTCGACTTACATCATGGGGCTCCCAGATGGAGCTCGTCGATCGCCTCGAGAGGGCTGTTAACCTCTCAGATGATTCGACGGCTGACGAGGGAGAACTGCAGGTCAATGGGGAAGATTACTCACCGACTGTACCTGCAGTTGATGCTCTTCAGGACGCGCAGGAGATGGCTGAGGAGGTTAAAGATCAGGTAGATCCTGAATCTCCTCAGCCATCCTGCCCCGTGTATGCAGAGCTGGTGGATGTGATGGAGCGTGCTGCCAACAGGCTGCAGCTGCCTTGGCAGCGCGCTAGAGGAGAGATCGCTCGCGGTAGGCTCGACGATCGGTTTCTCCCCGGCCATACACCAGCAGCTCAGGTGAGCCTTCCATTCCTTCCTGATCTTCACACGGAGATCGAGAGGGCATGGAAGAGCCCATACTCTGCCTGTATTCACCGACATCAGCGGGCCAGTTTCGCTGATGTGGAGGGGATCGGAGAGTATGGGTACGTGTCAATGCCGCCCATTGACGAGACGTTCGCAAACTATCTCGTGTCTGGGCGGGAAGCGACACTGAAAGCTCCAATCCTGCCATCCAAACCACTGAAAACAACGGCTGTTTGAATGGCAGAGCATACACGGCAGCAGGTCAGGCCGGTGCGGCACTGCACACCATGGCAGTGTTACAGGTGTACCAGGCCGACCTGCTGGGGGATCTCGACCAGGGGGCAGGGATGTCCCCTGAGGCGGTGGCTGAGCTGCGCCGCACCACAGATCTGGCTCTCCGGGCTACCAAGCAAACAGCTGGCGCGATCGGACGGTCGATGGCGGCGATGGTGGCCACGGCGAGGCATCTGTGGTTAAATCTAGCCGACATCGGGGAGAAAGAAAAAGCCTTTCTCCTCGATTCGCCGGTTTCGCCTTCCGAACTCTTTGGTACCTCCGTAGAGGTGGGGACCTGATAGCCTACCTGATTACCTGATAGCCAACGTAAGTGGAAATTCACTTGGTGGGGAAGTTCAGGAAAGCGAAGGCGCGCTCAGCAGCATTTAAAACTTGTATACCGCTGAGATCCGCGTCCCTACCCCGGCAAGCGGGAGGGCCTGGCCCTTCACGGTCTGAGGACCGTAGGCAGGGCCAATGAGCCAGTGTCACCTCTCGTGCGCCCCCTCTCGCAAGGAGCAGCTCGCAGAGAAGACGTGACTCCCGCAACAGGAGAGATCTGAGGGAGGTTATCCAGCGCAAAAGCACACAGCCTCGGTGATGGATAACCTCCCCGGAGTGTCAGGACATCTGCCCCCTCCTCTCTCCTGACCCCCAGGCGTTCATTACATCAGGCCTGGGGATGGGCCTATGATGAGAACTATGTTCTGACGGCCCACCTAGGCTTGGTTTGTGGATACGCCCCTTTCAGGCTTGTGAAGTGGCGGATCCCAGGTTCTTAAAAGAACTATCTGGCGGGTCTTTACTTTGCACGCCGCAGGTGAGCTGACCGGTCTTTTGAAGAGTATTTTTTGTGATTAAAAAATAAAATGTTTCTCTTTACAGACCGCGTTCCCTGTATAGAGTTATGGGGTCATGTCAAAGTACTAAGGTAAGAGAACTTTATTGCATTATTAGGGCCCTGAAGTTCCCTGTTAGGTGGCCAGAACGGTAACTGTGTTAGCCTTCGGGCTGCTAGGCCACCTTAGGGTAGAGTAGTTGGTCTCTCTCCTTTAGAAGTTTTTACTTAGAGTGTTGACTGACGCTAGTGCTTCAGTTAGATCTTATCTCCGGCCCACAGGGCCGTTTTGACTTCCCTGAGTGTTTCGCCCCTTGAGCTCTGTTTGGGTTTTCATTAGGCTGAGCATTTTTGCAGCCCTTTTGTATGGAATAATACAGACTATATTCTTTAGTGGCTGTGGCTCCTCCGACCCCTCAGATAGATCTATGCTTGCCTGCTGGCCCTCACCAGGGCCGCCTCTGTAGCTGGCCTAGGCTGTACCTGGGATATTGAGGCGCTCTGCTTAGTTAAGCATTTCTTCCTCTGACTCTTCACTTTGTGAATGTATGTTTCTAGCATCCCTGTATAACAGCCTCCTCCCCCGGGAGTCCTCAGGCCAAGGCCCGCCCCTTCTCTGCATTCTGGGGCGACTAGAGTAATGCAGCTTGGTGCAGAGGTTGGTTTATAAGGACGTGGTAGGCCTCAAACAGGCATCCGCTGTATTTATGTCTTTATTGAGCAGGGTTAGGCCGTCTTTCGCTTCACGGAGAAGACTGGGTTTGTCTGCCCGACCCTGCCGTGCAGAACTGGCATACGGATTAGGCCGCCAGTATAGGCTTTAGTTACCTCGCTGAGCTACTGCTCGAGCGCTGGGTTGTAGGTGGTGGCTTTCAAGTCAAGCCCCACTCCCCTAGGTTGGGCACAGATACATTTCTGTCACCCCTAAAGCCGCTGGCAGGCCCGCACCCTGGTAACCTCAGGGTGAGGTGTGAGTATTCCCCTGTGATACAGGGTAGGTCTGAGCACTTCACTCCCAGTTCTGTATTTTCCCACCTTGCACCACTATGGCTCGGGTCGAGTATGAAGTAAGCCTTCACTTCTTCTTTGGTCGAAGTACGCTTCCCTGAAGCCAGAGCATTGCCCTGAGCTGACGCCCATGCATAGATGGTAGGCCCCTGACTAACTGGGGCCTCCTGGAGGCAGAGTGGCGTATCGTGAGCTTAGAATTATATGGTTCTATCTCCACTTTTGGTCGAAATTGAGTTTTTGACAATCTTATCCATTAGGTGTTTATTAATGCCTGTGTGGTGTTATTTTTGTAAAAAAATATATTCTGTTAGTAGTTATTAATAAAATAAAAAGGTTCCATCTCACAAAACAGCAGTGATTTAAAAACTTTGATGCTCAATATCTCAGAACTACCCTAAACGGAGATAGAACTGTATAATTCTAAGCTCACGGTATGTTGTACTCCCCTTATTTTAAGGGTGCTAGCTTTCTTGCAGAGTACACTGCCATTGGCGATGTGGTTAGGCACCAGGATGCTGTAGGCGCTGCGTGAACAGCTTATCTGCCAACGAAGGCTGCGCCATTGAGTTGTAGGCCTCAGCAGGCCTCCTTGATTGGGCAGCCCCCAAGAGGGCGCTGTAGGCCAGCTCACTTTACGTGGTTGGCCTTGGTG
Organism: Siphateles boraxobius; assembly: GCF_051911475.1. NCBI lineage: Eukaryota > Metazoa > Chordata > Actinopteri > Cypriniformes > Leuciscidae > Siphateles > Siphateles boraxobius. The sequence goes on along the minus strand of NW_027508822.1, from coordinate 2,500,201 downwards.
GTTCGGGCAGTTGACTCACTGATGGGTAGTAGGCCTTAAACAGGCCACCTCGGAGGTGAGTCCCAACATTGTGGGACATACCTACAGCGCTACTGGAAGCCCAATAGTAAATTATGCTTGCGTAGTATGTTCCCAACAGTGTATGTTAGCAGAATATGACTTGCTATCAGCTAGTAGGCCCGACCAGGCCTCCCTGCTAGGCGAGTCCCCAGCTGGCTGGCCTTAGCAGCCCACCTTGCCCTATCACCCGGACTCAGCGCTCATAGCTACCAGTGGTTATCAGGTAGTAGGCCACTCAGGCCTCCCTGAAGGTGAGCTCCGCACATGCTGTGGTTACCAGGTAGTAGGCCTCACCAGGCCTCCCTGAAGGTGAGTTCTCCACATACTGTGGTTATCAGGTTTTGGGCCTCACCCGGCCGCCCTGAAGGTGAATTTCCACTTACGTTGGCTATCAGTTGGTAGGCCTCTCTGGGCCTCCCTGAATGTGAGCTCCCAAATGTTGTGGCTGTCAGGTAGTAGGCCTCTCTGGGCCTCCCTGGATGTGAGCTCCCAAATGTTGTAGCTGTCAGGTAGTAGGCCTCACCAGGCCTCCCTGAAGATGAGTTCCCACATGCTGTGATATCAGGTAGTAGGCTCCTCCAGGCCTCTTTGAATGAGAACGGTCAGGTAGTAGGCCTCACCAGGCCTCCCTGAGGATGAGTTTCCCACATGCTGTGGTGATCAGGGTTTAGGCCCTACTGGGTCTCCCTGAACGGGAACGGTCAGGTAGTAGGCCTCACCAGGCCTCCTGGAAGGTGAGTTCCCACAGATTGTGGTGATCAGGCAGTAGGCTTCACCAGGCCTCCCTGAGGATGAGTCCCCCACATACTGTGGTTTTCAGGTTGTAGGCCTCTCCAGGCCTCCCTGCGAATGGTTCCCTATGGTGCTGGGTTTGTGAAGCTAGTGGCCTCTTGCTATCTGTTTCAGCTAGCCTTAATAGGCAGCTGCTGAAGGCGAGCTTGCGCCCTGGCTCGCTAAAGTGTTCATTCTCTGCTATTGGTTCCCTCCCGGAACTTTTCCTACCTACAGCCTGGTTTGCCTACCAGGCAGACTTTGTGCTCCCCTCACCGAGGGTCTCTATGAGCATGCGGCTTCCTGAGTCTGGTCAGACGGTCGTAGGCCTCTCGTGAGGCCTCCCAGTTAAATCAGCCCTTAGGCCTTCACAGGCCTCCTCAGTGTTTTGAAACACAGACACTGGGTTGATCCGTGGATCGAGTAGAGGAACTCCCCTCGCTAGCACGGGTTGGAAAGCACTATGCTGAGTCATACTCTCTGGGATATCCCGTCTCTGAGATCCGGGCCGAGTGGTTCACTGCCAGCTTCGTAGTCCCTCGGGTTGGATGCCTAAGGCTTTTGTCCAGAGGCTCTGTCTTCAGAAAGACAGGATTTGGCCAGACTAAGTGTCTATGTACTGACGCCAGGTCAGGCCGTCCTGGTGGCATTTCGGGGTGAGTATGTTCCCCTGAATAGTGGCTGGCTGGGGTTCCTTCGGGTTCCCTAGCCACATTCCCTAGAAGGGACCCCTTCTAATTGGAAGTTGTGGTTCCAGGCCCGGAGCCGGCCCAGATAGGCCCTTCATTTAACCATGTTTATGAGGGTTTTTCGGTGAGGCTGTAGTCGTAACTTGAGTCGTAACCTGAGACGTTTCCCATACTCTGTTAAATAATCTTAAAACTTCAGAAAGTGAGCTATCTTCCATATGAGATAACATTGTATAGCAAATATTGTCTTTCCCTGGAGATGTTTGCCGTGCATTTAAAAAGGCTTTCTTTAATTCAAACATTAAAAGGTACATCTGTATTATCTCCTAACATAACTCTTGATTGTTACATGTGGATTTATGTCAAGTATATTATTCCTTTCTTGTTTTGCTTTGTCTGATACATTGTCAGAACTTTGAATCTTCACTAGCACTTGCGCTATCATCTCTGCCTTATCTATATTACTGATTGCCGTTTTACTATTTTGACATAATACTGGTATTTCATATTTCCTTTTTATGCCACTCATTCTTCTAATCATTCCCCAAACATTTGATAATTGAGTTTCTCTTCCTATACTATTGCAATAATCTCTCCAATATTCACGTTTTGCTGTTCTTATATTTTTCACTTTCGCTTGTGCTCTTTTATATTGTATTAACGAATCTAATGAATGATGTTTCTTTAAATGTCTAAATGCTTTATTTCTATTTTTGACAGCTTTCCTACAGTTTCCATCCCACCAGGGAACACTTTTTTTCCCCTTACACTCTTTGGTTTTTGGAATTGATTCCTCTGCTGTCTGTATAATTATAGCGAATAATTTATAATTAAACTCCTCTACATTTGTTGGATGCTTCCTAAAAAGTTCTTCACATCTACTTTTACTTATTATTTGAAACTTATCCCAGTCAGCTTTATTAAAATTCCATTTAGCCGTTTTTGTTGGCTCATCCTGATACACTTCTATTCCAACTCTAATCATAATTAGATAATGATCACTTCCAATTAAAACTGTATTAAACACTTCCCATTTTGTAATCCCTGCTATCTCACTTGACATCAAAGTCAAATCAATTGAACGTTCTTTATTTTGAACACTATTATATCTAGTACCTCTCCCATCATTAATACACATTCATCTTTTTTCATCTAAAAACTCTTCTATATTTGAACCATTTACATCAGTATACCTACTTCCCCACAGTGGACTATGCGAATTAAAATCTCCACACCATATTATTTTACCCTGTATTTGTCCTCCAATATTGCTCAGTATATCACAATTAATCCGTTTACATGGGTTATAATAATTAATGATTGTTATGTCCTCTTGCACTGCCCTTACCCTTACTGTTATTGATTCTTACTCTTTTCCTATATTAATTATGTTATATTTAATTCCATTCTGAAAAAATATTGCTACACCTCCACCTTTTCCATCCTTCCTATCATGTCTTACATCTTTATATCCAATTATATTAAAATCCCATTCTGGCTTCAACCATGTTTCTTGAACACATAATTATAACATGAGGTTTATCTTGTAAATTTGATATGAAATGTTTAAACTCCTGACCATTAGCAATGAGACTTCTTGCATTCCATTGCAGAATATTTAATGCATTACTGTATCGCCATCCCATACTTGAGAACTAGCAGATCCCCCACCTAACATTTCTTCAACCAAATCCCTTCCTAGACCTTTAATTCCTAGATATTTCTCTGCTGCTTTCAGTATTATCTTGATCTTCTCAGTTTTCTTACCTGTTTGCGCTGTACAATTGATCACATCTACCATGAACAATACAAAATAATTTTTACATACAATCAATGTGTCCTCCTTAATCCTGTCACACCCGTCACAAGTTTTTGTTTTTCTAATTTCATTAACTTCTTCCATTGGTTTCTCTGTCTGAACAGTCTGAACTTTCTGAACAGTCACTCTTCTCACTGCTTCAGCATGAAATCCCTTGTGAGACTTTAACTTTCTGTACTTCTGCTGCTCTCTTACTGGCTTTCCATCCCCAATATGCTGAACTATGTTCTTCTCCACAGTTACAACATTTTAACTTGGTTCCCTCGTCACACTTTCCATATTCATGTTCACCTGCACACCACATCTTTGTTTCCCTTTACAGATTGCTGCTACATGTCCGTATCTCTGACATTTAAAGCATCTCAATGGCGGGGGAATGTAGGGCCTGACTTCATAGCTCATATAACCCAAGTATACTCTCATCGGTAGCTTTCCACCATCAATTTTAATCATCACTGATAAACTGTCTGATTTCTCTCCATTTATTGTTGTTTTTAGACATTTTGCCTCAATCACGTTAGCTCCAACAACATTATATTTTATTTGTTCAATTGTTACAGCTTTGGGTACCCCAGAAATAACTCCTTGAATAGATTTCCTATTTTCATCCACTGTAACTAGTACCTTTTTTCCCTCAAACTTTTTTATTTTAATAGCCTTGTCTTGTTGTGTACTATCCTTACACTCAATCAACATTGCTCCATTTCGCAATATTCTCGCACTTTTGATTTCTCCTATCATTTTATTTATAGACTTGGTAAGTTGTATCGGGTTCCACTCACTAAACGACGATCCTTCTTGTACTAGTTTAAATAATACTTTGTAGTACTCCTCCATTTGTTTCCCTATTTCTGTTGCATTTCCTCCCATGCTGTGATCACTATCAGTCTCTTCTCTATTTGATATTATCTTAATATGTCGTCTGCGTTTTCTATCATTGTTTACTCCTACCGTACTCCAGTCTTCGTTTTCCCCGCTACCTACATCCATTCTTCCTGATCCACTATCAAATCCGTCACTTCCCTCTGCCATCTCCAATTCATTCACCGTCCAGTTGTTTGCCAACCATCCACAAGCTTCAACCAGAGAACGTCTAATATGGGGAGAACGTTCACTCAATAAACTTCCGGCTTCTGAACTGGTTACAGTTCCACTCTGGTTCCATATGAGGGCGCTCACAGGACGAGTGCAGAATGAATGGAGGTCAATGGAGCTACAGTATACCCCTAAAAATCCACTTTTCTCAGGATATCATTTTTTGTCTTGTAACTTGAATGTTGTATTCGAAAGGAGATGCAAAGAAATTACTCATTGCTGGGTGTTAGATTTTTTAAGTGTCGCTCATTTGCTTTAAAAAGTCTTTTAAAATGTCAATGACGTCATACACATCGTTCCACCAGAGATACTGCTTTACGGCATTCCTTCAGTCACTTTGGTGCTTTCGCGCTCTGCACTTTCTTTTCATCGACAACACACGCTGACACAGGTAAATACACGCGCTAGAAGAGTTTTTGTTTTGTTGCTTTAAAAGACCATGCCGAAAATACACACACACATTCTGGTCCTGCTTCGGATGCCACGATGCCATCAAGCAGTATCTCTAGTCGTAATCAGTCCTTCACTGACCAATCAGCGTTCATTAGCAGAATGCTAGCATGTAATGGGCAACAACAACTCAACCTGTAAGAAATCGAAATGACAGAAGTACTCGTTCATTCAACTTTCGACCTATAACCCATGTTGAACTTACAAAATCTACAATCATATCTGAGATTTCTCAATGGCAATCGGGTGAAAGAGACAAATTCAGCCGTCTAGCTCCATAGACTCCCATTCATTTTTCTCTCAGGGCGCTCGCCCCCCAGTGGAACTCTGGTGGAACTACAACCAAAATTCGGTACAATAGGACTTAATAGGGAGTGAACAGGCTTTTCCGTTTACGGGCTTTGCTTCAACTCAGTTTGTGTATCGACTGCTTCTTCGTCTGTGTTTTGACCTGGAGATTATTTACTCTTTTAGAAGATGTGTAATAGCACCCCCTACCGTATGTGACAGGTGTTAATATTATTCATGAGTAAATGAATGTATTTCACTAATGATCCTTCTTGTTGATTTTTATTTATTTACTTTATAGTAATTTGTTTTAGAAAACACCATAAATTTGTTTTGAACCTCATTAGTGTTAATTTGGAAAAAGAGTTTTATGTTGTATTTGTACTGACGTCGTGACGTCATTACCATTCAGCTCACGCTGCGTCCTCAGACTGCTTTGAGCACGCTGAGGAGAGGTAAGCAGTTAGATGTGCTCTTCCAATATAGGCCTATAAAAGTTCTCAGATGTTTGAGTAAGTTCATACAGTAATATTATTGTTAAGACTGTTAAACATGTCCTATGAAGTGTTATATGAATGGATGGATAAGATTTGATAGTTTTATTACTGAGTACAGCGGTTTGAGTATGTGTGTGTTCGTCAACAGAACATGGTGATTTTACCTGATTAATTAACTGGCCTTTAATCTGTGCAGGTGATAAGATCACAGAAAACATTTCTCATTGGTGTATTCTCTTTAATCCATCCTGGTATGGTTTATATCTGTTCGTTTTTTCAATGCATTAATTTTGTATTAATTTGTTTCTTTTCTAATTCATGACTGTTTTAAAATTAGTTGCAAGAGATTATATTGTATGTATGCTTAGATAAATGGTTGTGACTATTCATTTTGCACTTAATGTTTGCAACATGTGTTCCTCCATTGTGTTTTTGATATGTTATCAATAATGATACAGAGACTGCTTTGAGCACGCTGAGGAGAGGTGATAAGATCACAGAAAACATTTCTCATTGCTGTATTCTCTTTAATCCATCCAGTGCCATCTACATGTTCCATGATAATAAACCCTCCGTCAGCAGCAGTTCCTGTGTCTTCTCTCGATTAATAACACAACGCAGATCGTAACAGTGGTCAGAATTGGGCCGGTTGCAGTGGTGCCGTGACCCGGATGAAGGTCAGCTCCTCTTCCAGGATCTTCGTCCAAGGATCAATGCCGTTTGGTCGCCAGTGGGTGCTGCACCTCATTCAAGGTTTCAATGAACAATAACACAAATAGGTTCATTTTTGCTGAACTGGACAATTCACTTCATAATTAACACCACTACTTTTACCTTTTCCCCTTGGTATCCTTTAATCATTTGTTGTGTTGGCCCTTAAGAGCTTTTTTTTTATTTGAGGTTTGCATTACTCATTGTTTGGTGACCTGTGTGTTAATGAGGAATGATGGCACATGGATTCAATGCAGACAATTTTAATGCTGTTGGGAACTATTATTAGATAGTATTATTCCTCACAGCGCAGCAAGACGAGGTAAACTACATGATTCTTATTAAAGGAGTATTGCGGAAGGTCTGAAATTTCAAACCGTTACTGACACCAGTGACCGTTAGAGAAACTGCAGCCAGTCTCATGCTCGTTCTCGGTGCGCACGCTCGTTGGCCTCACTAGATAAGGCTTTTTTTTTTTTTTTTTTACTTACGAGGAGTTTCCGTGGGTGTCTGGATTGTGCTGGAGGCTGGTCGCTTCTTTCCGTCCGCAGAGTCCATTTGAAAAACTACTCCTACGTTAAAACTAAAACTACGTTACTGTTGATTTTCGGATGCGTTTCAAAATGGACTTCACTGACAGAGAGAAGGCAAAAATCGCATCATTTATTTTTCTTTATTTCTTCACTTGTAAGGTTTTTCTCCAGTGTGGATCGTCTCATGTCTTTTCAGAGATGAAGACTGATTGAATATCTTGTCACAGTGTGAACACTTGTAAGGTTTTTCTCCAGTGTGGATCATTTCATGTGTTTTCAGAGTTGATGACTAATTGAATCTCTTTTCACAGTGTGAACACTTGTAAGGTTTTTCTCCAGTGTGAATTCTCTGGTGGAGTTTTATCTTGTTTGCTGTAGTAAAAGTCTTCCCACACTCAAAGCACATGTACTCTCCCACTACAGTATGTATTTTCTGATGTGCATGTAAATATTGCTGCAGTGAAAAACTCTTTCCACATACAGAACATGAATACGGCTTCTCCTTTGTATGAACTGTCAGGTGTTTCTTCAGGTGTGATGCACAGAGAAATGTTTTGCTGCATTGATCACATGTGAACGGCTTCTCTCCGGTGTGGATCCTCATGTGAACATCAAGGTATGATGATTGTGCGAAAGTCTTTCCACACTGATCACACGTGAACGGTCTCTCTCCGGTATGAACTCTCATGTGAAGCTTAAGATATTGTTTGTATGAGAATCCCTTTTCACACTGATCACACATGAATGATTTCTCTCCAGTGTGGATCCTCATGTGAACATCAAGACTGTGTTTGCTTGATAAACTCTTTCCACACTGAGTGCAGGTGAAAGATTTATTGCCTCTTGTTTTCTTTAAAAATGTCTGTTTAGTCTTTGAGCAACTCACAGGTTTTTTTCTCCAGGTTTGACATGATGTTCCTCCTCCACTTCACTCAGTTCTTCACTCTCCTCACTCTCTTCCATCAGGTCTGAAGTAAAAGAAAAAATTCATCAACATAATACAAAGAGGAAAAAAATTACCATTTTGCTGGTTTTTTTTAAATATTAATTTATTAAAGTTAAATAAAGCAAGTTTCCCAGTGTTCCAGTTTGAGTTTGGCGAAATCAATTCCCGCTCTGCTTGTGTAGAAGATTTTATTATTTAGAAAATATGTAATTTATCTATATATTTGTACACTATTATTTCCTCTCTGTGTGACTTTGGTTTGACTTTTGGAAGCCTGAAGAAAGGCCTGGAATCTTGCTTGCACCAGACAATTCTATTCTAAGAAGTCACATGGTACAAGACCTTTACCCATAAATAATCGGTAAAGCTTCCTTTTACAGTAGGAAGCCTAAGCCTAAAAGCCTAAAAGCCTTTTTACAAAGTCACTTAAATCACAAGTAGTGATTTAACTTACGTGTACTTACAGTACTGGGTAATATAAGGTTAGTACATGGGTTAAGGTTAGGTTTAGCGGTAGGTTCAGGGTTAGTACCTAGTTATTACCCAATTATTGTAATTACTATAATAAGTACATAGTATGTAAATTGGGAACAGGACTGTAAAAGGACGCGTTACCAAATAATCTATAGTGTGTTACCATCTTTGGAAAAGAATGTATGTATACATGTAAAACTGAGCAACGATCGACAATGATTTCCTGCAGGAGATGCTTGGCTTTGTTGTAAAATAAAGTCTAATATTTCTGGCATCAAAGATCTCTGAGAAGTGATTTCCCAAAAAGATTGAAACCACAACACTTGCCACAGAAACGTCACACTGTGGCCTCTTAGTAGAATTACAAGAGCACAAACTTTTTGCAGTCAAGTGGAGCAGATTGTATATTATTATGTTTTGGATTTAATATTATTTTTACATTGCATTTGTCTTTGTTAAAAAGACACCGCAGAGTGTGACATCACAACAGTGTCTGTAGAAATTTTACATGCTGAAAGTCTAGACTGACCCCGGCTTTAACTAGTTTTAAATGAACTTTTTTTTGAGAATTATCTTTGTGCTACATGTGTCTCTCAACCTTGTTACTTACTTTAAAAAAAAAAAACTTGTGAACCAGATATACAAAAAAAAGAAAACAATAGAGCTAAAATTGTATTTAGTTGACAATCAATATGAACATTTTCTCAAACCTCCCTTTCTGACCATTTTTTGAAAACCAAAAATGAAGTTTTGTACCCATTTCATATTTTAACTGCATATGTGTCACGGGTCTGTGATGGAGGACTCAAATGCAGAACGGGTGTTAACAGGTTTTATTGACAAACAGTAGACAGAAGACAGGATGTGTTGGGAGAGGTGAACAGTCCAATCAATAGGCAGGGATGAGACACAATGACAGGCGTAGTAACTAGCCGAGCAGCACTTGTAACTAGCAAGGGAACTGGAAGCTGGAGAGTAGAAATGGCAGAGCAGAATGAGACCTCAGAATACTAGCAGTAGCCAGACAGGAACTTGTAAGTACTCCAGCAAGGCACTCAGGGATCTCAGGCTCAGCAACAGGCTACCTCCAAAGCCAAGAGTGTAAACAGTCAGGGACACTCTGCTAGCAGGACTGGAACTAGAGACACAGAAGACAAGACCGATGGCAGAACTAAAGAACAAAATAATTCTACAAATAAAACACTGTAGACTTTAGGTCACAAGAAACAAACTATGTAGCACAGAAGTACAACATCTAACGAACTGGCAACACATGAGGGAAAGAGCACACACATAAAGGGAGTTAACAAGAGTCACAGGTGAGAACACTTAGACAAGGAACATGTGAACACACTCACGTAAACGAGGACTGAAAACAAGGGAGCAGAGAATATGAGGAACAGGTGACAACACTCAGACAAACAAGGACTTAACTAGACAAGAGGGCATGGTACAGGGAAACAAGGAGGCAGGAACAGAGGAGCACATGGCCAACACAAACACAACCATATGTTCAAGCACAACACAAACATAGAGACATGAAACAAAGACAACACAGACAAAGCTGCCAGAGTAAGACCCTGACAATATGTAAATGTTATGAAGTGCTGGAATGTTTCTAACATGAATGTTCTTCAGCATCATGAATGAATGAAGAATAAACACCAACCTCTTTGTTCTTCAGGATCTTCAGTGTGTTTCATTCTGCAGGTTCTGGATCACTCGTGTTCTCACTGTCCTCTTTAATAAACTCAGTTTTTACAGATTTCAGCTCTTCCTGATGCTTTCATTCTCGTCTTCACTTATAGCTGATAGGAATTTACAGCATTTTTAGGGGCATTACAGTGGGAGGAGCTTCACTGACCATGTGACTACTGTGGGAGGAGCTTCACTGATGATGTAATTGTTGTGGGAGGAGCTGATCTGCCAAAATCAAAAAAAAAATGAATATACAGAGTTTGTTTTAATAGGGTCAAAGACCAGATGTTTAATTTTAGTGTCTGATTGATATTACATTTACAAAAGTGATTTTATATAATTAGAAAACAACATGTCAGAATATAGGTAAAATAATGTTGAATTCACATTCAGCATACCATATGTAAAAATTAAACCGCATAATTATTCTGACTTTTTAATAAAAGAATAAGAGATCATACTAAATTTCATTATTTTTTAATGATTAAAAGGTTTGAAGGATAGTGGCAAAATTTAAAGACTTAAAATGAAAATTAATAAGTATGTTGGGGCTGCACTATGATCCTAATATACAGTGTTTGAATATGTCATTAAATGATTCTTGTTCTAAATATGCCTGGAAATAAAATAAATATAATAAATATAATAATATAATATATATATATATATATATATATATTGTTGTTGTTGTTTTGCTATATAAGCCACTAATTGCCACATTTAAGCATACATATTTATATGTCTGTCTATTGTAAAGTAATTTCTATTTCTAATTCTAACATTATTCTATTTCTTTATAAAAATAATGGCAGATATCTAGAAAAGTAGTAAAGAACTGTAAGAAAAACATTTAAAAGCATAAAAGACAGAAATAAGAGTAAGCAACAATTACCCTCAGTCTGTTGACACCAATGAAATGAGCTTTAAGTGTCAATTTACAGGAGATCTGAAGACATCATAATAAATAAGAAAACAGGAAATATTGTCATGAAATAAAGAGTGTTTTCAGCAGATCTGTTAATATTGATGATCCTCAGACTATCAACACTCATTCAACAAGACATTCAGGATCATCAGCAGATCATCTCACTTTATTCTGAGTGTTTGCTGTTAGAAACACATTATTTGAGTCAGGATACAACTTCTCTACCCTGGTGAAAAAATAAAATGCTAAGTAAACTTGCAGCCAGACTAATTTAGTATACTTCAAGTGTGTTAATGATTCGCTGACCAAATTTCTCCCCAAATTTGTCACAAATAAAACACAATAAAAAAGGTTACAAGTACAACAACAATTAAAATTTTAACAAAATTCCAAGTGTAATCTTTCTTTGTAAAAAGTATACATTTTACGTATTTCAAAGGTAAGGATTCATTAGTTTGAATATTGGAACAAACACTATAATAACATCTTAGTTGATAATTCAATATACCTACTTTATTTTTGACAAAACATCCCATATATATTTAACATATGAGCAGTAATTGGCAAACAAAAGCTTATTTGATGTGGCAGTAGTCTTTTTTTACAGTAAAAACTTTATAATCTATCCAAAACTAATCAACAAAATCTTATCTAAACATTCATATTTAGTCTGTAACATATTGAGTTTATGATATATTAGCATATAAATGTTAATTTGCAGTTTGTTGCTTAAAGGTGGGGTATGTGATTTGGAAAACGACCGGCAGATTTTTAAAATACACAATTCAAATGGTCCAACCTTCTTTCCTCCAACGCTGGCCCTGACTCCACCCATTCAAAGAACATGGACGCGCAATCATGCACGAGCGAAAACTCAGATGCGCGAGAGATTGTAATGACGATTTACTACTAATCATGGAACCGGCTTTACTGACGAGATGCGCATGCGTCACAAGCTTTGAGTATGCGCACGATGGGGGTCACGCGCGCTTATGGTACAACCGTTTGATTGACGAACTTACTGTCCAACGATTCTAGGTGGTCTTGGAAATGATTGGCTAGAGTTTTTCGAGTCCTGCCCGTTCCACAGATGATTAAATAGACCAACGCTACTTTTGCGTCATCGAAGGGTAACGCCCCTTTTTTTGGGAAAACAAACGGATTCCTCTGAGAACAGAACTCGCTCTAGATCTGCAAAGTTTCTTGATAGCAAAGATGGCACAAACGTACACACTCTCTTTGCCGGCTGAGGACCGTGAGCAGTATTTAAAGAAGCTACTGGATACGGGGTTACAGGGGTGTCCCTTTGAAATGGTCGAAAACTGGATTAATAATGCAGTGGCCAAATATGGACTATTCAGACATCTACCACTATCTCGTGGAATCACCAAGTAGCCTATTTTTTTGTCATTAACACACTCACAGTATGACAAACTAGACGATGAGGCCATGTCACTTGGATCATATTTAACTTGATTTAAGCTATTGACATAGTTTTGTTGTCGACTAACGTTAGCTATACTAGTTAGAAAGACGAAGCTGCTAGCAGCTACGTGATTAGCTCTCACTAAGCACGCTACCTTGGCTGTTAACTGATTTTACTGTTGAAATAGTGGCAGGCTAGGACTAAAGTGGACTTGGCTGGTTTCTGCTTGTGTCTAGAAAGTGCTAGGACTTTGAAAGTTGTAAAAAGGTTTACAGTGTACGGCAAAATATGTAGCGTTGGTCTATATGATCCTAACAAATGATATCTCTATTCTGCGTTCACTTGCAAAACTTTTGAATTGCCCGAGAAAGTTTTATTCGGTCATAAAATTTCTACGAAAAATTTCCCCAGAGAAACTTTGGAGAATGAAATAAAGACCTGGAAGGAAATATATAGCCTATATCAACACAAAAGTTATGCAAGTAAACGCAAAAACTATTATAGCCTAATCTTTCCTGGCATCTCATCTTTTCCCATTACTTTAGGTTTGGTTAACATCTTTAATATATAATTTCACAAGCTATCTTGAACGAACAGAGGCATGGTCTGTTCATGGTCTGTGTTGAATTCTCGGAAGATGAAGAAAATATCCGTCAGATGAAAAAAAAAGTCATTTCTTCACCGAAATACAAACCGCCACAATGGAACATCCCTCATGGCCTCATCGTCAAGTTTGTCATACTGTGAGTGTGTTAATGACAAAAAAATAGGCTACTTACTTGGTGATTCCACGAGATAGTGGTAGATGTCTGAATAGTCCGGCAAAGAGAGTGTGTATGTTTGTGCCATTTTTGCTATCAAGAAACTTTGCAGATCTAGAGCGAGTTCTGTTCTCAGAGGAATCCGTTTGTTTTCCCCAAAAAAGGGGCGTTACCCTTCGATGACGCAAAAGTAGCGTTGGTCTATTGCTTAATTTTCACTTCAGTGCTTCTAACTCAGTGCCTGTAAGTGCAATAGGATTTCAAGTTATTTTTAAAAAATGGACAAAAAAGAGAATCACATACCCCACCTTTAAACAAAGACATTTTATTTCAACATATTTCAGTCTATTTTCACTCATCTCAGTAGGCTATAGCAATATAGTTTTGGACGTTCATGTAAACATAACATGTTAACTAATGTAAGTGTGAGAGTGAATGAAAGGCACATATGCGCGCTGTACAGCTGTAGTAAACAGTGCGCACGTCTGTGCCGTTCATTCATTCACACACAGACACGCAATTCATATTTAAGCACTCTTTTTGCAGTTTACAGACACTATTCCATATCACGATTAGAACAAAGCACTTAAGAATAAACCTACTACATCAGCTGGATCCGTTGCTCCTTGAAATGAAACTAGCACTTCTGAGATACAGTAAATGTTCCAGGATTATTACGATTGTATTATTCCTCACAACGTAGGAAGATGACGTAAAGTACATGATTCTTATTCAACTTGATGGGTTTTATCCAGTTGTGTTAGCATGTTTCCATGGCTTGCCTCAGATCATTTGCGTTTGAATAGCGCTCGCTCTCCGTGAGCATGTTCACATTAGCACTTAATGAACTATAATTAGCTGAAAAGAAAAACACTGACATCTCTCTTTCCATATAGATTACATAAACTTAGAATATATACATTTTTTTATATATATAAATTACTTAATTGAAGAGAATTTAAGATAATTCCCAGATAGCAAAATTTTTCCGGGCCTTTTATGGCCCAAACACTGTTCTTAGTTTTGGCAATCATACCGCCAGGAATGTAGGGCCAAAACCGGCCCAAACAGTTTAGCCAAAAGCACGTCAGAAAGCGGCCAGAAAAATGTCAATGCCTTACCAGTCGAGAGCCAGAAGACCCTAAATTGGCCCATATTCATGCCATAATATCGCCATTGAAAAGCCAGATGTCTCCTGAGCACAGGCCACAACTCCGCCAGATTATATTAAAACTGCGCCCAACAGCAACAATGCAATTCAAAGAGAAATCAAACCAGGAAACCATAACTGCTAAACCATAAAATGTAAACACATTTGATACAAAGCTTGGTTTTAGAAATCACACTTAGTTGTGTAAACCGTGAAAGATCACAAACTTATGAACGGTAGTGTATGTTAAAGTGTGGCCAGAAACGGGCCAAAGTGGAATGTATATGTCTGTGTGTGTGTGCTTAACTTTATCTGTTACATACCAGCTACTTATGGGGCGCTCCAGGGTTTCAGCTCTGACACCCCTTAGAGATAGCATAGCCACCTCCAACACATCTCTCTCACCGCACAGAATCCGAAATTAACGGTGCATGGTGATGCATTTTCGCCGATCAATAAATGTTCCAGGTTGACCTCTCTGCAACAGATCGACTCCGGTGCAGTGTCCATGCTCCGGCAGCGCCCGGGCCAGTCACTTCCCCCCAAACGAACCTGTACTGTATGTGGAGCCTGAAACTGGTCGTCCTCCATGTGGTGGTAGTCAGATACTACCGGCCTGTCCCTCACGGGCTCAAATACGTAACCCATGCCATTAAAATTACTCATTTTCGTGTGTGTATAGGACCTGCAGCTGTTGCCTATATACCTTCGCGGGTCCTACCCTGCCAGTGACGTCATTGAAATTGCCAGCGTTCTTATACTGTTCAAATATGCTAATCAGGCTATATCTAATTAAATATGCACTAATTTGCATATATTTTGAAGTGATGAATCTGACCATTGAATAATTATTTTTGCATTTTGTTGATATATTCAATGAAAAGACATTACCAGAGGGGATTATGAATATATAATTACAAATACAAACAGACAAAGTGTAGTAAAATAAAGACCTACATGTGTATTTGGACTTTTTTCATCACAAGTCTGAAAGAAGACATGTTATTGAAGACAAATATCCCACAATCTCAAAATTGACCAGTGAAAAAAAAACAATGTTTTTGCCTGCCGTGTCTCGCCTTAAAGCCCACGCCATTAGTGAAAATCGAAAAGTCTCATTGAAAATGGTCAAAAACATTTAGGTCGATTACACTGAATTATAGG
Source organism: Siphateles boraxobius (assembly GCF_051911475.1). Classification (NCBI taxonomy): domain Eukaryota; kingdom Metazoa; phylum Chordata; class Actinopteri; order Cypriniformes; family Leuciscidae; genus Siphateles; species Siphateles boraxobius. The sequence goes on along the minus strand of NW_027508822.1, from coordinate 2,484,744 downwards.
CCTATAATTTAAATTATTAGCAGTCTTTAATATGTCCCAACACTGCAATAATCAGTCATCAATGAAAATTAAAAACAGCTTTTTTTTTTAAAACAGCTCGTTTAACATGAACATTGTTTAACAAATCAAATCAAAACAAATAAAAATAGAATAAAAGAGTCATGGTGTAGCTACACTGAAAAAGTTTTTGCACAAATATTTTTAAAGTAAATTTCACACATTTTTTTTAAGTAAATTTGACATATGGAATTAAGTAAACTCTACTTGATTTCCATTACACGAGAGTAGATGTTAAAACTTCATGCTGATTTGTACTCGGCTTTCGCCAAGATAATCACCAACTAAGACGTAGCTTTACAGTAACCTATGCTTCTCCATCCATTCTTTCCATCTGGTGATGTGAATTTTCTGTCTGGTGTTAATACAGTGTATTGCGCGTCAGCACACACAACGGCTGCAACCACAGTGCGGTCCCCCCATAACAACCCTCTGGATTGAGCGGAGTAGGGAACATCTCTAGGGTCTTCAAGTGGGCACCTTCCGTCCTCAGTGTTTCGTCGACTAGCCCACGACACCTCAAGAGGGCTCGACAGTGACTCTGGCGTCCCAGAGTCACCCCCTCCGTCCCCCACTCAACTCAGCCCAGCTTACTGACCTCTACTTCCCTCTTGCTGCTGAGACCTAACCACAATCTCACAATCTCTCCGCAACCCAACCATACGCGCCAACCCTTTTGACTAAGGCTGTCGAGCCCCACTGGTGCGTTAATATGCAGTTTCAGTGGCAACGGTTCCGTATGGCATACCACCTACCACAAAACACAATATCTGCCCAACCACCCGTCATTCACGCAATATATACAGGAACGTAATGACTGTAAATACTATACAACCTATACAAATAAACCAACAGTTGCTGCTGAGACCTAACCACAATCTCACAATCTCTCCGCAACCCAACCATACGCGCCAACCCATTTGACTAAGGCTGTCGAGCCCCACTGGTGCGTTAATATGCAGTTTCAGTGGCAACGGTTCCGTATGGCATACCACCTACCGCAAAACACAATATCTGCCCAACCACCCGTCATTCACGCAATATACACAGGAACGTAATGACTGTAAATACTATACAACCTATACAAATAAACCAACAGACGTTTCAAGTTTTCAAGAATTCTACGAAACCGTAGCATGGAGGCCTGTACACAGCCAGCTAGAATCTTTCCGTCTCAACCACAGCCAGTTGCTGCTCCTTTCTGCTGCTTCAGATAAGTTCTTTACTGTACGACGCAACTCTTGGCCACTGAATCCGACGTCTCTGAGGAACCGGGTTGTAGAGTGTGCCACAAAACCACGACAACCCACTTCCACTGGATAAACCTGGACTCTCCATCCTCGCTGTTCTGTTTCAGTGGCCAGATGAGCATACCGCAGTTTCTTCCTCTCATATGCCTCATCTACTGCATCCTCCCATGGCACTGTTAACTCTATCAGTTGAACAATGCGTGCTGATCCAGACCACAAAACAATATCTGGTCGTAGGTTAGTGGTGGCAATCTCAGGTGGAAAAATAAGCCGTTGATCAAGATCAACCAGCATCTTCCAGTCCCTAGCAGCTTCCAGTTGTCCTGGGCGAGAATTGGTGTTAGCACCTTTTCTTGGTGGTTGCTCGCCTGGGCGGAGGAATATTGTCTTCTGCGTGTAATGTTTTGCTAGAACACGCGGCAATTTATTGGTCATACTACGCTTGCCTTCCAATGCTAAAGCCAAACATCGCAATACTTGGTCATGGCGCCAAGTAAACCGACCCTGGCTAAGAGCCACCTTACATCCTGTCAAAATGTGCCTTAATGTGGCAGGTGATGAACACAAAGGACAAGATGGATCCTCTCCTACCCAGAGGTTTAGGTTCTGCGGTGATGGGAGAACATCATATGTTGACCTAATAAGGAAACTGATCCTACTCTCTTCCATTGACCAAAGGTCTTGCCAGCCCATTTTGCGTTGTTCCACACTCTCCCATCTCATCCACTCTCCCTGCTTGGCCTGGGAAATGGCCTTTATACATCTCATCCTCTCCTCCTGCTTTCGCACCTCGTTGACTACCAGCTTCCTCCTTTGGGCTGGGCCTGCCTTGTGCCATTTAGGAGGAGCTAAACTGAGCCCAAAACCCCCTCTTCCATGCTGTACCTGTCCCACGATATCCCCAATTTGAAGGTCAGCCTTTGCCTCTACTACAGATTTCTTTGCTGACCACTTTCTACCAGTTTTTACCACAGGGGCTGTCTCCCTTACACATTTGTCGCGTGACTCTGCTAAAGTCATTTCCAGTCTGACCTTGGCACACTTAAACTCCTCGGTTAAAGCAGAGACTGGCAGCTGCAATACTCCTTTACTATAAAGTCCCACTCTGCTGAGGCAGCGTGGAACTCCCAACCATTTCCTGATGTATGAACTTATTAACGCTTCCAGCTTATCCACTGTTGTCAAAGAAACCTCATACACAGTCAGTGGCCACAGCAACCTTGGCAGTAGACCAAACTGAAAGCACCAGAGTTTCAGTTTGCCTGGTAGAGCACAGCTGTTTATGCTCTTCAACCCTTCCACTGCTTGTCGTCTAACTTCTCCCACTCGAACTGTGTCCTTTAGATCCCCATCGTACCATCTCCCTAGACTCTTCACTGGCTTCTGAGAAACTGTTGGTATTGCCTCACCATTAATGAAGAATGTTTTATCTACTACCTTGCCTTTAATTATGGAGATGCTCCTTGATTTAGAGGGCTACTTAACTAAGTTAAAGTGAACGTAACAAAGAAAATAAGTAATTTTACTTTCTTTCTGCATTAAAGATGAACTGGTCAAACTTGTTTTCGCGCATGCACAGTGAGGGAAAACACACTGAGTTTAGACTGAGTGTTCGTAGCTCTGCTTCAACTGTGCGATATAGTCAAAAGGAGCAACCAAAATTTCTGACATGACAGAAATTCATTGTTTTTCCTTTTTTTTCCACATCTTGTCCACGTATCACTTGTTCACGACATCAGGTCTAAAAGAAAAATTAAATCAAGAGAAATTACAAATGAGAGACAAATGCAAAATAAGTGAAGCCCAAAGTCTAATTCACTGACAAGTTCAATTTATAGTTTTCACGAGACATCACACTATTATAAGAACGTCCACCTGGGGGGCAAAACAAGGCCTTCCTCCATTGCCATCCAGTGGTTTGTAGTTTTCACGTTAAGAGTTTTTTCCATCGAAAATGCATTGTGTTAACATTCCTGGCTCATTTGCTCACCTGTATATGGTATGTATTATCAACAAGGTAAATTAGATTTTTTAACATCACTGTTTTAATACATTAGGGCACTTTAAGGGTGGGTTGCACTAATAAAGATTCTGGATCCTGGCGTCAGTTCACCCTCCGCCTATGTTGCTTGATCAGCCCTTTAATTCTAACGGTATTTCTGAGTGGTTAATCTGTGTTTAAAATTAAGTGGTGAAACATATGTCCCGACTCCTAAACGCGAGAGTGTAGTATCGCCACCTGCAGTGCTGGACGCTTGCCTTCTGCAACCCATTTGAGAGACGAGAGAGAGAAGACTGACGCGCTGTTTGTGAAATTGCGTTTTGCAGAAAGTTTTAAAATGGCTGATTTATAATAATAATAATAACTTTATTTTTATATAGCGCCTTTAAAGCAGCTTCTCAAGGCGCTTTACATAATAGAACAAACAAATTAAAATACAACACACAGAAAAAGAAAAAATAGAAAAAGAAAAAAAGAAAAGTCAAGTAAAAGCTAACCTAAAAAAATGCGTTTTTAAAAGACATTTAAAAATACTTAGAGTCTGTGCATCTCTGATATTTGGAGGGAGTGCATTCCAAAGCCTAGGAGCGTAGGATGAGAAAGCCCTGTCCCCTACAGTATGCAACCGAGTCTGTGGGACTGCCAGCTTGTGAGGAGCGATAGTTGCGCTTTGGTGTATACAAAGTTAAAAGTGCAGACAGATACTGAGGGGCCAGACCATGCAGAGCCTTTTACACTCACCTAAAGGATTATTAGGAACACCATACTAATACTGTGTTTGACCCCCTTTCGCCTTCAGAACTGCCTTAATTCTACGTGGCATTGATTCAACAAGGTGCTGAAAGCATTCTTTAGAAATGTTGGCCCATATTGATAGGATAGCATCTTGCAGTTTATGGAGATTTGTGGGATGCACATCCAGGGCACGAAGCTCCCGTTCCACCACATCCCAAAGATGCTCTATTGGGTTGAGATCTGGTGACTGTGGGGGCCATTTTAGTACAGTTAACTCATTGTCATGTTCAAGAAACCAATTTGAAATGATTCAAGCTTTGTGACATGGTGCATTATCTTGCTGGAAGTAGCCATCAGAGGATGGGTACATGGTGGTCATAAAGGGATGGACATGGTCAGAAACAATGCTCAGGTAGGCCGTGGCATTTAAAGGATTCCCAATTGGCACTAAGGGGCCTAAAGTGTGCCAAGAAAACATCCCCCACACCATTACACCACCACCACCAGCCTGAACAGTGGTAAAAAGGCATGATGGATCCATGTTCTCATTCTGTTTAAGCCAAATTCTGACTCTACCATCTGAATGTCAAAACAGAAATCAAGATTCATCAGACCAGGCAACATTTTTCCAGTCTGCAACGGTCCAATTTTGGTGAGCTCTTGCAAATTGTAGCCTCTTTTTCCTATTTGTAGTGGAGATTAGTGGTACCCGGTGGGGTCTTCTGCTGTTGTAGCCCATCAGCCTCAAGGTTGTGCGTGTTGTGGCTTCACAAATGCTTTGCTGCATACCTCGGTTGTAACTAGGGGTGCGCCGATCCGATACTCAGTATCGGTATTGCTCCGATACTAGCAATATTTGCCGGATCGGGTATCGCCAGACGAGACCATCCAAATCCGATCCGATATTGTATAGCCTACGTATGTTATTGTTATACAACACAAAAGGCACAAAAACATTATAAAGCACTATAATGTTTTCGTGTACTGTATTCCAAGATTTCTGAAGCCATTACATATAGTTTAATGTGAGGTACAGATTTAAATCGTTAAATTTATCTTCACCTAAGTGCTTCCCTCCGCTGCGGCTGTCAGTCATTCTCAGCACTCAAACAGCGCGTCGCGCTCGGGTAAAACAGTCAACACGATGAAACTCTCTCCAAGATGAGTCAATGTTCCTATTATTATACTGTAGATATGTAGATAAAGGTCTATGGTTTGCATAAAAGGACTTTAACGTGCTGGAGTTTCAGATGTTACTTTCAACCGGGTGTCTGTTAGATCACAACACAACTCCTCAGTGATCACAACACTGGAGTAGAGAGCGATATAATTGCTCTTCACACGCACATTAACTGAAATTTGAAACTGTTAAAAGGCTCAAACTAATGAATAAATAAAGAAATATATGTATATCTTACTTTTGTGGTTTGAACTTTTCAATGCGACGCGCTGCGCGCCGTGACTCCATGTTGCTTCGAGCGCATCATTCTGCGCACGGGATGCGCATAAGCGTTTCGTGCCGCTCTGAATTGGAGCCTTTCATATTACAATACTTTTGCGCAATGGCAGTTTATTGATAGCCTTAGTTGTTCTGTCCAATCTATGTATCATATGTTGCTGCTTCATTAAAAAGTTGCGCTTAAAATTTTAAAATAAATGTATTTTAATTATATAGTATATATTTTGTCTGTATTGTTTTACAAAGTAAGGAAAATAATGTTTAAGTCAAGCTTTGATGCCTTTAACAAAAGAATAATCCCAGTCTCTTCCCCACAGTGAGGCATACAGATTCAGTTTATTAGGTAATTTGGCACTGTTTTTTTAATTATTATTTTAGTATTGGATCGGATCGGTATCGGCCAATACTGAGTCCCAGGTATCGGAATCGGTATCGGAGGCAAAAAAAGCGTATCGTGCCACCCCTAGTTGTAACGAGTGGTTATTTCAGTCAAAGTTGCTCTTCTATCAGCTTGAATCAGTCGGCCCATTCTCCTCTGACCTCTAGCATCAACAAGGCATTTTCGCCCACAGGACTGCCGCATACTGGATGTTTTTCCCTTTTCACACCTTTCTTTTTAAACCCTAGAAATGGTTGTGTATGAAAATCCCAGTAACTGAGCAGATTTTGAAATACTCAAAATTGCTTAAATCACCTTATTTTCCCATTTGGAGTTCAGAAGATTGTCTTGACCAGGACCACACCCCTAAATGCATTGAAGCAACTGCCATGTGATTGGTTGATTAGATAATTGCATTAATGAGAGATTGAGGAGGTGTTCCTAATAATCCTTTAGGTCAGTGGTTCTCAAACCTGTCCTAGGGACCCATCGCCACTGCACATTTTGCATGTCTCCCTCACCTAACACACCTGATTCAACTTATCAGCTCATTAGTACTGACTGCAAGACTTGAATTAGGTGTGTCTGATGAGGGAGACATACAAAATGTGCAGTGGTGAGGGGTCCCTAGGACAGGTTTGAGAACCACTGCTTTAGGTGAGTGTATGTGAGCACGAGAATTTTAAAATCAACTCGGAACCTAACCGGGAGCCTATGCAAAGACTTTAAAATCGGTGTAATATGCTCATTTCTCCTGACTCCAGTCAGGATCCTTGCAGCTGAATTTTGCACATAATGCAGTTTGTTAGGGCATGTTTTTGGGACCCCAGCAAGAAGTGCATTGCAATAGTCAATGCGGGAAAAAACGAAGGAATTAATAAGCCTTTCAGTCACAGAGAGGTGTAAGGGTGGATTTCCTGCAGGGGTTCAGTTTGCAAGACTGCCGAATGACTAAAGAAACGTTGTCAGCAAGATGGTAGAAAACTGTACATTTCTTGTCTATTCCACCCACTGCCACTTATACCAACGACGGAAATAAGCGCAGTTACAATAGCTTAATATGTGGGAGAGCGTTGCTATATAGAGTGACAATATTGTAATTGTATTGCAATAGGTAGCACTTCAAAGTCAATACCAAATCAAAACTAATTAGCACATTATTTGTAATTGAAAAGGTTTAATGACAAAATATGGTTACACTTAAAATAGTTACAAAATAGATGTATGAGATGATAATACTTATATCATTAATTGTACCCAGCATTTATGTAAAATGTTACCTGAGAGAAATAAAGAGAGAGAGAGAGAGAGAGAGAGAGAGAGAGAGAGAGAGAGAGAGAGAGAGAGAGAGAGAGAGAAGAGGAGGTAAAGAAAGGGAGAGAGAGAGCCTCAAGAAAGAGACCCAGAGCATAAAAGGGCAGAGCATTAAAAGAGACAGAGCAACAGTTCCAATCTTCTTTTATCCTTTCCCTGACCATGTGACTAAAAACCAAATGTGAGACATTCAAACTGACCAATCAGATAATTACAACTCCCCCCATTGTTCAAAAGGTGTGACAAGTCATGGACCCCCAAAGTGCACACATCTTGGCCTACAGGCCTTGATCACTATCAGGCCCTCAACTCCAAATGGTCATTGGGGAAAGAGGGGGTGGATAACTGTAAAAACAAATGTCTTTCAAAGCAAATGTTCATTTCAAATGTCTTGGATTATTTTCAATCCTACAGAGGGATAACATAGAGCGGAGTCTAGAAATGTTTGTGAGATGAAAAAAGGAGTTATTAACAGTGTACCGCACATGAGTCTCAAAGGACAGACTAGAATCAAATATGACTCCTAAGTTTTTTTATTTAGTTTGTGACTCCAAATCAGAACCATCTACGTTTAAAATTAGTGAGCCAGCTTTACGAAGCTGACGAGAGGTGCCAATAAGCAAGACCTCAGTCTTATCATTATTGAGACACAAAAGTTTTTGGGACATCCATGTTTTTATCTCAGAAATACAATATGTTAAAAAAGGAAAATCCAAATTTTGACCAGGCTTAGAGTGAATATAAATCTGAGTGTCATCCGCATAAAAGTGATAATTAAACCCAAGTGATCTTAGAAGCAACCCGAGTGGAAATATGTAAATGCTAAAAAGTAGGGGGCCTAAAATTGAACCTTGAGGAACACCCGAACGGACAGAGCCAATCTCAGACCTGAAACCACTCATATAGACAAACTGTTGACGTTCAGAGAGGTAAGATCTAAACCAGGTTATAACAGTCTCAGAAACACCAAAGACAGTTTCCAGACGGTTGAGTAAAAGATTGTGATTGACAGTATCAAAAGTGGCACTAAGGTCAAGAAGGATAAGAATAGAGAACCAGAGTCTGAGGCTATTAACAGATCAATGGTGACCTTGACCAAGGCTGTCTCTGTCACGATTCATGAATTCACTGTTTCCTTCTTGTCTCGTGTCTTTGTTGTTATTCGTGTGTGGGTGAGTGAGTAGAGGGCGTGACCAACCCATCAGCACTGATCAGTGCGCAGCTGGTTACACTCTCATCACCAGCTGCAGCTCATTCACCTTACCCTTCATATACTCACCGTTTTGTCCTCTCCTTTGTCAGATCGTTGTTTGGTATTTGTCGCGTGTGTGTTTCCCGGTTGGCGTCCAGTTCTGTGCCTTGTTCCGGTTCCTGGGTTCCGGTCGTGTCATCGTCTCCGTGTGTTGGATTATTCACCGTCTTCATCATCACCTCTTCTCGTCACTCCACCTGCACTCTGTTGACCATCGACGTCCCTGCGCCACTCCCCGTGTCCAGGCTTCATCTGTTACTACTCATTGTTAATAAAGAGAAGAGTTTTCGCTTGCATATTGCTTCCTCGCCATTACTGCCGTGCCAGAACGATCTGACCATCATGGAAGCAGCAGGTGAATCGTCAGCGTCTCTTCAAGCGTTCGTCGACAACAGCATGCAGAGGATGGACTCCTGTGAGAGAAACATCAACGACACGGGGAGAGCAGTTCAAGCTCTAGTGCCGCAGGTGTCCAAGCTCACCCAGCATATCCAACTTTTGCGAGCTCCCACTGAGCCACCCACGCCGCCTGTTCCCCCCACACCACCAGCAAATCCTTCCCAGACAGAGCCTCGACTACCAGTGCCCGAACCATATTCAGGTGAGCCCAGTTTCTACAGGGCATTTATCACTCGTTGCTTTATGCACTTTGCACTGCAACCCAGAACCTTCAGTACGGAACAATCCAAGGTAGCATTTGTTCTGACGCTGTTGTCTGGGAAGTCGGCTCTATGGGGGACGGCGGTGTGGGAGAACCAAGACCCATGCTGTGCCTCGTTCCAGACACTCGCCGCTGAGATGAAACAAGTTTTTGATCGGGCAGTGGCCGGGAGAGAAGCGGCTAGAATTCTTGCTGATCTACGCCAAGGAGAAAGGTCCGTATTAGATTTCTCCATCGAATTCCGGACATTAGCGGCTGAGTGTCAATGGAACGAGGCGGCGCAGTGGGACATGTTCCTGCATGGGCTGGCTGACCGCATCCAGAGAGAAATTTACACCCTGGATCTACCCACATCCCTCAACGGGCTTATTGAACTGGCTTTAAGAGTTGATGCACGTTTGACCAGAGTCGTGAGACGGGCTCTGCCCAGTCGGTTTTCAAGTGGAGCTGAGAATCAGCGTTTCAGCGGTGCGGATGCGGTCAGCCCCGCTCACGATCACGAGCCCATGCAGGTGGGGCGAGCTCGGCTTTCCCGGGAGGCGAAGGAGAGGCGGAGATCCCAGGGACTGTGCCTTTACTGTGGTGGGACCGGTCACCACGCTTACAGCTGTCCGGTAAAAGGCCGTGGGATCTCCGTCGAGAAGACCTCATCAACATCTACACTCCTCCCGGTAAGACTTAGATGGTCAACACACACCCACCACCACCGTGCACTGTTGGACTCGGGAGCCGAAGGTAATTTTATGGACTATTCGTTTGCACTCAAGTTTCATGTTCCCATCAAACCCCTCACACACAAGATCTCTGTTCGTGCACTCAATGGCCAAGAGCTCCCAACCATCGAATTCACCACTGAAATCATCACTCTCACCACGTCTGGCAATCACACTGAAAGACTTTCATTCTACATCATGGACTCACCCCTTGCACCCATCGTTCTCGGTCACCCGTGGCTCATACAACACAACCCCCGTGTGGACTGGCAGCAGTGTACCGTTGTGTCATGGAGCAATCAATGTCATGAGTCTTGTCTTGTGTCTGCCTGTTCGTCTGTTTCTGTTCCTATGTTTCAGGAGGAGACAGTGGATTTGTCAAACGTGCCCGCAGAGTACCTCGACCTGAAGGAAGTGTTCAGTAAGTCTCGTGCTGCTTCTCTTCCTCCGCATCGTCCCTATGACTGTGCCATAGATTTACTGCCAGGTAAGTCTCCGCCTAAGGGCAAGTTATATTCGCTTTCTGCTCCAGAAAGGGAGGCTATGGAGAAATATATTTCTGATTCTCTAGCAGCCGGGTTCATCCGCCCTTCTTCTCCAGCGGGGGCGGGGTTCTTTTTTGTGGGGAAGAAGGACGGGTCCCTGCGACCTTGTATTGATTACCGAGGGTTGAACAACATCACGGCAAAGAATACTTATCCTTTGCCGTTGATGTCTTCAGCCTTCGAGAGGTTGCAGGGAGCATCCGGTCTTCACAAAATTGGATTTACGTAATGCTTATCATTTGGTCCGCATCAGGAAGGGGGATGAGTGGAAGACCGCTTTTAATACCCCCAGGGGCCACTTTGAATATTCGGTAATGCAGTTCGGATTATCGAACTCCCCAGTGGTCTTCCAGGTTCTCGTCAATGACGTGCTGCGAGATATGGTCGATCAGTTCATATATGTCTACCTGGATGACATATTGATTTTTTCTTCTTCTCTCCAGGAACATGTGCAGCACGTCCGACGAGTGCTTCAGAGGTTGCTAGAGAATGGGCTTTTTGTCAAGGCGGAGAAATGCGCGTTTCATGCACAGTCTGTTCCTTTTCTAGGGTACATTGTTTCGTCTGAGGGAGTACGTATGGATCCTGACAAGGTTAAGGCTGTGGTGGAGTGGCCAAGTCCAGATTCCCGTAAGGCCCTACAGAGGTTTCTGGGGTTTGCCAACTTTTACCGGCGTTTCATTCGCAATTTCAGCCAACTAGCCGCACCTCTGACCGCCTTGACCTTCCCCAGAACTCAAAGGCCGCTTTGTTTCAGCCCCCATCCTGGTTACCCCTGACTCTTCACGGCAGTTCGTGGTGGAGGTCGATGCGTCAGAGGTGGGGGTAGGTGCAGTGTTATCCCAACGTTCCCCCATAGACGACAGGATGCACTCGTGCGCATTTTTGTCCCATCGGTTATCTCCTGCTGAACATAATTATGATATTGGTAACAGAGAGTTGATGGCAGTCAAGCTAGCATTGGAGGAATGGCGTCACTGGTTAGAGGGGTCAGGGGTACCTTTTATTGTCTGGACCGATCACAAGATTCTGGAATATATTAGAACTGCCAAAAGGTTGAACTCCAGGCAGGCTCGGTGGGCACTTTTTTTTTCGGTCGCTTTGATTTTTCTCTCTCGTACCGCCCGGGCTCCAAAAATGTAAAACCTGACTCTTTTATCGCGGATTTTTTTATCGTCTCGAACGCCCGTCTACTCCCGAGTGCATTTTACCCGAGACCCTATTCGTCTCCACACTCACATGGGAGCTCGAATCGAAGGTCAAGACGGCCTTAGAAGGGGTAACGCCTCCGCCCGGATGTCCACCGAGACGCTTGTGCCGAAGGGATTACGGTCCGACGTTATTCAGTGGGGGCATTGCTCCAATGTGGCTTGTCATCTAGGAGTCAGTCGTACTAGATTTTTAGTCAAGCAACGATTCTGGTGGCCACTTATGGCTCGTGACATTCACAGTTTTGTTTTGGCTTGCTCAGTTTGTGCCACTGGTAAGACTTCCAATCGACCTCCTGATGGTTTACTTCAACCGCTGCCGGTCCCTTCGAGACCCTGGTCCCATATAGCGCTAGATTTTAATACCGCCCTTCGGCCCTCTCAGGGGTACACGGTAGTTTTGACCGTGGTGGACCGGTTCTCGAAGGCGGCCCATTTCATTCCCTTGCCCAAATTACCCTCAGCCAAGGAGACAGCGTTGACCGTCGTCAACCACGTCTTTCGCTTACATGGCCTCCCGATTGACGTGGTTTCCGACAGGGGACCCCAATTTGTGTCCAAATTCTGGCGAGAGTTTGTAGGTTACTGGGGGCGACTGTCAGTCTGTCCTCAGGGTTTCACCCCCAGAGCAATGGTCAAACTGAGAGAGCCAACCAAGATTTGGAGAGAGCGTTGCGATGTTTGGTTTCCAAGAATAATTCCTCATGGAGTCAGCAACTGTCAATGGTGGAGTACGCCCACAATACCTTACCAGTATCATCCACGGGCCTATCTCCGTTCGAGTGGAGTGTAGGTTACCAGCCACCTATTTTTCCCAGTCTGGAGTCCGAAGTCGCGGTCCCCTCCGTTCACGCATTCGTCCAGAGGTGTCACCGTACTTGGACTAGAGCCCGTGAGACTCTACTCCAAGTGGGGGCGCGCACCAAGGCCAAAGCCGATCGCCACCGGCGTAAGCCTCCCGTATACGTCGTCGGTTCCAAAGTGTGGCTTTCAACAAAGAACATTCCTCTCCGGTCCGTTTCGAATAAGCTTGCTCCCAAATTTATTGGCCCGTTCGCTGTCACCAAGATCGTTAGTCCGGTGGCAGTCCGCCTTAACTTTCCTCCTGCGTACAGGAGAATTCATCCCGTGTTCCATGTGTCCAAAGTCAAACCCATGTTTTATTCTCACATTAATCCGCCAGCCCTGGTTCCCCCACCGCCGCGACTCGTAGATGGGGAACCATCATATTCGGTCAATCGTATTCTGGACTCAAGACGGAGGAGACGCGGAGTCCAGTACTTGGTGGACTGGGTAGGTTACGGTCCGGAGGAGAGAAGTTGGGTACCTGCTAGGGACATCCTGGATCACTCCCTTATTGATGATTACAATCGCCAGGTAAGGGAGTCTGGGGACGCCATGAGGCGTTCCTAGGAGGGGGGGTACTGTCACGATTCATGAATTCACTGTTTCCTTCTTGTCTCGTGTTTTTGTTGTTATTCGTGTGTGAGTAGAGGGCGTGACCAACCCATCAGCACTGATCAGCGCGCAGCTGGTTTCACTCTTATCACCAGCTGCAGCTCAGTCACCTTACCCTTCATATACTCACTGTTTTGTCCTCTCCTTTGTCAGATCGTTGTTTGGTGTTTATCTCGTGTGTGTTTCCTGATCCCGGTTGGCGTCCAGTTCTGTGCCTTGTTCCTGTTCCTGGGTTCCGGTCGTGTCTTTGTCTCCATGTGTTGGATTATTCACCGTCTTCATCATCACCTCTTCTCGTCACTCCACCTGCACTCTGTTGACCATCGACGTCCCTGCGCTACTCCCCGTGTCCAGGCTTCATCTGTTACTAATTGTTAATAAAGAGAAGAGTTTTCACTTGCATATTGCTTCCTCGCCATTACTGCCGTGACAGTCTCAGTACTATGGCATTTTCGAAAACTAGACTGAAGGGGTTCAAAAAGATTATTTACTGTGAGATGACTGTGTAGCAAAGCCACAACACGTTCTAGAATTTTTGCAAGAAATGGAAGATTTGATATAGGGCGGTAATTATTTAAGTTATCCAAATCTGCATCATGCTTCTTAGGAACCGGTGTTACAACAGCAGTTTTCAATGCTGTAGGGACAACCCCAGTACGCAAAGATTCATTCATAATGTCAAGAACAGCTGGGCACAATGAGTCCAAACAAGATTTAAACATGCTTGGGAGGGGATCAAGTAAGCAATTGGTAACTTTCATATGTGATACTTCCCTAGTTAGCAGCTCAGAGTCAATTTCAGAAAAGGTAGCAAAGGATGTGCCAGAGAAACTAGACGAGCATAGTGCAGAAGCGGAAATAGGTGTTGCATGAATAATTTTATAAACACTGTCAATTTTAGAGTTAAAGCAATTCAGAAAATCCTTACACAGCTGATTTGAGACAGGCAGAGAAGTGCCAACATTAACTTTGAGAAGTCTGTTTATAGTATGAAAGAGATGCCTAGGATTACTTTGATTATCTATAATCTGAGAAAAATAAAGAGAAATGGCAGACTCAATTGCAGATCTATATTGCCCCAGGTGGTCTTTCCAAGCTTGATAAAATACATTCAGGCCTGAATCACGCCACTTGCGCTCCAGTTTACGGCAAGCTGCTTTCCTAAAGCGCAGGCCATCATTATACCAAGGGGCAGAACGAGTAAAAGAAACTCTGTGTGACTTCAAGGGAGAAAAATCATTTAAATTAGAGGCAAGAACAGTATTCAAGTGTAAAATTTTATCTCCAAGAGCTGACGGAAGACCACTAAGAGAGAAGACAACAGAGTTTGTAAAATCTGATGGATCGATTGATTTCCATTTACGAAAATTAGCAGTGTGTGAGGAAGATATACAAGGAAGAGGCAGTTCCAGGTTAAAGAAGATTGCCAGATGATCAGAGAGACCAATATCAACTGGGGACAACTGTGACACAATTGCATCGTTTGCAATCACAAGATCTAGTGTATGACCTTTGTTGTGAGTTGAGCCACTAATAAACTGTTTAAGATTAAAACAGTCCAATAAAATAGGAAGTCCTTTGTCATCACACAGTCATTTTGGTCAATGTGTATGTTGAAGTCCACTAGAATGAGGATTCTCTTAAATTTATAACAAAACATTGACAACAAGTCAGCAAACTCAGACACAAAAGCTTCATTTACCTTTGGTGGTCGATACACAGTAGCGATGGTGATTGCCTTTGGAGCAGAAATATTCAGAACAAGGCATTCAAATGATGAAAACTGTGGTACACACACAGCACTGATGTTAGATTGCAGATTATGAACCACGATAATTCCCCCACCTCGACCAGTAAATCGCGAGAGATCAAACAGTCCATACCCCTCTGGAGTGATCTGGTTGAAGAGGAGATCGTCATTTTGTTTATGCCATGTTTCAGTTAAAAACAATAAGTCCAGTTTTCGCTCTGCGATTATATCCGATAAAAGCAGGGCTTTATTGTTTACTGAGCGTGCTTTTTAACAACGCCACATTTACGGGGCTCTGGTACACCGTAGAAGGCAACTCCGACCGAACGAGCGAAGATAAATTGCTCATGACTGCACCAGTATGAGACGCTCTTTTAGCCTGTCGCCGACAGCGTTACGACAGCGTTCATAAGCATAATTTTGTAGATGGTAGTTATGTTTTAAGTTCAGATACTGGTGTACGGTGTACCTTAAAGCCATGCTTCGTGAGTCCAGGACTGCAACAGTCCCAAAGCAGCGATAGTTCAAAGTAAGGCCACAGGGTAAACTCCTCCGATAAAGCTCCAGAGTCCTCCAGAGAACGCAAGCAGATAAAAACAATAATCCAACGAATGTGAAATGGATCCGCGACGTTGCAAAAAGTGAAGAAACTAAAAACAGCAGGTTGAAAACCCCACATCAGCATAAATCAAACAAACAGTGAAAGGAGCAGCCAAAGGCTGCCAGCGTACCCTCACAGAGTATACATTTTATAAGTTTTGATTTTATAATCTCTGTGGATTAATTTACTAATACAACCTACATACTAAAGTGAATCAATGTTTGCGGGAATTTCCCGCATTATAAGTGGGAGACCTGTGGGAATGATTAAAATTATGCGCAATACCCGCAATCCTGCGCCGAAATTCGAGCCCTGAATTGGCTGCATTCAAAAGCACGACTGTATCGATACGCACATCGTCAGGAGTTCATAACGTTGTATCGATATTCTGAGCACAGCCCTATTTGAGATAGCGGGTTAAGCGCACTCTGATCGGTAAACGGGCAGAGATTTCAGACCTCCGTTTATTAAGGAGATCTCCAAGATTTCTCTTCTTGGTAGGGGGTGGTGCACAGACCTCTCCCGAATCATCTCCAGCAGAAGCAGCCTCCAAAGCACCACTAACTCTGCCTCCGTTTCCCTCGTCAGCTGATACAATTTCCCCCAGAGTCTTTTTTATTAAAAATATTTTAATAACACAGTTTTGGCGGTTATAGAGTTCTAATGACGGTGTTCAACTATAACCGTCGGTCTCACGGTTATATAATAACCGTCACACCCCTACCTACTAGGGGTGGGACTATTACCGGTTTCACTATAAACCATGATAAAATGTACTGACGGTTAGTAATATCGTTTAAAATTCAATTATCATTAAAACCGTGTTTGATTATCGCGATTTTAATAACTCACTATAAATCCTGTCCAGCCAGCAACAGTCTGACGCAGGCACGCAATGTTGGTTTTTTGTTTTTTGTTTTTTTCGAGAAGGAATGGCGGAAGGCAGTGACCGTGTTCGGGAGATTTTTCAGCCTTTTAAGAGGACCAAATCTGAGGTGTGGTCATATTTTGGCATTTACAAAAATCCTGAGGGAAACTTAATCGAGGATGGTCACCCTGTCTGCAGAACATGCACAAAAAAAGTCGCTGCGATAGGGGTAAACACTTCAAATCTGCCGATTTGTCTTGTGTGACCATCACCCACTGTTGTATAGCGAACGCAAGGCAAGTTAACTTTGATCTCAATACTAAGACTACGTCTGGGAAATAATTGGGTACAAAATGTTGTTTTGAGTTGAAATATTTTATCTCACTCACTTGAAATAACGTTAAACTTGAAGCTTCCGCGAAGAAAAATTCACAGCAAGTGGCTTTGAACCAAAACAAACAAGTTCAAACAAGACTATTAAGAGTGACATTTAAGAGATAATAATGTACATTCATTGTACACTTATAGCACCGATTTTTTTTTACCACATACGGGGACATTTTAATATCTCTATTCTTACCTGTTAAATCCATTTTGTACAGCGTACAAAACTCGTCCAGACAAGATGATCACAACAATTATCAAATTCTGTAAACAATAAATCAACTCTGATTTAATTTTCAATACAATCAAAAACGGAGACGCAAGATGACAAGTTGTATTTGAATGAAATGAGAGCGCGCATCCGTTGTGATACCTGGATGTGCGCGCTTTGTTATAATATGCTGCTATTGATGACGGTCATTATAAGGAAAGGAATGCCACAGAATAGAATCTTACTTTAAAAAGTGCATAGAGCTGCTCGTTTTATTTTTTGTTTGTTGATTCTCAAATATAAAACTTGTTGAAATGTTTTCAGTGTGAGCATCAGTTCTTTTTTAACACTTTCATCTTGTTTTAACAAAACCGTGATAATGTTGATAATCACGATAATTTCGGTCACTATAATCGTGATATGAAATTTTCATACCGTCCCATCCCTACTACCTACAGTGATCTCAGACTGTGTTGATGTGGTTTCTCCACTGCATGGATCTTCATGTGCAGTTTCAGTTGAGTTTTAAAACAGAAACTCGTTCCACACTGATCACACGTGTGCGGCTTCTCTCTGCTGTGGATCCTCTCAATGTGTTTTCAGATTTCCAGACAGACTGAATCTCTTTTCACAATGTGAATTCTTGTAAGGTTTTTCTCCAGTGTGGATCCTTTCATGTCTTTTCAGAGATGATGAGTCACTAAATTTCTTTTCACAATGTAAACACTTGTAAGGTTTTTCTCCAGTGTGGATCCCCTCATGTGTTTACAGATTTAGTGAACGACTAAATCTCTTGTCACAGTGTGAACACTTGTAAGGTTTTTCCTCCAGTGTGAATCCTCTGATGTTTTTTCAGAGATGATGACAGAATGAATCTCTTTTCACAATGTGAACACTTGTAAGGTTTTTCTCCAGTGTGGATCCTCTCATGTGTTTTCAGACTTGCCGAACAACTGAATCTCTTTTCACAATGTGAACACTTGTAAGGTTTTTCTCCAGTGTGGATCCTTTCATGTCTTTTCAGAGATGATGACAGACTGAATCTCTTTTCACAATGTGAACACTTGTAAGGTTTTTCTCCAGTGTGAATCCTCGTATGTCTTTTCAGACTTGCTGAACGACTGAATCTCTTGTCACAGTGTGAACACTTGTAAGGTTTTTCTCCAGTGTGGATCCTTTCATGTCTTTTCAGAGATGATGACAGACTGAATCTCTTTTCACAATGTGAACACTTGTAAGGTTTTTCTCCAGTGTGGATCCTCTCATGTGTTTTCAGATTTACTAAACGACTAAATCTCTTGTCACAGTGTGAACACTTGTAAGGTTTTTCTCCAGTGTGGATCCTCTCATGTGTTTTCAGATTTGCTGGTCGACTGAATCTCTTGTCACAGTGTGAACACTTGTAAGGTTTTTCTCCAGTGTGAATTCTCTGGTGCCGTTTTAAAACGCTCTCTGAAATAAAAGTCTTCTCACACTCAAAGCACATGTACTCTCTCACACCAGTATGTATTTTCTGATGTCTTTGTAAATATAGCTGCAATGAAAAACTCTTTCCACACACAGAACATGAATGTGACTTCTCCTTTGTATGTACTCTCAGGTGTGTCTTCAGGTCTGATGCACTACGAAATGTTTTTCCACATTGATCACATGTGAACGGCTTCTCTCCGGTGTGGATCACCATGTGTTTCTTAAGGTTTGCTAATTGACTGAAACTCTTCCCACATTGATTGCATACATGTGGCTTCTCTCCTGTATGAACTCTCATGTGAATCTCTAGGATTGATTTGGTTGTAAAACTCTTTCCACACTGATCACATGTGAACGGCTTCTCTCCAGTATGAACTCTCATGTGAATCTCTTGGATTGATTTGGTTGTAAAACTCTTTCCACACTGATCACATGTGAACAGCTTCTCTCCAGTATGAACTCTCGTGTGAATCTCTAGACTTCGTTTGGTTGTTAAACTCTTTCCACACTGATCACATGTGAATGGCTTCTCTCCATTATGAACTCTCATGTGAATCTCTAGACTTCGTTTGGTTGTTAAACTCTTTCCACACTGATCACATGTGAACGGCTTCTCTCCCGTGTGAACTCTCATGTGAATCTCTAGACTTCGTTTGGTTGTTAAACTCTTTCCACACTGAGTGCAGATGAAAGATTTCCTGGCTCTTCTTTTCTTTAAAAATGTTTTAGTCTTTGTGCGACTCAAAGGTTTTTCTTTGTCATGATGTTCCTCCACTTCACTCAGTTCTTCACTCTCTTCACTCTCTTCCATCAGGTCTGATATGAAAGAAAAACGTTCATTTTCAACCTTCGTTTTCACTCAAAATAATTTAAAGAGAGAAATATGGAGTGAATGGAGATAAAAATTAGCCCAGATGTAATATACAACTGCTATAAAATGTAACAATAGTTTTTATGCCTTTATAAATTAATTATATATCCCATTAAACTTTTTATGAATGAGGTACACTGATCTTTCAATTATTATTTTTAAAACATTTTAGACAGTCATTGTGTCCACATAATGTTCGGTAATATTTGAGTGCATTGAACTCAATTTTATGTAGTACTCTTGTCACAGTGTGAACACTTGTAAGGTAGACACACATCCTATGTTTCTGTAGCAAGAACTATTAAATATATTTTATCAATAACACAAATATCTAACATGATATTAAAGGGGCATTCGGCAACTCTAGCTATTTCTTCGCCGATTTTCACTTTTGTTGTCGCAGGTTTTCTCAGTGAGCTCCCCCTACAGTGTGAGGCGTATATTTCACAACAATGTCGTAAAAAAACTCACTTGCGGCATTCTCCTCCCGCTTTCTACCACTGCTCATGTGTATTTGTTATTATCGGAGCTGGCCAACTTTATCGTGTGGAGCTGTGTCTACCGAGGTGGGTAATACATCATACACATTGAGGGAGACGTGTGAGTTTATGTCCAATTGCCGTATAGCAGTTTTTGTTTCTCGCTCGTTCTCGCTTCTCACGAGACTTCCTATTTACAACTTACCGGGACGTTAATCCTCATGTTTCAAGGTTGGTTTTCCGCCTAGGAACGTTGGGGGGAGCGGGGAAAGTCACCATTCTCACCAGAACAGGTTATTAAACCATCCAAATGATTTCTAAACGGTTTTATTAAGTTGAAATAGTTGCCGAATGCCCCTTTAACATTAAGACACACAATACTGCCATATTTGTACATCAACTTTTAGATTTGTATTTATGTTATTAAAAACGTTTTAATTATTAAGTGCTGGTCAGACTAAACTTTTCCTTCCATTTACTTCATACTCATGTGAATCTGGGTCACCGGAAACACAAGCTCAAATTAATTTTGCTTTGAGAAAGAACACACATTTTGCAGTAAAGTGGAGTATATTGTAAATTATTACTTTTGGAATGATTATTATTTGTTATATACATTTCAAAAAAAAAAAATAAGTCACATAATGTGAGATCATATCACAACCGTTGCAGTGTCTGTAGAAATTCCACATGCTCAAAGTGTAGACTGACCGCAGCTTTAACTAGTTTTAAATTAATAATTTTATTAGCAATATAGCATTTCTTAAAGTTGTGACTCTAAGGAAGTGACATCATCGGGGCTCTTTCTACAGCCTGATGGCAGGACAAAAAAATAATCTCAACCATTAAATCAGTTTTTACACAAACTGTTGGTCACATGCATAAACCCTGTTACCAAAGTTACTGTAAGAAGAATAATCTCTATAAACCTAATTAACTTCTTTAACCCTCTGGGGACGGATTTGGCGGTACCGCCCAAAATGACATACTTTTACAAATGTGTAATTATCTTAAAAACTATTAATGAGAGGTGCGGTCTTTTTTGCCGTCTTCCTAAGATTCCGCTGAAAACAGTAATAACAAACTTACCCGGCTTGTATACACACTTCCTTGTTGCGCAATACCACTTCGTCAAAGGCCAATAAAATCGATGTTGTTTGGCTGATTCACGAGCAACAACCATTGGAAAAATTGCCTATGGAGGAATATTTTTCTTACCCAATCAGACGAAGGTTACCATGACGTATTCTAGCAAATCAGAGGACTCTGTAGCCTTGCAAGGGGTGGTACTATATACTATTACGCAAACAGCGTTGAGTAGCAGAGACGACGGAAAGCTAACGGACGCGTCGAGTATAAACAAGGCTTTACGGAGCGAGAGCGCACAGAGATATGAGAGAGAGACAGAACAATTATAATATATATATATATATATATATATATATATATACATACAATTATAGCATTATTTATTGTTTTAGCACTTTTATGATGGCAAGCAGTAAACGATTTACGGTGGAACAAGCTCTGGAACAATTACTGGAGAGTGACGAGGAGAAAGCATTGCTTAGAAAATTCTAAGCATTCCTAAGAAAAACGCCTGGGACTATTTGTAAATAAAGTTACATTTTTCATTGTTCTTTACACATTTTATTTAACAATTAAACATGTCTGTCAAGCAAAGGCTTTGACAAATATATTTTTTGTTCAAAAACTGTTCACTATTGTTGTGTGATGTGTGATTTACAGAAAAATAAATGTCAAATTTCAAATTTCCGTTTTTGAAATTCTCTAGTTTATGGTACATTTTCACTCATACTTCCTTCATAAACATATTACATGTGTGCTTATGTTAGCTTAGGGTCTTCTGAATCCATAGATACCAAACACATAGTGTTCCATCTCCATTACACATAGTTTATAAGCCCAAATGTAAAAATAGAGAAAACGGACCAAAAAGAGCTTAGTCCCCAGAGGGTTAATAAAAAGAAACAATTTTTTCCAGACTACAAGTCGCACATTTTTTCATAGTTTGGCTGGTCCTGCGACATATAAGGTGTAATTTGAATATCAAAATGTATTCAGGCTGAGATGAACCAAGAGAAAACTTCACCATCTACAGCCGCGAGAGGGCGCTCTAGTTGGCGGAGTAGTTCAGAAGCGACAAAGAGGATGAATAATTCAATGGATTCAGTGATGTGAAATGAGATCGCGGGAGCTTGATGAACTTGCTTACTCGCTGGCTTATGTTAATTTAGCCTATTCAGCCTCCCAGCCCAGGTATATGTTCTTTATGCTATTGTGCAGCTGAATAACTGTCAGTGTTTCCGCTACATTCATTCTGTGGTGGCGGGCCGCCCCACCAAAAATCCTCCCGCCACGGCTGCAGCTTCTCAGTGACGTATGATATTGTGCGCACTATTCTGTGTTATAGTTAAGCCCCACTAAATTCATAAAACATTGTAAAGCACCATAAGGGTTTTTGTGCACTATATTGCAAGGTTTCTGGAGCCATTCAATAGCTTAATGTGAGGTTCTAATGAATGTTATATTTACATTTAGTCATTTAGCAGATGCTTTTATCCAAAGCGACTTACAACTGAGGACTAAAGCAAGCGAGTCATCGTGAAGAGGCAAGAACAATGCAAGAAGTGCTCAAAATAAAAAGTTCAGGCATTGCTCAGAGTAGCAAAAACCAGACAAGGGAAGATTTAAAGGAGAAGGAAAGTTTTTTTTTTAAATTATTATATATTTTTTTTAATGTTAAGTACTCACGGAAGAGATGAGTTTTCAGTTGTATTTTGTCGTTAAAGTTGTTTGCTTTTTATAGTCGTTAAGTTGAAGTTAATGGAAACTTATCTCTCCTCAGTCATTCTCCATTCAGCATTTGAACAACGCGTTGCGAACATTATCTGCCGAAAATGGCATTTTTGGTCGAAAGAGAAAAAAAGGCCGAAAATATGCAATGAAAAGACCAGGTTTCATTCTCGCGCAGCCTGTTTAGTAACTTCACGCGTCTTTTCCGCTCCATGTGTGCGCCGTGCTCTCCGTTCCGTGTGTGTGTGTGTGTGTGTTGGCGCGATGCACTCTCTGCTCAATGTTCCGCTCCGTGTTTGCTCTGCATGTTCTGCTCTGTGGTTCACGGCCCAAACGCTTTGTACCGATCACGCACAGGAAAAGTCCACTCAAATAACGTGACATTTCTCAGTAATAGACTTCTGTTTGCAATAGCCCTACTGAGCTGGTATAGCCATGCTGGGCAACAATGGTAAAATTACCTGCTCTGATCACATGCTCTTG
Organism: Siphateles boraxobius; assembly: GCF_051911475.1. Taxonomy (NCBI): domain Eukaryota; kingdom Metazoa; phylum Chordata; class Actinopteri; order Cypriniformes; family Leuciscidae; genus Siphateles; species Siphateles boraxobius. Next base: position 2,461,777 of record NW_027508822.1, on the reverse strand, counting down.
TAATAATAGCTTTGTAGGACTATAGGCCTACTTTATTTTGATTATTAGTCAAAAAACAAATCTGAGTATGTTGCATAGAACTGAATGAAGATGATATGATATAATGATGTTATTTGCTATTTTATGTCCAATTTTTGTGGACATTTTGCTTTTTTTTATTCTTGTCTTTTTTATCTGTGTTGTTTAATGTATTTATGTGATTCTACATTTAAATATCGATGAAGTTTTGGGGAAATGCAATTAATTGGGATTAATCACAGCAAATTGTGCGATTTAATTAGTTAATATTGTTTTGATCGATTCCCATCCCTAATATATATTTATTTACTTGTTTTTCATCAAAGTATTTTGTAACAATACAAAGAGAAAGGTGGGACATTTTACCATTTATTTGTGCTTTTCACTTAATATTTTTTCACTAAATGTTCAGATTTTATAAAATTATTGTGCATTCAAGATTTTTCTAAAATAACGTTTTCTGCTCTATTATCCACTAAACTAATTTATAATAGTATTTTGCCATAGATAATGAATATAGCCTTCTCTTACTGTGGACCTTTATATCTTTGCAAATAAATATCTTGCCACCACAGGTGGAAAAAAAATCCTACAGGAAACACTGACTGTTAATGTGTTAACATACCGGACACCTGTTGTGAGCTATTGTGTAGTTGAATAACTTGCCTTTCCAGATTAAATGTCTGTTCTTGGTCTTGGATTTTGTGAAATAAATACCACTTAATACGCTTTTCCATTACCAGTACCAGCTCAACTCGACTCGCTTTTCGCTCCGTTTTCCATTGCAGATAGTATCTCCACAATAGTACCGCAGAAAACTGCCGTGACGTAATCTTCTACGCGACACACACCCGCGACCCACACACACACACACACACACACACACACACACACACACACACACACACAGGAAAACGGAGAAAATCGAGTGCATGCTGTTTTTGATCCTCGGGATGTGGCTGTTTCTCACAGCAAGAAGACAAACGCTGTTTCAGGAGAGGCTGAGGGCAGCAAAAGGAAAGGATACTCTGTCTGGCGCTCGCATTGATGACGCTTTGAATAATGACGAATAGTGACCAATCAGGAGTATGCAGTGTTTTTACGTCACATTTTAGTATCGCCTCAGCTCGCTCAGAACCTCGCCGGAGGTGATACGAAAAAAAGTACCCGAAAGCAGGTACAGGTACAACTTTTACACAGTGGAAAACCAAAGGCGAGTCAAGTCAAAGCGAGTCAAGCTGTTACAGTGTAGTAGAAAAAGGGCCGTATAGTCCAGTGCGACTTATATATGTTTTTTTTTCTTCTTCATGACGCATTTTTTGACTGATGTGACTTATACTCCGGAAAATACTGTATCTTTAAATCAGATTTATCTTAAGTTATGTTTGCAGCCTTATCAGCCATTCTCGAAAGTTATTTTTATTCAGACATTTTGGCGTCTACGTTTTATTCTTAAAAAATAATGTTGTAAACTTTAAAATGTAAAATTCTGGCAAATTGTGAATCATATAAAAAAATAAAAGTAAAATAAAAACATTTAAAATATTTTAATTTATTTTAACCTGATGTTGATAATCAATATGAAACCTCTCTTTACTGACCGTTTGTTAAAAAAATTAACAGAAACTTTATAGCAATTTTATAGTTTAACTGTTAATCTAAATGTGATGAAGTGCTTGAATGTTTCTAACATGAATGTTCTCCAGCATCATGAATGAATGAAGAATAAACACCAACCTCTTTGTTCTTCAGGATCTTCAGTGTGTTTCATTCTGCAGGTTCTGGATCACTCGTGTTCTCACTGTCCTCTTTAATACACTCAGTCTTTGCAGATTTCAGCTCTTCCTGATGCTCGTCTTCTCTTGTAGCTGATGGGAATTTACAGCATTTATTGATAAAGTGATGTGGGAGGAGCCTCACTGATGATGAATTACAGTGTGGCAGGAGCTTATCTAACAAAATCAAAAATAAATCAGTTACAGTTTGTTTTTTAAGCTCATGGACAACATGATATAAATAGTGTATACTCTTCCCAATATAAATAATGGTAAACTCAGTCTGCTGACAGCAATGAAATGAGCTTTAAGTGTCAATTTACAGGAGATCTGAAGACATCAGCATAATAAATGAGGTGAAAACAGGAACTATTGTCATGAAATAAAGAGTGTTTTCAGCAGATCTGTTAATATTGATGATCCTCAGACTATCAACACTCATTCAACAAGACATTCAGGATCATCAGCAGATCATCTCACTTTATTCTGAGTGTTTGCTGTTAGAAACACATTATTTGAGTCAGGATATATGTTAAAAGCCTATAAAACTGCTCTATTGGAAGACAATACTGTTATTTCTCACAATTTTTCAAGTATCTTCTTCCTTCTAATTGATGAACTAATATTCATTGCAAGACATGCATTGCATTGCAGTTACGTTTGTTAGCGGAGTGTAATGTTTAATAGAAGTCACACAAAATGTTTCATTCATAACTCATTAGGTCAACAATTTTGTCTCCTTTTCCCTTGTGACCGCATGGTATGGGTACAGTTGCCCAGTAGTGCACAACACAATGTGCATAATTAACAAAATTACACCTGTAGTAATACAGTTTCTACAAATAGAAACCTAATACAATATTGTATTATGTTAAGATTAATTTCAATTAATACAAATTATACAGTAGTGTTGTCAAAAGTACCGAATTCGGTACCAAGTTTCAAATTTAAAAAATGAATAAATGTCAATCTAAAATGTAAAGTCAGTTGACCCGATGTTTACTTTCTTCACTGACAGACACAAATGAAATGCCTATATCAGTCAAAGCTCAGCTTTAGGAGTGGAAGTTATTCAATTGTTCTTGGAATTCAAAACATCTTAAAATTCACATGTAGATCAGAGAAATCAAAATGTTGCAATATGCATGCTAATAAAACTAGTTAATAGTGTTTATTCTTCATGCATTAGACCCCAAATTAAAGTGTTACCTTTTTTTTAATCATTCCCTCATCGGCGGGTGAACCACAGACACAGACTGATTCATGTTCCATACTGGTCACACAAATTACAGTTCAGGTTCACCAATTTTCTACAAAAAAAATTGCCTTTTTATTTGGGTAATTAAAATTTATTTCGAGCTACTAAAATCTGGAGTGCAGGCCTGAAGGGCAACCAGCGATTTCGAAAATTTGCAAGCCCTGGAGAGTCTTATGTTTATTTGACTAGGCTATTCCTGTTTGTATAAAGGTTAAATACAAAAAAAAAAAAAAACGTTAATGTTAATGTATTTGTACCGTTTCTAAAATATTATATAGTTTATAGGAGGAGGTTTCATAGACTTGGCAAATTCATTTTTTAGCAGATTGTAGGTACAGACATCTGTTGTGGGTGTTCTTGGCAGTTTTTCTGAGGCTTTTCTATATTGTTCATCGATATCGGACGGAATTATATCGTATCGACCGATAAAATTTGGCCATATCGTCCAGCCCTATTCTGTAGTAAAATCTGAGTTTTCTATTAAGATGAGTGAAACAGGTCAAAAAATGTTCTTTTAAATTAAATTACACCTCACACTTTAGTGGTTTATCTGATTATGTGTATATTACTCGGCTGCATTTTAAATGATAATCTTTTATATTGCTTATAATTGTACATCCATTTTGGTGTTAATTTGATTTATTATTGTTTTTCAGTTGCTATACGCTATGACTGAGCAAGGCTTGATGATCATGTCTTTCGAATTTGTTAACGTTACAGACTGACCTGTCCCTTAGGCAGCACTTACACACACACACACACACACACACACACACACACAGCTCATCTTACCTCGTTCACTGGGACGATGTGGGCGCACACACACGACATTAGCACGTTGGTTTTCGCACACACAAACATATCCACTCCATTTCCATCCCTAACAGAAATACACGCTTTGCATAACAACACACACACATCTAAGTTGTCTTTTGTTTCTTTAGATTTTCGTTTTATTACACCAATACTTGCATGTGTTCAGTGTTTGTAAGCGTCTGTTGCCAGTCTTTCATGTTGTGTTATCTCTATCGGCTGGCCAGACCCGAGCGCCTCCCAGTGGCCTGGATAAGTAGTGCTAGTATTGTTTTTGGTTTCAATCTTTTGGGGAAATGACTTCTCAGAGATTTTTTGATGCCAGAAATATTAGATTTTATAAACAAACAAAGCCGAGCATCTCCTGCAGGACAACAGTCCAGATCAGTGGCTAGCTTTACATATATACAAAAAACAAATAAATAAATACAAAAAAAAATCAATTTATTGGAAGTATCAATTAAAAACAATTCTCCCCACAAAACATAAAATAAAAATTAACATTAAAGAAAAAAAAATACAAAAACGCTAAAAAAAATGAGCATACATTCAAAGCCTTTTTTTTTTACAAGAGGTAGATAAGGATTTGATATAGATCTTAACATCTTCTCGAAAGTGAGAAAAATTGGGGGTAACTTTCATAGTTTTACATTTGTGGATAAAATATTTTGCAAGCAAAACAATTAAGTTGCAAAGAAAAAAAATTCTCATTTTGCTTCTCAAAAATGAAAAACCCAAACAAAACATCCTTGAAATAAAGCTCAAAGTCTGTAGTTTACAATGAACTGGCAAATGTCTTGCCAAAGTTTTCTGGTATGATCACAATGCCAAAAAAGTCTCTGGTTGTGAATCACAAAAAGTACATTTTGCATCTATACCCAATTGAAATGTTAACACCATGAATGTTTTGACAGGATACTATCGATGAATAAGCTTAAAAGAGATCTCTTTGACCGCATTTACCAATAGGTACTTGTTAGGGAGATGTCTTATTCTTCTCTAAGCTAACTTATTGTTGATTATCATTCATTTCAAATTCACGGTCAGTTGAATTGTACCTGTCATGATTGCATCACCCTGCTGTTTTAATACTATGATCATGGTACAAAAATGAAAATGTTACATTTGTATCTGACTAATTTTGGGTACTTGAGTGTTTCTTTGATTATTGAGCACACGTAAAATCTTTGGTCCAGTCGAAAATCTGTAAATCACCCTTGTTGTCATTGGGGTTGTTACACTTCTTATTTATTTTTTAGCCCATCATTTCATTTCATTTCAGGGATGCTTAGTGACAAACAAGATGTTGAGTTGGTTATTTATTACATCAGCTTCACTGCCCTTAGTGACAGTGAGTTACTGTTCAAATAAAATGTAGAAATGTGCTTTATCTGCTTGTGGGTTATTTGTTGAAGGAACTTACAACTTATACATTACAAACTTTTTTAAAAATTCATACGTGGAGCTGGATATCAAGGGTTAAACGGTAAATAAGCCATAAAACAGACAATAACAATGAGTTGTTGATAAAATGAGTAATGAGTTTATTCAATAATTACATGAAGCAAATACACACATTAAGTATATAATCTTATATACGTCTGATTTAGACGTTCATGGCAACATTTGAACTAGTTTTTAACCTTGTACGAAGAGGATTCATGAACGTCTATATCGGACGTGCAGAACACGTCAAAAAAAGACGTCATAAAAACTCATTCTGGCTCCTCAGTGGATGTCTTTTCAACGTACGACTTTTGTGACAAAGACGGTGAAAAGACATCTTTTGGACATCATTTTGTTCAGTGGGATACTACTCAGTTTACTTGAGCAAAATCTAAAGTATACGACAGTACAGTAGTTATTACAGTTTATTAGTTCACCATAGTTAAAACTACAGCATGCTGTAACAAAGTGCAGTAATTACTATAATATACTACAGTACTACGTTGAAAAGACATCTTTTGGACATCATTTTGTTCAGTGGGCAGTGGGAATGTTTCATCAGAATCCACTGTTTCTATTTCAAATCTTCATGCATTTGTCTTTCCTGTGTCAAATGTATTTAAAATGCCACAATAATAATAAAAACAAACCTAGAAAAAATAATCTCGACCTGAAACAATGTAAATCTGGTGAGCATAGATCCGGCCCACATCTGGCACTTGTGGAATGCGGATCTGGCCCACATGCAGCGTTGAATGACGGCCCTTGGGCGGACCGCTCCTGTTTGCCAGATCTGGGCCACAAGCAAGCCATAGCAATGCCACATGTAAGCCAGAGCAAAGAAATAAACCAGAACTGGACCTTATCGGAGCCACAAAGCCTTTGTAAATTAAATATGGAGTCATCTCAGCGTTAATAAGCCTGTTAACAGGCAGAATCAGTGAAGGAAAGAAGAGAACAGAAAAAGAGACGAGCAGAAACACAAAAACTACAACTTACTTCATTCCTCACAGGTAGCAAGACGAGGTAAAGTACAAGTTTTTATTAAACATGATGTGTTTTATAAACCTGCTGGTGGGCGTTGGCATGTTTGAATGGCTTGCCTTAGATCAATTGCGTTTGAATACCGCGCGCTCTCCGTGTGCGTGTCACATTAGCAGAATAATGAGCTGAGAGAACGATAATGAGATCGGCTGACACCTCTCTCTTTTTTTATAGATTACATAAACAGAGAATATTTATTTTAGCTTAGCTTTTTCTCGACCCCAGAGGGTTCATTTTTGATAGAATGTCATACCAGACAACTGTGCAGGTCTGGAACCTATATGATCCAATTTCTTCTGCCAGGGACTGGGCCTCAATTCTACTCATAGGGTCATTTGTCTTTTTCCTCACCTCAAGCAAAGCTTCTCTGGCTTTGACGGTGTGGTAGCGTAAAGGCTCAATGCTGTTAATTCGGCTCTCCCACCTTGTTTCGCTCCAGGCCTTGACAGTGAGGTCCACATGATCTTTTAAGATGGCCCACCTCTGGGAAGCTGCTGCAAATAAGGTGTACAATTTCTACACCACTCCGAAGAAGTTAGTAGCATCCACTGACCCCTTGGCTGAATCTGCCACCATCAGATTTAATGTGGAGGCTGCACAAGGTACATAAAGAGCTGTTATATGTACATAAGGATTCTTCTTCAACAGCCTGGCCTGTGTCCCTTAATTTCGGCCTTTCATGTTGGCACCATTGTCATAGGACTGTCCTTTTCCTGTGAATATGTTAACCTTTTCACCATTTGTGAGAGATCGAAACATATAATTATAGTGAAATCTTCATTGCCTGATTGCCTTGTTGGAAATGTTAAGTGGTGGTCAACATGTGCTGGTCCTCTGCTCACCAAATCAATGCGTACTTTGTCATTAATGACTGTTGGCCAGTCAGCTGTATCCAATGGAGGAGTAGAAAGAGAGTCAGGTGTGGTGGAAGGCATGCTGGGCTCTCCTTTTCAACAGGAGAAAGACCTATGGGGAAGATTAACACAAAAAATTCTTAATTTTAGTAAGTTGACATATGTTGGATGTTAGTTTTCCTAGCGGTGAATAATTGTTAATTTATTGTCGATGTAGGCCTAGACTTACCAGCATTGACAGCTTCTTGGGTGACACCAGAGCTGGAATAGAGGTTGATGGGCCTGCTAATGAAAAAAATAAAATAAAATAATATAATGAAATAAATTGACTGAATTGAAATTACCTGTGTTCTTAGCATCAAACCTAGAGAATCTTAAAATGCTAAACAATCTGCAAGTTAAAATGTATTTTCAACATACGCAGCTTTGGTGGATACTTCATAATGTTGCTCAATAATCAGTCCTTAAAAACAGCTACTACACGCTCATCTCATGACAGATTTCATTTATGAGCAAAAGGACAGGACACTACAACAAGTGGGGAATGTATCTATCTCTATAGGTTCAACTAAAACAGAACTTACCAGCATTGTCAGCTTCTTGGGTGACACCGGAGCTGGAGGTAGAGGTTGATGGGACTGCTAAAAAATAAATAAAAATAATGTAATTAACTGACTGAACTGAAATGACCCGTGTCCCTAGCATCAAACCTGGAGGATCTTAAAATGCAATCTGCCATCTTCTTTAAAAAAGTTACTTTAGATAAAATGTCTTTTCAACATTAGCAGCTTTGGAGGAAACTCCATCATGTTGCCCAATAATCAGTCCTTAAAAACAGCTACTACACGCTCACCTCATAAATACAATATGCAGAGTAGATAAAACACATTAATCTTAAATTAATATTAAAGTACAATAAGACAACATAGTGAATTGTGATTATAAAACAAAAAAAAATATTGGCAAGAGGAAAATTAGCTACGTTGAAGTTGCACACAAAACTATTTAAAAGAAAGGCAGTGGGAAATATTTACTTGTGTCATCTCTGGTGTCAGCCTCCTGAGATGTTTCTCCACGACCAATAAAATATTTAAGATTGGCTCCTCATGAGAAAGTGAAATTTAGTTTTTTACAATTATTGTGAGCAGAAAATAATGTTAAGAGTAAATTAAAAGAAATCCAAGGTTAAATTATATTATATGATTATTGGTTGATTAACTCTTACATACTGTTCATATTTTAAACCTTCACAGCATGGAGTGAGACATTTTTCACCTTTCATGATTACATACAGTAATACATTCTTTACTAAAGATTTACCACAAATCCATTTTGCTTTTAGATATCTTGTATCGATCATCATTCAATAATGTTTCAGAGAGGACAGAGAGTGTTTTAGCTTAACAATATATAAAATATTTCATATAGTGTATAGATTAAAGGACAATTTCGGTATTTAACACTTTGAGTCTGTTTTCTAGTTTGTTTTGGATGAAGTAGAGTGGTGGACACAGAAATGTTGACGATGGGTCCTGTCTCGACTTTTTAACTATTTTAGAATCGCCTTTGACCGCTTCAGAGTGGCTGTCTATGGGCATGCACAAACATGTCCTTAAAACAACCCTTAACGTTCGTTTTCAAAACTGTGCAACTCACCGAGTGGTTAACTTAGTGGTGTTCGTTGATGTTCCAAAACAAGTAGCGTAGCGAAATACAGTTTCTGACGCGTTTTATTTGGCATTTTGTACAATCGCAGTGATTTCTGTTGGAGGACTCATTGCTCGTTGATATTACTGCGCTAACGGAAAAGGGGACTGTTTACATTTGGTCGTAGTCTTTTCGCTTGGTTCTCCGTCTCTCAGAAGGCTAGACACCGTAGGTGTTTCTCAATGTCAAAACTGTTAAAAAGAAAATACATTCATAGGAGCTGGGTCTGTCTCTACGCGGTCTGTGGCCCAGAGCTGGGCCTGACGGCTGGACCATACTGCAAGCAAGCAATGTTGATTCAGCATAATTGACGGACAGCTAGTTAACGTTAGCTGCACCAAGTTCCAACTACCGACTTTTTTCATTAGTTACTCTATTAATGACTAAACATCAACTTGTAAATTAAATAAGTAAAGATAAAGTAATAATAACTAACAGTTATATTAAGGACGTGTCCATTAATATTAGGCCTGAGTCGCCTGGCGAACGTTACCACGGCTTAACTTCAATTACATTATTAAAAATGAACTTACCTTGCACTTGTCTCTTCTCATCGTCATCCTTCTTTTTCCTTTTTTCTGCACCCGATGGATAGACTTGTTTCATTTTTGCGGTACAATATCCAAGTCCAGAGAAGACAACGATTTGACACGGTGGGATGATTGGTTGACTTAAACCGCGGCGACGCCGGCGAGTACCATCTGTAGTTAGGGGGCCCCCTATTGGTGCTTCTTAGTTTGTTTATAGGGAGAGCCGGCTCTGGACCGTCTTAAATGTTGTTAGTATGGGGGAGAGCTGGGAAAACAAGACCCAGCTTAATGAATGGCAATGGATGTTAAATATGTTCTGTTGTGTGATGAATATTTTTATATATAATGATGCTGAAGATTAGGCTATATGATTATTATGTATAGTATACAAATATAAAGTAATTCATGTTAATACTCCCCTCCGGATGCACATGGTAGACTCCATGTGGGGGTGTGAGTAGTGTGGTACTTTGTTGTAGTGATGGTTGAACAAAGATTTGTGAAGCTCTGAAACTTTCCGATCAGTTGTACCTTTAAAGGTGCAGTATGTTATTTGCATTTGCTGAACATCAACCCAAACAAACACACCCCTCTCTTTATTGCTCTGCCTCCAAAGCTCACCCTCTAATCCTAACCATCCTGCTCCGAGTCGTTCTCAAACCGTGATCGCTGGCATGCTAGTCGGGTGCACTAACAAGGACACTAAACAAACAGTAAACACTGCATTCTCAAGCAGTCAACTCTCACTAGCTGGCCTCCGTTACACACGCAATGCAAGAGTGTATGTCTATGTAACAAAGTTCGTAATTCAGGGAAGAAGGAGGCGGGAACCGGCAGACGTTCAAAGACTTTAATAATAAAATAAAACAAATACAAAAACCAAATGTCTGCCAGAAGCCCCTCACGGACGACTGCTGGCTACACAAAACAAAAACTAAAAGTCTCCCAGAAGCCCCTCACGGACGACTGCTGGCTACACAAAACAGAAATCAAACACAACATAAACACAGGCCTGTCCTCTCTCGATCTTCACAGTCGTCGTTCCTCCTTTATGCTTCCGCTCCTCCGTGAGAGATGCGAGACCGGTGCGTCTCACAGGTGTAGTTCGCTAACACTCACGCCACCGGCCTCGCGCCCTTCTCTCACGTCCGTCCGTCTCGTCCTGCTCGCCACTCGCAGGCCGGGGGGTGCTCACAAGACTGCAATCTAACAACTTACTTTACCCAGTACTCTAGTAAGTTTTCTACAGCTATACTGAAGAATACTACTCAGTTTACTTGAGCAAAATCTAAAGTATACTACAGTACAGTAGTTATTACAGTTTATTAGTTCACCATAGTTAAAACTACAGCATGCTGTAACAAAGTGCAGTAATTACTATAATATACTACAGTATAATAACATTTACTACAGTTTACTACAGTTGAATTATTTCACGTGTACACTCTTCAGTTATTCTTATTTCTTATGAAGCATGTATTTCAGAAACTAAAGCAAAAGTATTGTGTTTTCTCATTTCCTATTACAACTAACTCTACCAAAAGGGAAATGACACAAGTAAAAGTCGTGCTTTTTGGTTTTATGAGTTTAACTCGACACAAGATAACAGCACAGGAGTTTATTCTGACTGCCGACTTTCACAAACATCAACTTTTGTTATAATTTAATTAAGAAACGTGTGGGCTTTGAGTAGTTTTCAGGAGAGTCATGCCAATTGATAGGCTAGTAGCTACTGGAGACGTCTGTGAACTTTTGAGGAAAATGCTTTGTCTGTTTGCTTTGTTCTGTTGTTTGTGGAATCCCGTTGGTAAGCATATTGTGGCTTCAGTAATACAGAACAAAAAAAAAACGATGTCCTCAAAGCAATGTACCTTTTTTATCAGCTAAAAACACATCTGTTATTTGGATACCTTTGTAAATGTCTTTTGTTTTGTCATTATTATCTAATAATTATTTTATTTATTTACCCAGCAAAAACAGAACCTGACCATAACGCTAGTGTAAATATGCATGCTAATAGATATTACTAGGAAAAAAACATATCCTTGCGAGAAAATATTTAATTCTATATATGCAACTTTTGTCTTTATTTAATCTACTGTATATACTTCTGTAGACTTTTATATGTGTGTATAATCCTTAGTGTGTGTGTGTGTGTGTGTGTGTGTGTGTGTGTGTGTGTGTGTGTGTGTGTGTGTGTGTGTGTGTGTGTGTGTTCAATTTAAAGTTAAAGTGGTAGTGGTTAGTGCTCTTTTTCTTAGGTATTTTTCATTTGTCTATAAGTTTGTTTTGTTTTGCAGGTGTGTTTGGTGATATAGATGTAATGAAGTCCATGTCAGTGATAGAGGGAGATTCAGTCACTCTAAAGCCTAATGTTGCTATACTGAGAAATAAGATACTGTGGCGGTTTGGAGATCAAGGTTCTCTCATAGCTCTCATAGATGCCGGTCAGATCTCATTATTTGATGGTCCTGATGGGAGATTCAAAGACAGATTGAAGCTGAATCACACTGGATCTCTGACCATCACAAACACCAGAACCTCGGACTCTGGACCTTATGAAGTAAACATCAAGGGAGGAGCAGGAGACCAAGTCAGGAAATTTAATCTTACCGTCTATCGTGAGTAACTTGTCCATTTCAAATTCTTTTATTGGTACAAAGTCACAATATTGAAATATGATTTAAAATAATAAAATAGATGGGATGAGATACAGAACCAACAATTTGTTAATTTTTTGTAGCATTGGTCTTAGGATGTGTTCCCCTACTGTACTTGTTGGTATTGTTATATAACAATTTCTAGAACTGAAACATCTGTCAGATGTTTCAGTTCAAGAAACATAATTTTCCTGGGCTCATGTTGAGTCGTATGTATATGGTTTTACAATTTTTGTGTGAATGGAGTTTCTTCCTTTTTAATTTTCTGAAAAGCCTACTTTTTTAAAACTGTTCAACACTGTAAAAAAAAAATCGTAAAAAACGGTCAATGACTGGCAGCTGCGGCTGCCAAACAAAAACCGTGAAAATAAAGTAAAATATCGTAATTTAAATGAAATGCAAAAAACTTTTACAGAAATTTTCCTTAAATTTTTTACAGAAAAACACTGTTATTTTACAACTATTTCCTGAATTATTACGATCAAACACCTTCATTGTAAAAAAATCCCAATAAAAAAACAGTCAAATGACTGTCAGCAACGGCTGCCATACAAAAACCATAAAATTAATGTCAAATATCTTAATTTAAATAAGTGCAAAATACTTTTACAGAAATCTTCATTAATCTTTTTTAACAGAAACACACAGTTAAATGCTGCATGACAAAGCTTCTATAAAACATTCTCCAGTGCTGTGATACTCAGATTTTATGAAGTCATTATACAGAAAATATTTGACAGGATCATATAGACTCACTCAGACATCAAGAATCAGCGTATGAATCACAACAATGGTGACAATGAAAAAAAACTTTTTTGGTTGTCACCATTGTTGAGATTCATATGTTGATTCTTCATGTCTCTATACAACTAAAAAAAAAACGACAAAACTTTTGTGTAGTATATATTTTATTTTTTTTAAATACAGGTTGTTATAATACTGATACCACAATATTCAAGGGTCATGTGAAAAATTATGACATTAATTAAAGACTTTGTATAAAGCTAAATTCCACCTACATACTCTGTAATCTAAGCTATCATATACAGAGATTTGACTGTCATATCAGTGAATCAGATCATGATATGATGACTATAACATCATCAATTAATGATCAAGATCATCTGATATTTTCTCCAGCATTTATGACAAACGTGTATCAAATACACAGTTAAAGCAGCCAGAGAAAAGCATAAGTTAAATCTCAAGAGTCATGACCCCAACTAAAGCAGACACTGATCCCAATCATGGTGACATCAAACTTATTTTAAAGTTTTTTTACACTTTATTTAAATTAGCATATTTTACTTTAATTTTATGGTTTTTGTTTGGCAGCCGTAGCTGCCAGTCATTTGACCCTTTTTTTACGATTTTTTTACAATGAAGGTATTTGATCATAATAATGCAGGAAATACCTGTAAAATAACAGGGTTTTTTCGGTTTATTTAAATTAGCATATTTTACTTTAATTTTATGGTTTTTATTTGGCAGCCGTAGCTGCCAGTCATTTGACCATTTTTTTACGATTTTGTTTTACAATGAAGGTATATGATCATGATTATTCAGGAAATACCTGTAAAATAACAGTGTTTTTCAGTTTATTTAATTTAGGATGTTTTACAGTTTTTTTGTGGAGCTGACAGTCATTTGACCATTTTATCATTTAACTGTTTTGTTTCTGTTAAATTACAGATTATATTTGTAATTTAACATACATTTTTATGTAATTTAAGAAAACAGAAAATATACTGTATGAAAAATACAATCAATTTTCTGTATAAAAAATTTGAATTACTGTAATTTGTCATTAATGTCACAATACCTAAAATAACAGCTGAATTTTTATTTTACAGATATTATTTGTAATTTTACAGTGTTTTGAGTATAATTTAAAATTAAAGAAAAAGATCGTCAAAAAATCACAGTTATTTTCTGTAAAATTAGGATTTTTTTTTACAGTGCAGAACAACAACTCAGTCAATGTCCAATAATGCCAGTGGTTCCTTAACCTGTAACCAAGAAGACTAACACACACACACCGACACATAGGTTTTCCAAGGTTGGATTTGGCCAGGCTCTCACTATAAACAGGAGAGTCCTCTCAAAACATCAAGATAATGCGTTCTTTCTCTCAAGGATAGCTAAACTTTAGTCTAACTGGAAAGAAAGGCTTTAACAAAGAAATGGCCCCTTAAACTATTGGCTTCAATGACCCCTATATGTTTTAACACATTGAAGACCTTTCTCAAACACAAAACAAGTCCCTATTTCATTTCTGGAAGCTGGGTTAAATAAGCAAGCACTGCATTCAGATATCAAATACAGACATTAAAGAATACATGAAAAGAACATTTCAGTAATCACACTGGTAACTTATATAAATAAAGTAAAATCTCCAGAGAAGTCATTCAATTCATTTGATATTTAGAAGGAAAAATATTGATTAATACCTTAATTATAATCAATCATTACATATACATTGAAGCAGCAGTGGATTCCAATCCACCCCCTTCAGTCCCCCGTTTTAGACCAATGTGGAGTCCTGAACACCACATCAGGTCTACACTGTAAAAAAAAATCCTAATTTTACAGAAAATAACTGTGATTTTTTGACGATCTTTTTCTTTCATTTTAAATTGTACTCAAAACACTGTAAAATTACAAATAATATCTGTAAAATAAAAATTCAGCTGTTATTTTAGGCATTGTGACATTAATGACAAATTACAGTAATTCACATTTTTTATACAGAAAATTGATTGTATTTTTCATACAGTATTTTTTCTGTTTTCTTAAATTACATAAAAATGTATGTAAAATTACAAATATAATCTGTAATTTAACAGTAACAAAACAGTTAAATGATAAAATGGTCAAATGACTGTCAGCTCCCCAAAAAACTGTAAAATATCCTAAATTAAATAAACTGAAAAACACTGTTATTTTACAGGTATTTCCTGAATAATCACGATCATATACCTTCATTGTAAAAAAAATCGTAAAAAAATGGTCAAATGAATGGCAGCTACGGCTGCCAAACAAAAACCATAAAATTAAAGTAAAATATGCTAATTTAAATAAACCGAAAAAAACACTGTTGTTTCACAGGTATTTCCTGCATTATTATGATCAAATACCTTCATTGTAAAAATATCGTAAAAAAAGGGTCAAATGACTGGCAGCTAGGGCTGCCAAACAAAAACCATAAAATTAAAGTAAAATATGCTAATTTAAATAAAGTGTAAAAAACTTTAAAATAAATTTGATGTCACCATGATTGGGATCAGTGTCTGCTTTAGTTGTGGTCATGACCCTTGAGATTTAACTTTTGCTTTTCTCTGGCTGCTTTAACTGTGTATTTGATACACGGTTGTCATAGCAATAAATGCTGGAGAAAATATCAGATGATCTCGATTATTAAGTGATGTCATCATATGATGATCTGATTCACTGATATGACAGTCAAATCTCTGAATATGATAGCTTAGATTACAGAGTATGTAGGTGGAATTTAGCTTTATACAAAGTCTTAAATTAATGTCATAATTTTTCACATGACCCTTGGAATATTGTGGTATCAGTATTATAACAATCTGCATTTAAAATATATATATATATACTACACAAAAAAAGTTTTGTCTTTTTTTTAGTTGTATAGAGACATCAGGAATCAACATATGAATCTCAACAATGGTGACAACCATTTTTTTTTCATTGTCACCATTGTTGTGATTCATACGCTGATTCTTGATGTCTGAGCCTCTATGCTCCTGTCCAATATTTTCTGTATAATGACTTCATAAAATCTGAGTATCACAGCACTGGAAAATGTTTTATAGAAGCTTTGCCATGCAAAAGTAATAACTTATATTTAATGACATAAACAGATATTATACTTCAGATAGTATCAATGGAGCCGGACTCTACATGATGACTCTTCTCACTACAACGTGACCAACATTATCTGTTCGGAGTTTCTCTTAGACTCTTACCATAACAAATATGCATCAGAGACACACAGTTAATGAGCCAGAGAAACATTAAAGTTCAACACTAAAAGTTCAAGAGCCCAACTAAAGCAAACACTGATCTCCATCATGGTGACATCAAACTTTATTATTTTCAATAAAGCTTCAACTTCTAAACCTCTGTTAATTCTCATTAATAATGTTAGTATGAAAGAAATAAAGTCTGGATTGTAATAAGTGAAGATGCTGCGATCCTGAGAGATCTGGTAGTGTTTAATGTTCTATTGGGGTTTAAAGTGTTTCTGTATGGTGTGTTTCGTGTGTCACCATTGTGTTGAAGAGTAGAGTCTGAGCTTCAGTCCAGGATGAGCAAATAAACATGGATGAAATGCTGCATGTTTCTTTATTTAACTGACAGTAACTGTGTAGTTGCTGATGTAGTGACGTATATAGTCAAAGCAAATCATGCATGTAGTTAACTGCGTGTTTTTCAGTAAATAAATCAGAAAATAAATGTGAAGTAACTGTGTTTTAACTGTGTGTTACTGTGTTTTAACTGTGTGTTTCTGTTAAAAAAGATGAATGAATATTTATGTAAAAGTATTTTGCACTTATTTAAATTAAGATATTTTACATTAATTTTATGGTTTTTTTATTGCAGCCGTTGCTGACAGTCATTTGACTGTTTTTTTATGGGATTTTTTTACAATGAAGGTGTTTGATCGTAATAATTCAGGAAATAGTTGTAAAATAACACTGTTTTTCTGTAAAAAATTTAAGGAAAATTTCTGTAAAAGTTTTTTGCATTTCATTTAAATTACGATATTTTACTTTATTTTTACGGTTTTTGTTTGGCAGCCGCAGCTGCCAGTCATTGACCATTTTTTTACGATTTGTTTTTTTACAGTGTATCCATAAAGAGGCTGCTTCAAAATGTTAGGTTTCTGACCCATGCTCCTCTGTCAGGTTAATTTTTATAAAACAAACAATATCTTTTTCCTTCAATGACTTAATATCAATTAAATATCCCACATACTACAATATTGATCTGCCGAACCTTTGGACATAGCTGTCTTTACATGTCTTACACAGCTATTATTCATCTTGGCTAATTTGGTTTCATCATCAAATTAACTGATACAATACAAGTACATATTTAATCATAAATACCAGGATATATGCACTAGTTTTTATAATTTCCAATTCAATTTATAATAAACTAAGAAGAATAGTTAATCCATTCTTTTCACTACTCCCCTTTATAGACCCAAAAGGTTCAAAACACTGTTGAAAACACAAAGGTTGTCAAACTGAAAATAAACAACATAAAAAAAATAAGACCCATAATAATCCACTTTAAGTGTCTCCATGAATTCATCCTCAAGTTTACAGTCACCATCTTAATTATATAACATCTTATACTTTTTTTTACTCTTTTCAAAAATAGAAATAAAATAAAACAAATTCAAATCGTCATTTCAATCATTATTTTACCCCTAAAATATAGAATTGTTCCCCATTCTGCTAAATAAAACTTTTGTTCATTCCTTATCTTTATATCACGTTAATCCCTGTTAATCATACTCAATGCCTTTATTATTTTTTTATTTTTTTTATCTGAAACTCATTTTTCATACCATTTCAACTTGATTTGACTTAACCGGTGTTAATAAATAGTTCCATAAATTCTATCAGAAATTTTATTTTCATAACATACATTTATCTACTATATTTCTTCTCCTATTTCCATATTTCCCTACATGCCAGTTCCTTCTGCATCACTTTCCTTTCTTTTCTTTGCCTCATCTAACCAGTACGATTGTTTGCTCACAATCCACACAAACATCTCTCACACAACAACCTTTTTGTTTTTCACTTCCCTCTTCCATTGAGTCTCTCACCACTGTCAGCCTAGTGACACTTAAAGTTCCCTCGTTAACTACTTCTCACAGTATTGCTCTATCAAATGGTTAGTCTGACAATCCAAAAAATATAATCAGTATTGTCTCAGTCCCACTTATCTTTACAGTTTTACGGAAACCAAAATATCAAGTTACTCAGATCTCAACCCCTAAGACAGCCATATACTGTAGCTGATTTCACTTTTAACCTTTATTTAACTAAATTGTAGTTTTCTTAGACATCTAATGTCATACATCCATTTAATGGATTGAGAAATAAAACTTTAGAAGTTATATTCACACCTCCTTTGTTTGCCCACCGGCCTTTCATAAAAATGAGGGAGCTCACTCTGGATAATTTGGATAGTGACTTTGCCAATGTGTCACTTTGTCTCTTTGCCGTCAAATCTATTATTTTTACGTTTACCATTATGATCCCAGCTAGTTGTCTATTTAAATTTCGACCCTCAGTGGAATTTAGACAAGAGCTTTTACCCCATAATGGACGGCAATCTTCAACTTCACAATTCCAATTTATATAAAATACTAATCCAGAGAGTAATTCAAATCAACATCATACATGACAAAAGTATTCATAATTACCAGTAGCAGGCAGAGCTGGAAAACCAATTCAATTAAAGCTTGGCCCATGTTCTGTATTGTCTTTTCATCTTCTTTAAAGTTTGTCGTTTCACTTAACCCATCTGTAATGATAAAACACTCATTCCAGAGGTTAATGACACTATATCCACAAAATCAGGAAATAATAGTACCCCAAACTAACACATACAAGACATAAAGTGCAGTCACCATCACACGCACTCATAATAGACACACGTAACTGCTCATTATCAATGTTCGTTGTTTTGTTTTTTTACTTTAAAAATATTTAAGTTTTAAATTAGATTTCAAACTTCACATTTTCCTCTAGTTTTTTTTACCTACTTTTACATAGTCTTTTAACCATTTCAAAGCATGTATTGTTCATTACTCATTATTTTGTTTAAGCTTGCTTTAGCAGGCAGATAACAGAAAGACAGACACAGTTACTATCCCTTCCTCCACTCAAGCAGTCTCTCTCACTATAAATAAATAATCTTTTCAACAGCCTCCTAAGACTGTAATTTAGACAAAATGTAATATTAAAGTCATTACATTAACCTTTTACCATTCACCTTTGTTATCCAGACTCTTCTCAAATCTACAAAGCTGTCTTCATCTTTAGCAACCACCATGTCCAACGACCTTCAGGAGTTAAAACTATGTTATAGACATATTAGCTCAAAATTAACTCTTCTATACATTTTTCTTGCCCATTTGGCAACCAACATCATGTCCCTCATATAATTAAGTTTTGTTACTGTCTCCGCAGCAAATAATGGCAATCACCTCATGGAATCAGCTGGCTCCTGAAAGCCCACTCCAGTTAGCTATTTATCTTTAATTTTCTTCTCTTCAGGGTGTCGTCCCCTGGCATAGTTGCAGACACTTGTCACAATGAAAAACAAGCCATACAATCAATGCGGTTTCTGGTGAGTGGTATAGAGGAACTCACATTTCTGGGTCAGACTGCCGTAACTTCTCACAGCTTGATCCCCCCTTAATGATATAAGGATGCTGCGGCCTTCACAGCCATCCGCTCGACTCTCATACCCATCTCACATAAAACACCTCCTTCAGGAGATGCCCTGTGGCGGCGGTGACCCCCCTGCCTTAGGTTGTCCTCTGTTAGGCCAAAGAAGATCTTACCCGTCATTGAGAAATCACCCTCGTGCTCACTGGTAACCGCTCCTCCCATTACCAAATCAGTTTTCTCCAACATAATCAGTTGTTTTCTGGAGCTTAGGAAATGCACATTCAAGAGTCACCAGAGCCATTTGGACTGCCTAATAGTGTTAACGCAGGGAGACAGGTTAATAACAGCAGTATTTAATCACTAAAATCCTTTTAACATCTTAAAAGCAGCAACCTAGCACTGCTTAGATTCAGTGAATTTAGTTCACATCCGTCTATTCAGTGTACTGTTACATCTGTAGCCGGAGCCATCGGCCCTGTTCCATGGTGGACACTAAATTGAGACAAAGAAGTTACTGGTCCTAAAATAAATTAATCAAAAACGTCACTTCTATCTTGTAAGGTCTGCATTATTTTGAAGACTTCTTTAAAGTCCTTCAGTTTTACTTTTAACATTTTTAACATTTAAATACAAATTGCCCTCTGAATGGTAATGATTTCTTTTAACATCTCTGTGTCTATGGTTTTCAACTGAAACACTGTGCTTTACTATAAATAGCTTATTATCACTTATGACACAGGCTCAGATAACAGCTTTTAGCTGACATTGAATGAGAGAGACTCTGAGGCATTCAAGACTGGTACACTGCCCTCTCATAAACTTCTAACATCAAACTTTATCTACCATATTTTAACTCTAGCCCAGCGTAAGGCCTCTTTGCCCGAAATTACATACGTTTTCAAATAAACATAATTTTATAGTTGTCTTTTTCTCAATTATCATAGTTTAATACTTAATTATTAAACTATGACTTAGTTACTGACTTAATTTTTTTTTTTTCTAGGAGTTTATCAATCTCCAATTAGGATTCACAAAAACTTTTACGAGGCTATCACACTCTGCTTATGATACATTTTCATACACATACATCTTTTGCAGTTATCATTTTAAATCATCCTTTTAGTTACTTTTACAATTTGCAACTCATTTTTTTAATCATTATCTGTAATTCTACATTAACCTGTATTCATCAGTTCACTTATAAAAAAAATTACTATTATAGATCTTTTCTTCAAAAGGATTCACTTTAAGACTTCAATCTTTTGACCTTGTTTTTATCTCTTACTCTTTCTCAGACGAAAACTTTAATATCGTTATATAAACACTGATCTACTTTCAAACCCACATTATTACCAGAAATGTGCCACTATCACATTTTAAAACACCTTCTCAGTGGGCATTTACAGTTACATGTTAGATGGTCCTGATGACCACAATTAAAGCACTCTCTGTCGGCTCCAACTTACTGCACACCCTTGAAGTGTGTCCCAAACAGGAATTCAAACAGAGCTGATAAGCAGTTCTCTGTATTCTTTTACAGTCTAGCAGTGGCAGATTCAATCACAATAGCCGAATCATAATCTTCATCATTATCATTGGCAGCACATTAATTTTCATAAGCTGCACTGAAAATCACTCAACATTCTCTAAGGGGGTTTTCAAAGTTTCTGTTTAACTTTAGTCACACTTGTCCAAGGAAATGATCTCCGACACACTCAAAAAAATAATTCAATCCCTTCTTAGAGGTGACACATTTAAATCTAATTTGCTTTATTTAAATAAATCTATTTAAGATCATATGTGTAAATATATTTAATTGGTTTAACTAAAAAATTATTAATAGCTCCACTCAAAAAAATATTCATTGGATGAACTCAATTAAGTTGTGGGCAGGATTTCCATCCAATAAATATATGTAGCCCCAACTCAATCTGAGTACATCCATTCAACAGAATGTAAATCAGTTAGCCTAACTCATTTGTAATAAATAGATGCAAAAGAATATAAACGAGAGAGGCTAGCTTATTTTTAACAAATACTTATCACTAACCAGAATGACTTTATTTCTGTCAGGCGTCTACAAATGTTTTATTGAGAATTAACAGGGGTTTAACTCTATGTTTTCCATTTGAAGTCACCATAACAGTGATCAATGATTCCATTAGTTGGGCTCTTAACTCTTATTATATCTATTGTCTTTTTTTTGCTGCTGTGACAGTGTGTTTGTTAAACACATTTGGAGCAGCAAAGAAAGCTAAAGTGAAATGAGATCAGCTGATGATGGTTAATGGTTGATGGTTTTATAATCATCATGAACCAGACTGATTCACTGAGGTATTTTAATCTAACAATTATGTTTTTTTCACAACAAACCTTGTTACTGCAGCATGAGATCAAGCATTATTATAACAATAAGTTTGAAAACTTTAACGAACATGAGCACAAAATATCAGTTTCTGATGACACACACAGACATCAACAATCAGCGTATGAATCTCAACAATGGTGACAATCACAAATATTTAGATAAACAGATTAAATCAGAACATCACTGAAAAGCTACTAATTCACAACAAACACAACAGCAAAAAATAAAAGCAAATATTTAGAATCAAACAAAATTATAGGACAGTTCAGCTGCATAATTTATTTATGTTGCAATGCATGCTGGGAGTTTTGTACTATGGTGGTACCCAGCATGCATTGCAGCAAAGTACTTTTGATTGTCACCATTATTGAGATACTTACGCTGATTGTTGATGTCTGTGTGTGTCATCAGAAACAGACTTTTTGTGCTCATGTTCGTTAAAGTCTTCAAACTTAGTGTTATAATATTCCTTGATCTCATGCTGCAGTAACACAAGGTATGTGTTGTGAAAAAAACGTGAAAACATAATGGTTAGATTATAAAAACCTCAGTAAATCATTCTGTTTCATAATGATTATAAAACCATCAACAGGTAACCATCATCAGCTGATCTCATTTCACTTTAGCTTACTTTGCTGCTCCAAATGTGTTTATC
The DNA here is from genome assembly GCF_051911475.1 of Siphateles boraxobius. Classification (NCBI taxonomy): domain Eukaryota; kingdom Metazoa; phylum Chordata; class Actinopteri; order Cypriniformes; family Leuciscidae; genus Siphateles; species Siphateles boraxobius. The sequence continues at coordinate 2,439,204 of NW_027508822.1, read as the reverse complement.
AAACACACTGTCACAGCAGCCTAAAAAGACAATAGATATAATAAGAGTTAAGAGCCCAACTAATGGAAACACTAATCACTGTTATGGTAACTTTAAATGGAAAACATAGTTATAAACCCCTGTTAATTTTCAATAAAACTTTTGTAGACATCTGACAGAAATAAAGTCAGTCTGGTTAGTAATAAGTATTTGATAGAAATAAGTTAATCAAGTCACTCATTTATATTCTTTTGCATCTATTTGATACAAATGAGTTAGGTTAACTAATTTACATTCTGTTGAATGGATGTACTCAGTTTGAGTTGGGGCTACATATATTTATTGGATGGAAATCCTGCCCACAACTTAATTGAGTTCATCCAATTAATTATTTTTTTGAGTGAACATAATTTAATATACTTGCTTTTAGTAATCATCGTAAGCAATACAAGGCTAAACATTTTAATTTTTCAGTTTCTTTGTTTGTTTATAGCCAGTCAAGTTGTTGTTTAATTTTCCAAACAGAATCAAAACTTATCAAGACTACCATTTAGCCTACTTACTAATTTCTGCAAATATCTCTGAAGTGAGGGCTTCAGAGCACAGCTGCTTACAGCGTTCACTCTTTTCTGTCTCATTATTTGTTTCAGGACTGTTCAGGTTACTGATCAAGTTACTCAGTTTGTCTGCCATATCTTAATAAGAGTTCAAACTCACCTGAAGTCATTGCAGAAATGGAGGTGGCGATCTTTGAACAACACAGCTTGGCTTCTCCGTGATGAAACTGCAAAGTATACTCCAAAATCACAGTTACATATACTAGTCCATGCCAATTTGGGTCACAACTTTTTTTTTTTTTTTTTTTCTCTCTCGGGATCGTTCCTGATGCATCCCTGGCAAACAACCCTATTTTTGTTAGTATCCCTAACTGCCTGATTCACTAAATTCGGGGATCCCCTATCTGAGATGGAAGAGATTGAGCAGGTTTACGGTGCCACTGGACCTCCCGTCCAGGGACGTACTCTGCTGGGGTGGTGCTACACCATTAATGCCCAGCGGGGCCCACACAGAGCACGCTTCGCTTGCGCTGTCTGCTGCCGTTACCCTTAACGACGCTCTCAGCGACTTCTTATCCTCTCAGCAGTAGGCCTACAACTTACTCCTTCACTCGCCTCATCGGAGTGAAGGCTACTTACTCCTTCACTCGCCTCATCGGAGTGAAGGCTCTCTCGCTCTCCTTCAAAATCTCTTCCAGTCAGACAGCCCTAACAATTAATAAAAGCTTACTACCTTGTGTGTTGATTTGCCAGAGATGTCACCACGGAATGATTGCCCGCCGCATCCTCCACCAAACTGTAAGGGGTATACAGTTAAAGACCCAGAACCAGATATGAAGAATGAAGACCCAGAGTCAGAATTATAAAAAATTAAAGAAAATATTTACTGAAGATAGTTTGCAGTTTCATCAGCAGAAGTCAGCTTCAATACTCGCACAGGAGTTCGTAGGCCGCCCCGCTTACAGTTACAAAGATCACAGCAGTTATACGATTTCCAAGGTCTAAGCTACGTCATTGCTTACAGGATGAATGATTCTCATTGGCTATGAAATAGATAAACACAGTAATTTTCCACACATATACAGATAGACTGAAGCATATCTCCATCGATTATGCAGCTGAAGTTAGGCACGTCATGACCTTCCAGGTCGCAGATTTGGGTTGCTGGGCGCCAGCATGTCCAGAACAACAACTCAGTCAATCTCCAATAATACCAGTGGTTCCTTAACCTGTTACCAAGAAGACTAACACACACACCGACACACAGCTTTTCCAAGGTTGGATTTGGCCAGGCTCTCACTATTAACAGGAGAGTCCTCTCAAAACATCAAGATAATGCGTTCTTTCTCTCAAGGATAGCTAAACTTTAGTCTAACTGGAAAGAAAGGCTTTAACAAAGAAATGGCCCCTTAAACTATTGGCTTCAATGACCCCTATATGTTTTAACACATTGAAGACCTTTCTCAAACACAAAACAAGTCCCTATTTCATTTCTGGAAGCTGGGTTAAATAAGCAAGCACTGCATTCAGATATCAAATACAGACATTAAAGAATACATGAAAAGAACATTTTAGTAATCACACTGGTAACTTATATAAATAAAGTAAAATCTCCAGAGAAGTCATTCAATTCATTTGATATTTAGAAGGAAAAATATTGATTAATACCTTAATTATAATCAATCATTACATATACATTGAAGCAGCAGTGGATTCCAATCCACCCCCTTCAATGCTCTGAACTGATTTTGTCAAGTTTTTCCAAAATACTTTTATATTATCCTGCCCCATATACCATACACTCATAATCAAGAAACGGCCTTATTAAGGCCCTATAAATAGCCATAAGTGATAGTTTTCAATTGAAATTTTAAATCCCCATTCATACACTCATCTTTAAATATTCAATATAGCATTCTGTATAGTATTAGTCACATGTTTAATAGTTTTCCCCCCTTTCCATATTGCCCCATCATCTGAATAAAGTGACGATCCAATGTCTTTAAATGTCTTTACCAACATTCATAAAAATATAATTTATCATAATATTAGACAGCAGCAATCAATCCATAATACAGAGAACAGAATACCAACTGCTGTTATCTGCTGAGTTAGAAAACCCCAGACAGCACCACCTGCTGGTTATGAAATATGGAATAATATTTATGCTTGCCAGTTATAACTTCTGAATATTTGGGCCTTTTTAGATTCTTTAGAACAAAAAAGCTGTGTCCCAATTCAAAGGCTGGATCCTTCATATGAGTTAGACTTCAGAGGCCATGAAGGTTGAACCGATCATTGTTAAATGGGATGGTCTAGCCTATGGAGGCCATTGATGAGTGGCAGTAACATTTGTACTGGGCTGTTTTAAAAATTAACTTCCTAAAAACAAAACAGGGTTCAAAGCCTCTCACATTAGTCTATGTATGTACATAATAAAGAATATAAACGATATAAAATCTTGGTAAAATATCAACATTTGAAACACTTTATATATTTTTTTTTTTTTTTACTTTTACAATTGTATCTGTTGATACATTACATTATTCGAGTAAGTAGAACCTAATACTGAAATTTAAAAGTCCCAGACAGCAACATAGTATCGGTTTAGATCCGGCCCACATCTGGGCTGACAATATGTTGCTGTCTAGGGTGTAATCCAGCAATTTCTCTAAAAAATACTTTCGTCACTTGCCCGCAATGAATTCTGGGATAGGCAAGGCCGCAAAAGATCCATCCGTTCATTCATTAGGCTACCCGCGAAATGCACTTTGAATTGGAACAGATTTCATTGTGCCACAGTGACATAATCGGCCTTCGAATGAGGCCTTCGAAGGACGCAGCCTCTGAATTCGGACACAGCTACAGTGTCAAATGATACCCAGTGATTACTGCAAATGAGTCATTTTTTGAATTAGTGTTTTTCTGTATTTTACAAATACATTGATGTATTACCCAAAAGCAATTATTTCTGTTTATTCTCCAGCTCGTCTGCCTGTTCCTGCCATCACCAGAGATTCTACACAATGTTCACAATCATCATCATCATTATCAAATTGTTCATTGCTGTGTTCAGTATTGAATGTGAATCATGTGACTCTCTCCTGGTACAAAGGGAAGAGTTTATTGTCCAGCATCAGTGTGCCTGATCTCAGAAGCAGCATCTCTTTACATCTGGAGGTGGAAAATCAGGATAAAAATACCTACACCTGTGTGCTCAACAATCCCATCAGAAACCACACCAAACATCTGGACATCAGTCAATTCTGTCAACCATGTCCAGGTATGTCAGTGTTGATATTAGCGTTTGTTTGGTAACTACAGTAAAATAAATTCCAGTAAAAAAAATTGTTAAAGTTATTTTTTCCTTCAGAAATCTACTGTTGTGGTTTTACTGAACCTGTGACCCGATTGGTCATCGCTGCTCTGGTGGGAGTGGCTGCTGTTGCTTTTGTGGTTTATGACATCAGATCCAGAGATGCAAAGTAGGAGAGGAGAGAAGAAACATCATCACGAGGACCTTGATGATAAATCATACTATATGTTCTCACAGAAAGTAGTAATATTCTTAAAGAGCTGGTTGTAAAACCTCTCTCTTAAAATTTTGATGTCACATAAAATAAGGGACCAACATATATTTTCTTATAAGTCGTGTTTAATACAAAGTTATGCGATCATGCACATTCAACATGTCACCAAAAATCAATTATCAAACAATTGGATTCAACACCAGTCCACCATCAATGGCCAAACTTTGGTTTTAAGACATTTAGAAGTCATTTATTTATATTATTGCTTCACCTGACCGATGGACAGACACACCTCGGAGACTAATAATTCTAAATGAACTAAATGTGAGAGATTCAACAATGATGGGATCAATGATTAATCAATGGTGTTCATGCTGTTTTTTCATAGTTTGTATGTGTTGACTTAAAGGGATACTCCAGCTGTGGGAAGATGAATGTGTATTTAATAGTGATCATTTATATAGTAGAAATGTGAAATTATTTTTTAAATTGAAGCATTCTAGAATGAGAAAAGGCAGAAAATGTATTTTTTACTCATGTGGCTGAAAGACAACAACTCCCAGAATGCACTTGCTTTGCTGCCCTTACGAGGCCAGGCCACTCCCTAACCAAGCCTACCGGTTACAGGCGGCAGTATCCGAAAAATTTCTCCACACATTCTCTAGGCTAATACATACTCTAATAACAGTAAAGGTTTAAAGGTTTATAAAAAGAACCACAACCGATGGGAGTTATAACTTTTATATTAACGTAAAATTAATATTAACACTTTTACACTCAAAGCTCTTCCAGAGCTTCGGCTGTTTCCTTATATTCATTCACAGTATTGTCAGTCAGGAGCTGGATATCTCCGTCTGATGTCCTGGACAACACAGGTTGGCAAAACGAGACGATAGTCTTTACCAAGTCGCTCGCCTTGCTGGAACCATTCCATAAAGTGACGATAGGCTGTTAGGCGATATTGTCTACAAAACAGTAAGCACAACGTTAGCAATGCGAACTATTTGCACACAGTATACTATCATAGATGTAAATATAACAACAATAGCTCAGCTGACTAACGTTACGAGGGAAGATTATTGTGATAATGCCGGGTGTCCAAACTCTGTACATTACGTCTTGGTAAAAAAAAGAAAAACAAACCAAATAACGTTACTCACTTTACACTAAGCCGTCCGTTTGTCCCTGCGGGCTTTGGCTGGCGTTTCCAATTTATCTCGTCCAGAAGAAAATGGGATCGTTGAAATTCGCGACAGTAATAGGACTCTCTATCTGTTTCCATAGGCGCACAGCGAGAGCACTGACAGCTCCAGTCCGCCCCAGCTGGAGTCTGGCCGGGCTCGAGTCAGGTCTTGCTCCCCTGCTGCAGCAGCAGCTGCTCCGGCCGCCTCTTGTTCCTCCATCTCCCGCAACTGTTCATCGCTGTATTGCGGCTCGTACAGGTAGCCGCGAGCATCAGATTCGCGCAACTGATCTTCGAAATCCCCTTCTGTCATTTCAACTTCTAAACTAACGTTACCTTCCGCTATCGTGATTAGCCCACTATACAAAGTTTATACACAGAGCAAGAGCCTGTTAGCTTAGCTTCTACAGAAAGATGGCTGACAATATCTTACTTTCTGTGAGTGAGATCCCGCCCCATATGGGCGTAGTGAAAACATGCGGAACTAGCTACTAGTACTGGCTGTAGTTTTAAGCCTCTGGCCCAAAAATCCTCCGATGACGCAAAATGACGATTTTTGCGTCATCGGAGGATTTTTTACAGACTAAAAATACATAAATCTCTCATATAAGGGGGAAATGAGGGGGGTAAGCAAGGTAATTCGAAAATACTACTGGTTTTCTACTGATACAAATCTTAATGCTAAATCCTGGAGTATCCCTTTAAGATGACCATTCTTAATAATTAAATGAGTGCTTCAATCAAACATTTGTGTTTTGTGTCATGTTTGGCTTGTTTTGTCGTGTTTTGACAAAATCTTCATTTAGCCAGCTTCAGTTATTTGCTGGTTGTAATGTTGGCTTTAATTAAAGTAAGTTACCTACTACAATTGGAAATTTTGCCCGGAAAAATTATTCTGGCCGAGATACAATTAGACAAAGAAAAATTTTCAGGTTTTGATCTAACGGTGTTCGCCACTAAAGGTAAAAATAGTAGTGAAGTAGAAGACAATAATAAATATTTTTGGAAATGGCCTAATGATAACTTAACGGGGAAGGATCATAACCAAGATATACTTTACTATGTGATTAGAAAACCGAAAGTAAAAATAAAGCGCACACTGTTAGCAATTGATGTAATTTTTACAATAAATTTTACACCAACATATTGTGTTTATGTTTTTATTGCAAATGCAAATGCATGATGGGAAATGTATGGACAGTCCTTTAATTTTATTGTAACTACACTGTAGAAGCATTATTTTACAGCCACCGCATAGCATTGTGGGATCGCTGCTGTTTGAATTTTGAAATTGCGCGGCGGCAACCAAAGGTACCAGAATCAGACATTTTTGGAAGAAGGAACACATCTCAGGTATGAAACGTTAAAGGTACAATATGCAAAGATTTTTCACCACCAGGGGTCGCTAACCTCTTACAATAACAAAGGCGTATACTGATGACGTATATTCCACATTAAGCGGAATTATGGATCTTGTCATCAAGCTGATGGATCTTTTATGGATGAGTGAATACATTAATGTTTTAAACATGACTGTGGTATGAAGCAGGGCGCGATTGCCAGACGGATACCAGCGCCACACACAACACGAGTCCCGCGGATATAAAGGAATAACGTTAAGGACATTTCATTCTGCCGAACTACACGCAAGTGCTGAATTAATTCTCACACAGGACAGTTTATTAGACGAATCAAACTTGAGGTAATGCAGCGCTGTTTCACTTGCTCTAACAGTTACACTATCACACTAAACGGCATTTGAGTGTGTTGAATGTTGTTAGTTAGGATGTGTGTTGGCTGTATGAGACTAAGTACGTTAAGCTAGATCAACATTAGAATAACATACAGATCATATTCGAACATTTCATCATGTTGAACTAAATAACATTGATAGTTTTATGTACATTTGCTCACCTGTCTAAAAGTACATGCAACACTCGCGTCTCTGTCAAGTCGAAGTTAGTCGCAGACAAGGAGCTCTTGGCATCTCGAAAGATGTTGATCTTCGTTTTAGTCCTCTATTTGTCTTAAAGTCTGCTTGCCACAATCCAAAATGTTTGAACAAAACAACAACAGCGTGAGCGTCTTACTAGGCATGACGGCAATAACCCGGTTGTCCACGTATGTCGCCATGGTTACTAACGCAGTGTGAGCGTAAACCTGGCGGAAACCGAGGCTAACACGGATATGACGCCATTGACTGGCGACTCCTCACCCCTGCTAACACGTCCCGTTTCCTTGGTTAAAATCGCAATTTTCTCACGATTTACAAATAGTTGGAAACATTTGGGATATTGTAAGTAATCAACAAAACAAAATATATAACATTGGCCTAGTGGTTTCTGGATATTTTACTGCAAAAATCCTGCATATTGTACCTTTAACATGAAATCTATTTTATAAGTCTATGGATATTCGTTCATTTTGTGTTGACATGCGCATGCGCAACATCATATGGGTTCTGTAACCGAAATTATTAAATACCTACATATAATAACACAAAACAGTTACGTGACAAAAGACCGAACAACTCGAAACCGAAGACTCGAGAGATTAACTTTTTTTTCCTCTCTCTCAGTTTTCAGAGCTTTTTGTGGAATCAACTTCCAGACGGGCAGCAAAGCAGAGAAGAGACACGGGCTCAACGCACCTGTTTGCACCCTCCTTAGAAAACTCCTGGACTTTGAGTTGGAACAACTTCCCCTGTTCAAGTCTGGCTGGACACATTTGTTCCATATTACCATGTTGCCCCTGATGATAGGCTGTCTGGACGTCTTTATTTTTTTTTGTGTATGGATACTTTTGTAATATGTGGTGTTGCATAGTTTGTAAATAAAACAGAAAAGATACAATTGTTGTGTTTTTAATTGGTTTTTTATTTAAACATTAAGTGTTTAAATTGTAATTCTGTCCTGTGAAATTACAGGACATTCCTGGCAACTTAGTTGCAGTAAATATACAGTAAATTGTAATAAATTACAACATTTTACTGTAATAATGCTACTATAATCACAGAAGCACTGCTGTATGAATACAGTACTTTATTGTAACAGTAAAATACTCCAATAGATAAAGAAAAATATGGGAGTGACGAACATATAGAGGAGTGGCTGTTAAATCCCAAAGGGGAATTTATTTTATTAATGAATGTTTATCCAAGTTGGTTAGGAGCCAGCTATTCGCCTGATGATGGGAACATATTCGGCATGGAACTAGCTGAAGTTGAAAAATCGTATGACTAAAATCAGCTTAGAATTGAATAAAACTCTCCCGTGGATATGGCAAAAGAAATTTAAATGACCACGGGTCAAATATAATTACATAAAATAGTTATGTGAGGTGGAAAGTAAATGAAAAGAAATGGAGGTCTATTTAATCAAAATGGAATTAAATAAACTCTTGAATTAATTTATTGAGAGATTAAAAGCCAGAGAAAGAGATGATGATAATCGACGAATGTGTCCGTAGGTTAATCAATGAAAAGAACCATTATAATATAATTATAATGACTTTTCATACTCTAGCTTTTGTGATAAAAGAGGAGAAAAGATGGGCTGCGACAGTTTGTTAACCGGGCGAGATCCATTTACAGGAAATTGAACGAACGAAATACTCAGTTTAAATAGAAAATTATTATTGAGACAAGTTGGCCTAGCAAAACGCAAACATGAGGATGGGAAATATAGAATGATTTTAATATTTCACAATGTAGGGCCAAATGATAAATCGCGGAACTGGCAAATTAACGCGGAATCTACTGTTAATACGGAATTTCGCAGAATTTTACATATTTGGAATGAAATTCTGTTTTTGTGTGGGAGAAGAACGTATGTCTGGGGAAAATGCAGACCGGGGGAAGCAAATATGGGCGACACAACCCCTCCCGTCATTTCAGCTGCCTCTCCCCCTTCAAAACAATGAAAGCATGGCGAAGCGGCTCTCCAAAAAAGTTAAGAAACTTGACGCTAAGCCCTCAGTACCGAGCTGAGCAGTTCCCACGTGACTTTTATGCAGTGTTTCCCACACACAGACTAATTTGTGGCGGTGCGCCACAGAATCAACACTGGCCGCCACATTTTGCGTTTCATTATTCTTTTTTTTTTTAACGCTATTTAAAACACGCAGCGTATTCTTTCAGTTGAATTTCCTTTCCCTGCTCTCCCTCCGTCTTTGTCACTCACGCGTCTCTCTCACATACATACACACACACATACAGTACACACATACACACACACACAGCCTCTCCCCTCCGTGAACACTGCGTCTGTCTATGAGGCGCGCCGGACTGGACAAAAGCGGAGCAAACTCAACGAGTGACACTGTGCGAGACCGAGTGTGTCCGAGAGCGTGCTCGACAGTGCGCAAGAGAGACCGAGTGTTTCCGAGAGGCGAGAGCGCACTCGACAGTGTGCGAGAGAGACGGAGTGTGCCCGAGAGGAGAGAGCACACTCGACAGCGTGCGAGAGACCGAGTGTGTCCGTGAGGCGAGAGCGCACTCGACAGCCCACGAGAGAGAGACCGAGTGTGTCAGAGAGCGCACTCGACAGCGCGCGAGAGACTGAGTGTGTCCGTGAGGCAAGAGCGCACTTGACAGCCCGCGAAAGAGAGACCGAGTGTGTCCGCTTATAATTTTCTCCACTGCCACAGCAGTGATGTCTCCTCTGCTCCCGCAGGAGCTCTGTTTCTCTGGCTAATTTTCTCCACTGCCACAGCAGTGATGTCTTCTCTGCTCCAGCAGGAGCTCTCTTTCACTGGCTAATTTTCTCCACTGCCACAGCAGTTATGTCTCCTCTGCTCCCGCAGGAGCTCAATTTCTCCAGGTAAGTTTCTCCACTGCCACAGCAGTGATGTCTCCTCTGCTCCCGCAGGAGCTCTGTTTCTCTGGCTAATGTTCTCCACTGCCACAGCAGTGATGTCTCCTCTGCTCCCGCTGGAGCTCTGTTTCTCAGGCTAATTTTCTCCACTGCCACAGCAGTGATGTCTCCTCTGCTCCCGCTGGAGCCCTGTTTCTCTGGCTAATTTTCTCCACTGCCACAGCAGTGATGTCTCCTCTGCTCCCGCTGGAGCTCTGTTTCTCTGGCTAATTTTCTTCACTGCCACAGCAGTGATGTCTCCTCTGCTCCCGCTGGAGCTCTCTTTCTCTGGCTAATTTTCTCCACTGCCACAGCAGTGATGTCTCCTCTGCTCCCGCTGGAGCTCTGTTTCTCTGGCTAATTTTCTCCACTGCCACAGCAGTGATGTCTCCTCTGCTCCCGCAGGAGCTCTGTTTCTTTGGCTAATTTTCTCCACTGCCACAGCAGTGATGTCTCCTCTGCTCCCGCAGGAGCTCTGTTTCTCTGGTTAATTTTCTCCACTGCCACAGCAGTGATGTCTCCTCTGCTCCCGCAGGAGCTCAATTTCTCAAGGTAAGTTTCTCCACTGCCACAGCAGTGATGTCTCCTCTGCTCCCGCAGGAGCTCTGTTTCTCTGGCTAATTTTCTCCACTGCCACAGCAGTGATGTCTCCTCTGCCCCCGCAGGAGCTCTGTTTCTCTGGCTAATTTTCTCCACTGCCACAGCAGTGATGTCTCCTCTGCTCCCGCAGGAGCTCTGTTTCTCTGGCTAATTTTCTCCACTGCCACAGCAGTGATGTCTCCTCTGCTCCCGCAGGAGCTCTGTTTCTCTGGCTAATTTTCTCCACTGCCACAGCAGTGATGTCTCCTCTGCTCCCGCAGGAGCTCAATTTCTCAAGGTAAGTTTCTCCACTGCCACAGCAGTGATGTCTCCTCTGCTCCCGCAGGAGCTCTCTTTCTCTGGCTAATTTTCTCCACTGCCACAGCAGTGATGTCTCCTCTGCTCCCGCAGGAGCTCTGTTTCTCTGGCTAATTTTCTCCACTGCCACAGCAGTGATGTCTCCTCTGCTCCCGCAGGAGCTCTGTTTCTCTGGCTAATTTTCTCCACTGCCACAGCAGTGATGTCTCCTCTGCTCCCGCTGGAGCTCTTTTTCTCTAGCTAATTTTCTCCACTGCCACAGCAGTGATGTCTCCTCTGCTCCCGCTGGAGCTTTGTTTCTCTGGCTAATTTTCTCCACTGCCACAGCAGTGATGTCTCCTCTGCTCCCGCAGGAGCTCTGTTTCTCTGGCTAATTTTCTCCACTGCCACAGCAGTGATGTCTCCTCTGCTCCCGCTGGAGCTCTTTTTCTCTAGCTAATTTTCTCCACTGCCACAGCAGTGATGTCTCCTCTGCTCCCGCAGGAGCTCTGTTTCTCTGGCTAATTTTCTCCACTGCCACAGCAGTGATGTCTCCTCTGCTCCCGCTGGAGCTCTGTTTCTCTGGCTAATTTTCTCCACTGCCACAGCAGTGATGTCTCCTCTGCTCCCGCTGGAGCCCTGTTTCTCTGGCTAATTTTCTCCACTGCCACAGCAGTGATGTCTCCTCTGCTCCCGCTGGAGCTTTGTTTCTCTGGATAATTTTCTCCACTGCCACAGCAGTGATGTCTCCTCTGCTCCCGCTGGAGCTCTGTTTCTCTGGCTAATTTTTGTCCACTGCCACAGCAGTGATGTCTCCTCTGCTCCCACAGGAGCTCTTTTTCTCTAGCTAATTTTCTCCACTGCCCCAGCAGTGATTTCTTCTCTCCAGTACCTCACTATTCAGAATTGATATTCCAGTAAAATTATGATTTTCTCTGTACAGCAAGCATTGGTCTCCCAGCGGACGTAGTATGCATCTGTTTCCTCTTTCTCCATCCAGCGAGCATTGGTCTCCTAGAGGATGTTTCATGCATCTATGTTTCCTCTTTCTCCATCCAGCGAGCATTGGTCTCCCAGAGGATGTTGCATGCATCTGTTTCCTCTTTCTCCATCCAGCGAGCATTGGTCTCCCAGAGGATGTTGCATGCATCTGTTTCCTCTTTCTCCATCCAGCGAGCATTGGTCTCCAAGCGGATGTTGCATGCATCTATGTTTCCTCTTTCTCCATCTAGCGAGCATTGGTCTCCCAGAGGATGTTGCATGCATCTATGTTTCCTCTTTCTCCATCCAGCGAGCATTGGTCTCCCAGAGGATGTTGCATGCATCTGTTTCCTCTTTCTCCATCCAGCGAGCATTGGTCTCCAAGCGGATGTTGCATGCATCTATGTTTCCTCTTTCTCCATCCAGCGAGCATTGGTCTCCCAGAGGATGTTGCATGCATCTATGTTTCCTCTTTCTCCATCCAGCGAGCATTGGTCTCCCAGAGGATGTTGCATGCATCTGTTTCCTCTTTCTCCATCCAGCGAGCATTGGTCTCCAAGCGGATGTTGCATGCATCTATGTTTCCTCTTTCTCCATCCAGCGAGCATTGGTCTCCCAGAGGATGTTGCATGCATCTGTTTCTTCTTTCTCTGTCCAGCGAGCATTGGTCTCCAGCGGACGTTGCATGCATCTATGTTTCCTCTTTCTCCATCCAGCGAGCATTGGTTTCCCAGAGGATGTTGCATGCATCTGTTTCCTCTTTCTCCATCCAGTGAGCATTGGTCTCCCAGTGGATTTTGCATGCATCTGTTTCTTCTTTCTCTGTCCAGCAACCATTGGTCTCCCAGCGGACGTAGCATGCATCTATCTCTACTCTTTTCCATCCAGCGAGCATTGGTCTCCCAGTGAATGTACTATGTATTACGTACTTGTGCAGCATTGTATTATTCATGCGTGTCGGAGTTCCGACTAGGAAGACAGACGTTGCCTAGCAACACGCCCCCTTTCCTCAGATTTCCCAGCTCAGTAGTCAGACAACCGTGAGGACACTGAGCAAGAATTTCGATACGGAATCCAAGATGGCTGCGCCCTGTGTGACTTGTATGAATTGTTTTCATTGGTTTTGGACCGCTTTGGTTGTTTAAATTACGATTTTAATCACTCGTATTACTGCGATACCTTACTGCGTCTGTATCACTGCCTGCGGGTATGGGAATCGGCCTTGTTCTGAGTGCAATATTGAACGAAACCTTGTTTCAAACGGGTGTTACTAACGTGGCTAGCGTTGCTAACAGAAGATAACTAAAACATGAAATAAGTGAGAATTTTAGAAGTTCAAATGGCTGCGTTTTGATAAGCGCCTGGTACTCGGCCAGTGCTACCATAGCAACAGCTTTCTGGGTGGCGTCTATGTTTTTCTCTGACTCGGACGCGCAAAACATACCAGAAAACTTGAAGTGTAGAAATGACGTCATATACAAGGGCCGAATCAGTTCGTTGACAAAAAATCGGTTCGTTGACAAAAAATTGTTCGTTGACATAATAGAACGCAGTGTTATCAGGGCTGGGGAGTTTCAGGTAGCAGGGCGGACTCCTGTGCCTCATCTACATTCAGAGTGTCTCCACCTCTATGTAACTCCTCCCCCTTGAAAGATATATAATCTACAATGTATTTTGCCTTAGTCAGATCTTGGACGAAGCAGACTACAGCAATAAAGAAACCTGCTTGAAAGATATCCCAACGTCTCCTGGTCTTCGCTTCTGAGTCCCTACACTTTAGAAGAAAGTTCACTACAGTACTTATCTCTACTCTATCCCGTCCAGTGAGCATGGGTCTCCCAGCAGACTCAGCATGTGTCTATCTTCCCACTACCTCTGTCCAGCAAGCATTGGTCTCTCAGCGGACAGCATGTATCTTCCTTTTTCATATTTCTGTCCAGCGAGCATTGGTCTCTCAGTGGACCCGACACGTATCTATCTTTCCTGCCCAGCCAGCATTTTCAAATTCATTCCACCTCGCAGGTGGCCGGTAGAGCCCAATATCCTGACGCCATAATAATTATATGTAGATGTGAACTCGTGTGAAATGTTCTGTGGGACAAGATTATATAACAATTAATCAAATGCTGTCTATATTATGCTACTGTTCCACAGGGATTGTACCTTTACCCTGGACTTTTTCAACGAATAATCGATCAGGGGCACATTTTATGACTTATGGGCCGGGAGGAGTCATTAGGATGGTGCAAATAAATAAGAAGATAATATGCATTGCAAACAGTATTATGGTTGAAAATGAAATAAAGGGGGCCGTTGCGACGTTCATCTGTTATTAATAGGACAACTTAGTTTGAATAAATGAGCAGACACTGATTAGCTACTTGCTCTACGTTTATTTAAAATTAACAGCAAGACGAAGTGAATGAGCTTTCCATTAAATGAATCACACACAGTAAACAAAACCTTAACAAAAAAAACTTAGCAATTTAGACGCGCGAACTGGGTGCCGGTGCGGTGACGTACATGCTCGGGCAGATTCGGTTTGAAGTCGTTCATCCTCGGATGCGGCGCCGCGCGCGCTGTTACAAAAAAAGCCTTGCACACAGCAAAGCGAAATGAGGTCTTGCCAGTCTTGCGCACCCAACGCGTCATTTTTGCCGCGCACACCTTCTTGCGGAGTCGGACCATAGACAGTAAAAGAAACGGACGCGTCGAGTATAAACAAGGCTTTACTCCTTGTCAGCCCGCGCTCTGATCGGTAAAGGGGCACACACAGACCTCTCCAGAATCATCTCCCGCACCAGCCTCTGAAGCACCACTAACTCCGCCTCCGTTTCCCTCGTAAGCTGATATTAGTATTTAAACATTCTCTATGATAAAAAAAAAGTTTGTCACACGGTTTTGGCGGTTATAGAGTTCTAATGACGGTGTTCAACTATAACCGTCGGTCTCACGGTTATATAATAACCGTCACACCCCTAATATTGACACGAAATGTGTTGGGTGGTTGAAACCACATGTGTTTTAAAAGGGAACTTTGAATGCCATTTGCCCCAGACATAAAAAAGTGTGAAGCTAGAGAAAGGTCAAAATGGTTGCGATAAAATAACTTACCATATAAAACTTTTGCGTATGTGCTGCATAAAATAAGTGTGAAAAAAATGACCTTATAAGGTAATTAGCTGTACTATAATGAAAGCTGCTAGATGGGGGCGGCCCAGAAAAACAGGGTTGGTATAAAAAGCATGAGAGAGTTATTTTCGGGCCGCAATTCGGTATTCAGAATAATATCTTTGATTTATTCTGAATCTTTTTAAATGAAACAAAATCATGTTGTGGTGATTCGTAAAACTTTTTAACTTTTTCCCTATCAATATTTCATGAATTTTTGTAATGAAATATTAATATTAATATTAGCAAACGCTCCAAGCAACCAACGCCAGGGTTGAACTGGTTAGAGGCACGGCCAAGGAGAGGTGCCAACAAGTTTTTATGACAGTGTTGTCAAATATCTATTCCGAAGCTGTAGGGGGAGCTCTATAGAGAAACCTGTGAGAATACAGCGAAGAAATTGCCAAAACTGCATAGCGCCACTTTAAAAAGGATATATACATATATATACATATATATATATATATATATATATCTTTTAGAAATGACCGATGGTTTGGCTAGATTAGACCCTTATTCCTCGGCTGGGATTGTGTAGAGCACTTTGAAGCTGCATTAAAACTGCAATTTGGACCATCAAACCGTTGGAGCCCATTGAAGTCGACTACATGTTGAAAAATCCTGGAATGTTTTTTTTTATTTACCTTAATTTCTTTACGACTGAAGAAAGAAAGACATGAACATCTTGAATGACGTCGGGTTAAGTAAATTATCAGGAAATTTTAATTCTGAAGTAAACTAATCCTTTAAACAGTGGTAAATAGGGCCCACCCTATTTAGGTTGGTCATTCCACATTATGTTGCCCTAAAAGGACATTCCCTTTATTATCCTTCACAGTCTAAGTACACTTGAACTAATGCCCAATCGTTATAGCCGTAACTCTAAAATCTCAGTTGCTGTGCCCAAATGCTCAACTCAAAACTGGACTTTAGTTTTAGATTTGTGGTAACAATAGATACAGCATAATCTACTTACGTACGTAATATCACAGTAAATCAGAATGAATACAATCTATATATTATCCAGGTAAATTAAACAATCATTCAAAATCCAATTCAAAGAATAAAACTTCAATCAATCATATACATGATCTATGATAAATTATCAATTCAGAGATCCGATAATTTATAAGTATTTACCTGGCAGTGGAAAAGACTACACACAGATTCCCTGAACCTTTTATTACCTGCTTTTAAATATCCAGATAATTCATACATTTACCAAAAGGTGTTTGTTTTTCTATCAACATTTGGCCACCTCACTCTGGGGGATGTAACCTGGTGAGAATTCTTCTTTGGTTTCTGTGGGAAGATGCATTTCATTTAAAACCCCTGGCAAAATGATGGAATCACACAACTCAGAGAATGCTTACCCAGCGTTTTTACATTAGCAAACAAACAAATCAGACATGAGACCATTTTTTTTGTTCAATAGCTTAACAATCTGGCTCCATGAAACATACCTCACAAAATTGCCTTTTTTTCCATATCAAGTAAAGGAAAAAAGTACCAAACGCACTGGGACCTTTAAAATGATACCAAACATGAATTATCATGCTCTTTTTAGGTGATATTTGAGCATCTTCAGTTCATGATGCTCAATGAGGAGTATGAGGCGATAGAGAGAGTGAGTACGGAAACCGTTGTGGGCAATCAATAGTGAGGCGAGACTCTACTGTCTCCACAATAGTGGGGTGGGTTGTCTTGGATGTGATTTTCTTTTAGAAAGTGTTCAGATGTTGATTCCATCAAGAGTTCGGTGTTTCCTCAGAGTGTGTTCAGCCATTTTTGCACCAGTCTTACACCACTTTTAATCGCCACTTACACTAAATGTAACAAGATCAGAATCATTCTCTCGGTTTGGCGATTACCTAGTTATTTTTTGTAACTGACATTTAAATCAGGCTACTCGTCTGGTCGGCCAAGTAAAATTCATTCACTTGCACCTTCAAAAAATCCACTTGGCCCAGACAAGCGTTCATGTCGAGCCCTGGCTTCAGCTGACTTTCAAAAGCGAAACTCGTTCTGTACTGATCACACGTGTGCGGCTTCTCTCTACTGTGGATCTTCTCATGTGTTTTCAGATTTGCCGACTGACTGAATCTCTTGTCGCAGTGTGAACACTTGTAAGGTTTTTCTCCAGTGTGGATCCTCTCATGTGTTTTCAGGCTCGATGACTGACTGAATCTCTTGTCACAGTTTGAACACTCGTAATGTTTTTCTCCAGTGTATATTCTCCGGTGCCGTTTTAAATCACTCACTAAATGAAAACTCTTCCCACACTCACAACACACATGATCTTTTACATGAGTATGAATTTTCTGATGTGTACGTAAACTATACAGCAGTGAAAAACTCTTTCCACACACAAAACATGAATGTGGCTTCTCCTTCGTATGGACTTTAAGATGTTTCTTTAGGGCGGGTGCCACAAGAAATGTTTTTCTGCATTGATCACATGTGAACGGTTTCTCACCGGTGTGGATCCTCATGTGTTCTTTAAGGTATGCTGATGTGAAACTCTTCACACATTGACTACACGTGTACGGCTTCTCTCCAGTATGAACTCTCATGTGGTTCTGAAGCTGTGATGATTGTGTGAAACTCTTTCCGCACTGATCACACGTGAACGGCTTCTCTCCAGTATGAACTCTCATGTGAATTTCAAGTCTGTGTTTGTATGTGAAACTCTTCCCGCACTGATCACATGTGAACGGCTTCTCTCCAGTGTGAACTCTTATGTGAAGCACAAGATGTTGTTTTTGTCTGAAGCGTTTTCCACACTGATCACATGCGTGTGGCTTCTCTCCGGTGTGGATTTTCATGTGTTGATTGCGATTTGTTATTTGTGTGAAACTCTTCCCGCACTGATCACATGTAAATGGCTTCTCTCCAGTATGAACTCTCATGTGAATATCAAGATTATGTGTGTTTGAAAAACTCTTTCCACACTGAGTGCAGATGAAGGATTGCTTGGCTCTTCTTCTCTTTAAAAATTTATTTTTAGTCTTTGAGCGACTCAAAGGTTTTTCTCCAGGTTTGATATGATGTTTCACCTCCACTTCACTCAGTTCTTCACTCTCCTCTTTCACTTCCATCAGGTCCATCTCGACAATGGTGACGAGCAGAATATTCAATTAGGAAAAGTAAATTACATAGACAATTCAGATCATAATTTATTCATACCGCAATGCATGATGGGAGAATGCAACTCTTTAACATAAGACATTTGACATTATCAGGATCCACAAATATTCCCCATGCAACATTATAGCAGTTTAATGTAGTACTGACAATAAATCTCTGAAAACTTGATTTTTTTTATCATCACACAGTAATTTTATTTTGGGTGAACTATTCACAATATATATCTTGTCAATATCCACAATACATATATTGATATATTGATATATGATATATTGTTACACCCCTATGAATGAATGAAGAATAAACACCAACCTCTTTGTTCTTCAGGATCTTCAGTGTGTTTCATTCTGCAGGTTCTGGATCACTCGTGTTCTCACTGTCCTCTTTAATAAACTCAGTCTTTGCAGATTTCAGCTCTTCCTGATGCTTTGATGCTCGTCTTCACTTGTAGTTAATTGGAATTTACGGCATTTATTGGAGAATTGCTGTGGGAGGAGCTTCACTGATGATGAATTGCAGTGGGAGGAGCTTCACTGATGATGAATTGCTGTGGGAGGAGCTTCATTGATGATGAATTGCAGTGGGAGGAGCTTCACTGATGATGAATTGCTGTGGGAGGAGCTTCACTGATGATGAATTGCAGTGGGAGGAGCTTCACTGATGATGAATTGCAGTGGGAGGAGTTGATCAGCCAAAATCAAAAATATATCAGTTACTGAGTTTGTTTTATGCTCATGGACAACATAATATAATAATGTAAATTCTTCCTAATACCAATGGTAAAAAAAAACAGTTGAAAGCATAAACAGAAATAAATGTACATATAGTAACCAACAAATAACTTAAGTCTGTTGACACGACACCAATTGATTGAACTTAACCTTTTAAGCTATAAGCCCACTTTTGAAAAATCCCCAGAAATGACATACCCAAACTGAAAGAGATGCAGTTCATGAACCCTAAGTACTAAAAGCACAAGTATGATCTCATTTGAAAGCTGACACCTGGTAGTTTGTTGTAAATGTAGAATTAATTATTGTCATAATGAAACATTTTTTTAAATAGCTTCAAAGTTTTGTAAAGTTAATAGAAATTTATTTTTATGAAACATCTTCATGAAAATAATATTGAAGTTGGCCCTGGAGCAATCTAGAAAAGCACTGCAGCTAAAGCCATATGTGTGACCATTTTATATTTAAAATCTGAAAATGATAAGTCTAAAACTCTGTATTTAGTTAAATGTTTTTCAAGATCATGTCAAATTACTTAATTTTGATTAGACTCTAAAATGCAAACTGATGTTTAGTCATCTTCTGAGTCATCTATTCAGTCTATTGTCTCTATTATTTTGTGGTGCAAACGAGCCCCAGTCAGTGTGAGTCTCCCCTGCACACATTCACACCTCTCCAGACTGGTTATGGCTCTAAATATGCATTTCTTTTGTCTGCATTATAGCTACTAACGACTGGCTATTCACAGGCTATTCATAGGGTTTCAAACCCTAATTTCTTTTATCAAAGTTCTCACTAAATATTTGAAACTGGTATCAAATATACTGAAACATTTCAGTAAGCATTCCTATTTAGAAAAAAATCATAAAACAATAACTGCTGGTGGCAGGTGCACCTGGGCTAGCTAGCATGTTAGCTTAGCACACCATCAATACACGACCATTTATGAGATTAAAACCATGTTTGCGCTCCAAACTTACTTTATAACGCAAGTCGAGTGTTTTAATTAATCTTCTGTGATCTAATTTGGCTTTAGATTTAAAAAAATCCGACAGAACATTTATTACACAGCGTTGAGTATACAACCAGGCTATGAAGGTACGCGAGGAAGAGATACTAGCATAGAAATTGAGTTTCGGCATGGGTATTGCATAGTTTGAATATTTTATGTCACTTATTATATACCCAATTTATAATGCGGGAAATTCTCCCCCAAACATTGATCCACTTTAGCATGTAGATTGTATGAGTAAATTAATCCACACAGATTATAAAATCAAATCAATTATTTTAAAACTATCCGAGAGACGCAATTTCACAAACAGCGTGAGTGTTCAGCAGTGCAGCGTCTTCTCTCTCGTCTGTCAAAATGGGTTAAACAAGGCCAGTGTGAAGCGCTGCAGGCGGCGTTACTACACTCTCGCGTTTATGATTCAGGACATGACGGTATCGTCACTTGCACAATCGGCCAGCATTGCATTGTAACTAAAGTTTATAATTTTCATGTCTTAAATCTTATCAGTTTAAAAATTCAAGTGATTTAAACTATCCAGTACTCACGCGCTCTCTGAGAGATCGTTTTCTCTGCTTGCATACATAGAGTAATGCCGCCTCACAAACAGCTTGCGAATAACAAAAGTTATTTTTCGCGGATTATATTGCTTTAACACGGAAAAAAACACGCAAAATTGTGTCCAAATTCCAGTCTTGGTTAGTATACTCGCAAACACAGTCGGTTATGTATTAAACGCATGTGACTGTGACAGAATGAAAACAGTAATCCGTGCACTAACTCTAAAAGTGTCAGCAGCCATATGTCTGTCATTAATGTTGTCATCACAACAACAAAAGATAGCTTTAATTGTAAGGAATCAGAATTAATAGCATGTATTTAATTTAGTCGGGACTTAGGAGGACTAAAAAGCTAAAAGATTATGTTAAGACCGTGTTATTTTACATTTGATTACTTTATTCAGTTTCTGTAGTATTTCTGAATACTAGTGTTAGACCTACCCAAACCCTTTTCTCTTTATTTGTATCTTTATTATTTTGTATAAATGTCTGCTACTTTTTTTAGTGTAAACTATTAACAACAAAATGACCCCATTGTAAAAGCGCAATGAGTGCGCAAACATTTATGTGAGATAAATGTAATAAGAACATTTTCTAAAAACAAAATGTATATCGTCATAATCATTATCGCAAATATTCTTGAAATATTGTGATATCATTTTGGGGCTATATCGCCCACCCCTAGCAGCATAATAAATTAGGTGAAAACAGGAACTACTGTCATGAAATAAAGAGTGTTTTCAGCGTCTCTGTTAATATTGATGAGCCTCAGACTATAAACACTCATTCAACAAGACATTCAGGATCATCAGCAGATCATCTCACTTTATTCTGAGTGTTTGCTGTTAGAAACACATTATCTGAGTCAGGATACATGATAAAAGCCTATCAAACTGCTCTATTGAAATATAATACTGTTATTTATCGCAATATAACATGGATAGCCTAAATTATCAATAAAATAACAAAATAAATCGACACCTATCTTTATCAACCTCTACATGCAAATAACTAAAACACCATAATATGTCCATATGAATCTAAATTCGACTTTAATTAGCTAATTTGATCATAAACATGTTACAGATTTGTATTTACTGAAACAACGATCATAAAACTCTTGAAAATAAAGAGTACCAGCAATAATAATTAACGTTTCCTTTGTCAAACTATCTATATTCACATTTATGTATAGATTTTAAATTTCCCACATTCATTACTCAAACAGGGACAATAAAACGTGTTTAGAATATATCTCAATTTTGTAAAAAAAAACAAACGAAGTCTGCAAAAAATAAATATAGATAAAGATATAAAGGTAAAAATTAAAATGGCAACAACACTTGAGTTCGATTCCCATCAATTCCCTTCACAGATCTCAAACTTTTGACTTGACATTCAGTAACAGTTCTCACTCCAAACATCGAGACAATCACACAGACGAACACAAAAACGCTCAGGTCTGAATGAACTCCACATATTCTCCTCATGCTCGCTGCTGCTGCACTAAATGTTTATTTCATTATGAAGACAGAAAAGACGCACAAGTATCGCTGTGTCCGATAAAACAATACAGAAATGAGTCTGTAGCTTAATCAAACTGTATAAAGTGTGTTTGATGGTTGTGTAAATATGAGAAATACCGTGAACTGCTCTCCTTGCCTCAGAAGACTCGACGCTGAAACTGAGGGACGGCGCGAGTGAGCGGTGAAGTCATCGGCCTCCAACGCACGCTCTTACGGGAGTCAGCCAATGAGGGCCACGCAGATTCGCATATTTACTAGTAGCCTTCGATTAATATTATTTTACAACTGAAGTGACTATAGTGAAAGGGACACATCCAATTAAAGCTCATATAGGCAGAATAAGCAGAGGATCATAGAAAATAATGCAAAATTACAGAAATCGTCAAGTTGTTCCATCACTCATTTGTAAAATGGCTACTACAGCAACACAGGCCTAGTGTTAAAGGTATAGCGGAGAATCTTTTCGAATTTTAGAGAAGACCTGCCTTCTCCAATTTATTAAAAAATTTACATGCGCAACACTCTATTTGCTCCCGAGAGGGAACACCTATTATGGTGAATACATTATAATTATCGAAAATGAACACACAAGGTTTTAGAATATTTCAGCGTGATACCATTTACCATTTGGTCATAAGGCTACTTTAGACAAATTGAGATGTTTACCGTGTCTACGCGGTGCATGACTTGTGCCAGGGCTAGCATCGCTAATCATAACTTACATTAACTTTTACTAGCAGTGATTTTAAATGGATTTCTCCATGACAAACTTTACCCGTCTAGTAGAATCTTCGCGACTGCGGCATCAGTGGGAAGCCCAACCTGTGCTTTTAGCGCACGCCAGCGTGTGAAATATTCACCCAAAATCACTCTGGTCTTGTTTCTATATTCTGCGGCCTTTCTCTTCTTATCATACACTTCGTATACATTTTTTCTCTTTCGACCCTCAGCCATTTTCAAAGAAATGGCTGAAACCGTAACTCATCACACATAATACACCTGAAAGTGCGCATGCGCAGAAAGTGAAAACTACATAGGGACGAGCACGTACGACGGCCTTACGTAAACATATCACCAGAATGATTGACACTTAGGTGGACCAATAGTATAGGCTACCCACCCGGAAAAAGAAAATCCTCCGCTATACCTTTAAGCCCAATTTATACTTCTGTGTCGAGTGCACGTCGTAGGCAAAGCACGTAGTCGACGCCATCATGAGCATTTACTTCGCCGAAACGCTTTGGTGGGTTTCAATGTTCCACTGTGTTTAGATTCTTTCCGGCTGTTTTTGCGTTTAGGCTACTATAAGCAATGGCAACTGAAACAGAGCGGATCATGTTGGAGTTGGATCTTATCGAGGTGGAAAAACAGTTAAATTTAGAGAAATTACTATTTTTTTTTTTTATTGTTTGATTTATATGATGTTAAATGTTGCTGATCGTGTTATTTTACACATGCATATAATTACGCTTGTTTCTGCATCTTCTTCATCTGTCTTCTTCTTATGGTTTTATTGGCGGTTGGCAAACCAGCTTATTAGGTGCTTTACCGCCACATACTGAACGGGAGTGTGGATCAGAAGATTTGGCAAAATATAGGGAAAATAATAATAATAATAATAATAATAATAATAATTATTATTATTGGTAATAACCTTTATACTAACTGTATATGTATTTCCCTCAATGCTGTTCCAAGGATGTTTTTTTAAAGTGAAGTTTAGTTTTAATTTTTCAAGTACTTCTTTTAATTCTTTCCTTTCCTTTTCATATACAAAACAATCCATCATCACATGTTGGACAGATTCTGATTTACCCCTTTTCCACCAAAGCGTTTTGAGAGCCGGTTCGGAGCCGGTGCCTGCGCGCGAACCAGTTCTTTGTGTTTCGACAGCCAAAGAACCGGTTCTCGGCCAGGAAAACTGGTTCCAAAGCGGCACCAACTTTTTGCTGGACTAGAACCAGAGAACCGTTCTTTTGGCACGTCATGCTTACGTTGGGGGGCTGGGGGCGGGTTTAGATGTGTCCTAAACATCTTTTCTGACCGCAAAGCCAGGAGAAACATTTGCAGAAACACGATGTAGTCCGCCATTGTAATTGTTATGCTTGAAGTTGGCTGTTATGAACTGCTCCGAGACTTGGAGGTGAAGATCCAAATGCAGCTTTATTATAGAATAGTCAAACAGGCAGGGATCAACAACAGCAAAACAGGGCAACGGAGACAAGGCAGAGACAAACCAGATACAAGCAAAGGGTCGAGGCAGGCAGAGAGAATCAGAGTCCAGTGAAACAGTCCAGGGTCAGGGCAGGCAGCAATAATCAGAGTCCAAGAGCAATCCAAAGTCAAAACCAGAAAAACAAACACGGGAAAACGCTCGGAAATGCAGACACACAGTACAACAAGACTTCGCGGTGAGTGAATGAATGAACCTAGTATAAATAGACTGAGACTAGCAGGATGACAAGACACAGGTGAATACAATCAGTGACAAAGAGGTACAGGTGAATGTGATCAGTGATGATGAGTCCAGGCAGTGAGTATGGGAAATGTAGTTTGTGAGGAAGTGATCATAGTCTATTGTGGAGCGCCCTCTGGTGGCTCTGGAGGGCACTCCAGCTGGTGATCGTTACACAGCCCCCTCCCCAATGAGCGGCTTCCAGACGCTCCCAAACTGTCCGGGTGGGTGGTGGCATGGAGGCGGATCCGGAGGCGGGATGGAGGGCCAGGTTCGTGGAGCAGAAGAGGACCTGGAGACTGCGACAGGACGGAAGGCCAGGGCGGAGCAGACAGTCCATCGGGCGGCCAGGGCGGAGCAGACAGTCCATCGGGCGGCCAGGGCGGAGCAGACAGTCCATCGGGCGGCCAGGGCGGAGCAGACAGTCCATCGGGCGGCCAGGGCGGAGCAGACAGTCCATCGGGCGGCCAGGGCGGAGCAGACAGTCCATCGGGTGGCCAGGGCGGAGCAGACAGTCCATCGGGCGGCCAGGGCGGTGAAGACCCCTCGGGCGGCCAGGGCGGTGAAGACCCTTCGGGTGGCCATGGCGGTGAAGACCCTTCGGGTGGCCATGGCGGTGAAAACCCTTCGGGCGGCCACGGCGGTGAAGACCCCTCGGGCGGCCACGGCGGTGAAGACCCTTCGGGCGGCCACGGCGCAGGAACAGGCACCGGCTCAGGAACTGGGACAGGAACAGACTCTGGCTCAGGAACAGGAACAGACTCTGGCTCTGGCTCAGGAACAGGAACAGGAACAGGAACAGACTCCGGCTCGGCAGAAGTAACGTGAACAGTCTCTGAATCGGCCATCTTGTCCGTAGACACTGGCTCGGAGGCGGCCATCTTGTCCGTAGACACCGGCTCGGAGGCGGCCATCTTGTCCGTAGACACTGGCTTGGAGGCGGCCATCTTGTCCGTAGACACTGGCTCGGAGGAAGTGACGTGAACAGTCTCTGGTTCGGCCATCTTGTCCGTAGACACTGGCTCGGAGGAAGTGACGTGAACAGACTCTGGATCGGCCATCTTGTCCGTAGACACTGGCTCGAAGGTGGCCATCTTGTCCGTAGACACTGGCTCGGAGGAAGTGACGTGAACGGTCTCTGAATCGGCCATCTTGTCCGTAGACACTGGCTCGGAGGAAGTGACGTGAACGGTCTCTGGCTCGGCCATCTTGTCCGT
Organism: Siphateles boraxobius; assembly: GCF_051911475.1. Taxonomy (NCBI): domain Eukaryota; kingdom Metazoa; phylum Chordata; class Actinopteri; order Cypriniformes; family Leuciscidae; genus Siphateles; species Siphateles boraxobius. The sequence continues at coordinate 2,413,426 of NW_027508822.1, read as the reverse complement.
AGACACTGGCTCGGAGGAAGTGACGTGAACCGACTCTGGATCGGCCATCTTGTCCGTAGACACTGGCTCTGTAGAAGTGATGTGAAGCGTCTCTGGCTGGACGTGGCTGACGTGAAGCTCTGGCTGGACGTGGCTGACGTGAAGCTCTGGCTGGACGTGGCTGACGTGAAGCTCTGGCTGGACGTGGCTGACGTGAAGCTCTGGCTGGACGTGGCTGACGTGAAGCTCTGGCTGGACGTGGCTGGGCTCTGGAAGCTCTGCTGAGACGTGGCGAGGCTCTGGAAGCTCTGCTGAGACGTGGCGAGGCTCTGGAAGCTCTGCTGAGACGTGGCGAGGCTGGACAGGCTCTGGCTGGACAGGCTCTGGCTGGACAGGCTCTGGGACTGGTTCGGCGGGACGAGATTCAGGCAGGACGGTGATCCTTGCAGACCGTACAGACCTTAGCGGGGAATCTGCCAAGCTGGACATCAGCCCTGAACGCCCATAGACCGATCCAGTGTCAGACCCGCTGACTGGCGTGTCGCGAGGATCCTCAGGTTCAGTAGAGAAGATGTGAAGGAACCCGGTCTCGGCAGGAGGAGATACTGTGGGTTCACGGAGCTCTTTCTCTACCACGCCCACAGTAAACGATGAGTCGCTCAACAAAAGGGCCAGGTTAATATAGTGCTCTAAAGTCCAGTGAGGATCATGCAAGGGCATGAATGAACTGAGCGGTTCAGATAGTCCTCCCCGAAAAAAGATCATAAGACATACTGTGTCCATTGAGGTGAGATGTGCCAGTTCAATAAACTCCTCAACATACTTCTCAATCGGCCGATTCCCCTGACGGAGACGCATGATTTGTATACCTGTATCCATGGTTGGCATCGCTGCTGGATCTTGGTGTGGCGAAGTCTTCTGTTATGAACTGCTCCGAGACTTGGAGGTGAAGATCCAAATGCAGCTTTATTATAGAATAGTCAAACAGGCAGGGATCAACAACAGCAAAACAGGGCAACGGAGACAAGGCAGAGACAAACCAGATACAAGCAAAGGGTCGAGGCAGGCAGAGAGAATCAGAGTCCAGTGAAACAGTCCAGGGTCAGGGCAGGCAGCAATAATCAGAGTCCAAGAGCAATCCAAAGTCAAAACCAGAAAAACAAACACGGGAAAACGCTCGGAAATGCAGACACACAGTACAACAAGACTTCGCGGTGAGTGAATGAATGAACCTAGTATAAATAGACTGAGACTAGCAGGATGACAAGACACAGGTGAATACAATCAGTGACAAAGAGGTACAGGTGAATGTGATCAGTGATGATGAGTCCGGACAGTGAGTATGGGAAATGTAGTTTGTGAGGAAGTGATCATAGTCTATTGTGGAGCGCCCTCTGGTGGCTCTGGAGGGCACTCCAGCTGGTGATCGTTACATTGGCGCAAGCGTTTCTAGCTTTTTTTAAAAAAAATTTTATTGAAAACATTATGTAAGCAAAGAAGAAAACAGTCACAAAATAGAACAAATAAACGGAGAGAAAAAAAAGACAAGACAGGTGTACATAACTAATCAGAAAAGATTACATATCAAAGGAAAAGATTAAAAGACTTACATATTTCAATTGTTTTTAAAGCCTTCTTGGTTCACGAGTTAGAGATAATCCCAAAGTAATGTTGTACTTGCAAGCGTTTCTAGCTGAGACGTAAAGCGACGTACACAGTGACGTAACGACGTCGTTCACTGGGCGCTCTAGAAGTGGAAAAACAAACAGGTTCTGAGGAGGTTCGCAAGTTGAACCAACTCCGAACCAACTTTGAACCAGCACCAGTTCCGAACCCGTTCTTTTTTGGTGGAAAAGGGGTAATTGATTGCAATATATACACATTCCATTTATATGTCTACCTAATAGATGAAGTGTCTTGTTGAGCCCTGTATGTCCTATTCTGAGACGAGTAATAACCCTTTCTTCACTTTGATTTTTACTCATCTCCCTTTTTATGCCAAATGAGCCTTGAATACCATACAAATGTATTCCTGTATCATTAATATCCCAAAATTCCTGACATATTTTTTGAGTTTGATCTTTTATGATTGCTTTAGCCTCAGTTTTACTTAATGCAATCAGCAAATCTACTGTTGGTGATTTAAGGGATTGTTTAGCCAACATATCCACTTCTTCATTTCCTTTCACACCAACATGTGCAGGAACCCAAACAAACCATATACTCAAACCTTCATTATGTAATCTGTATATTATTGTATATATTTCAATTAGCATATCCGGCCTGCTTGATTTCCCTGACTTTATGCTTTTAAGTGCAGACAAACTATCAGATGCAACTAAAACATTTATTTGATTATATTCCTCTACCCACTGTAATCCCAATATAATGCTACCAGTTCTACTGTATAAACTGAAAGATTATCTGTTGTTCTTTTTTAATGCATTTTCCATTTTGTGGGATTTACACTGCAGCACCTGTATGTCCATTTTTAGGGTTCTTTGAACCATCTGTGAATATCATTATTTTATTAAGAAAATTACTTTCTAAATATCTTTTTACAACAAACCAGACAGGTATTTGTTTTGAATTATTATATTATTAATATATTATTTGTAAATCTATCATTGGCATTATAAACCAAATCCAAGGAGGGATGTTTGAATATGGGACAGTAGGACAATATTGTATACTATTCAAACCTATTTTCCTTGCTTTTTCATTCACAATCCATCCAAAACTCCTAAAATTAGATTTACCATGTTCCCAACATTCCTGTACTATAGACTTTGCAGGATGGGATTCATTATGTCCTTGCAGGTTTACCTAATATGCTAGCATTAGCTTAAGTCTTCTAATACCCAACGTCATCTCTCCCATTTCAACCTGAATTGCCGCAACTGGAGATGTTTTAAAAGCCCCGCTACATATTCTTAGGGCTTGTGCTTGTTCTATATCTAGTTTTTTAAGATTAGTTTCAGCTACCGCCATATAAGCAATACAACCATAATCAAAAGTTGATCTCATAAGAGCCCAGTATATATTTCGCAATGAAGACCTAGTTGCTCCCCAATCTCGTCCTGACAAGCAACGCAATATATTTTGAATTTTCTTCCATTTTGTTTTCATTTTATCTATGTGTTGTCTCCATGTAAGCTTTTCATCAAATAACATTCCAAGAAATCTAATCACTCTAACTTGCTCAAGTTCTTTACCATATAATTTCAATTTGTTTATGTCGCTTAGAGAAACAGATTATCTGAGATTTGATTGTAGATAACCTGAAACGTCTACGGTTACGTATGTAACCCTCGTTCCCTGAGTTGGGAACGGAGACGTTACGTCGGATGACGACGAATGGGGTTTCGCTTAGAAAGCCTATCAACTTCGAGTATTACAAAACGAGCCAATGGCAAAGAAATGCCATGGGTCTGCGGAATTTGCATGGCGTAACTCCGCCCCACCTCGTGGGTATAAAAGGAGGAAGCCGGCAGCAAGCAGATATGTTTCTTCGCTGAGGAGCCAAGACTGAGCTCAGGCGATCCCCGCGGTACAGCGGAAAGTGAAAGGCAGACGTAACGTCTACGTTCCCTACTCAGGGAACGAGGGTTACATACGTAACCGTAGACGTTCCCTTTCGTTGTCACTCCGAGTTACGTCGGATGACGACGAATGGGGTTACCAGTCTAATCACGCCACCTTCTCAGCTGTCTTCCAGTGCCCTGCGTAAATCGAGATCCCTGTCAGCCTGGACAAAGGACTCCATCTATCACAAGAATACCAAGGTACACTGGGAAGCATATCCCAAGCTTAGGGGAAGTATGCAATTAATGCCAACCCGGAGGGGGGGGACTTAGAGAATACACATATGACCCGAAGGAAGCATATGGAAAACACTGGGGTGTCCAGCCGCAGGTGGAATATTTCAACCCCAGGGGTGGCAAGGTGGCTTGCCAAGGGAAAGACACATGCTCAGAGAGGCTTACAGTGGAAATACACATGTGGGGGTCGCTCAGAGGAGGGACCGTACACACGGGAGGCACCTAGCCGACGCGCAGGCAAGACACTGGCGCCGACGTCAGGAGTGCTGGAGGAGCTCAGGGCTTTCGGGAAAGCTCACCTGAGGAAAATATCGCACGTATCCAGTCCGTGGAGTGGAATGGCGAGAAAGCGAAGACACCTGAGCGGGTCCGGTACTAGCTGGTTGAAGCGAGTACACGAGAGGACACAGGCTCCACTGGGAGATTATAGAATCTGGCGAATGTGTTAGGTGTCGCCCAGCCTGCAGCTCTGCAGATGTCTGTTAGCGAGGCGCCATGCGCTAGAGCCCAAGAGGACGCCATACTCCGGGTGGAGTGGGCAGTCACACCAAGGGGGCACGGTCGACCTTGCTGCTGGTAAGCCAAAGCAATGGTGTCCACTATCCAGTGAGACAATCATTTGCTTGGAGAGAGCATTTCCCTTCAGCTTCCCACCATAACAGACAAAGAGCTGGTCTGAGGTCCTGAAACACTGCGTTCTGTCTACATAGGCGCGGAGAGCGCGTACTGGACAGAGCAGTGCCAAGGCTGGGTCTGCCTCCTCCGAGGGCAGCGCTTGCAGGTTCACCACCTGGTCCCGAAAGGGAGTGGTAGGAACCTTGGGCACGTATCCAGGCCGGGGTCTCAGGATCACGTGAGAGGAAGCCGGCCCAAATTCCAGGCACGCTTCGTCAACGGAGAATGCGTGCAGGTCCCCAACCCTCTTGATGGAGGCCAGTGCAACCAGGAGCGCTGTCTTCATAGACAGGAACTTAAGGTCGACTGATTGAAGGGGCTCAAAGGGAGCACTCTTCAGGGCAGTTAGAACCACTGAGAGGTCCCAAGAGGGAACGAGAGGAGGACGAGGAGGATTTAGTCTCCTTGCTCCTCTCCGGAACCTGATGACCAGGTCGTACTTCCCCACCGACTTACCTTCGATGAGGTCATGCCGGCAATGGCGGCAACATAGACCTTCAGGGTGGAGGGAGACAGCCTTCGCTCCAGCCCCTGTTGAAGGAAGGAAAGCACAACGCTGATCGAGCATCTCCGGGGGTCTTCTCGGTGAGAAGAGCAGCAGTTGACGAAGAGGTTCCACTTCAACGCATAGACGTGTCTCGTGGACGACGCTCTAGCGGAAGTGATGGTAGCCACCACCGCTGGTGGTAGGGTACTCAAACCTGCCTCGTCCCATCCAGGAGCCACACGTGGAGGTTCCAAAGATCGGGACGAGGTTGCCATAGGGTGCCCCGTCCCTGAGAAAGAAGGTTCTTCCTCAGAGGGATCGGCCAGGGAGGTGCTGTCGCGAGGAGTACTAGTTCGGGGAACCAGGTCCGGTTGGGCCAGTAAGGGGCAACCAGAATGACCTGCTCCTCGTCCTCCCTGACCTTGCGCAAAGTGTGCGCAAGAAGGCTCACTGGGGGAAACGCATACTTGCGGCCCTGCGGCCAGCTGTGCGCCAGAGCATCCGTGCCGAGCGTACCCTCGGTCAGGGAATAAAACTGGGCGCAATGGGTCGAGTCGTGAGAGGCAAACAGATCTATCTGCGCGTCCCCGAACTGGTCCCAAATCAGCTGAACCGACTGGGGATGGAGTCGCCATTCTCCAGGGAGGGGCTGAAGCCGTGAGATCTCGTCGGCTGCACAGTTCAGCGCTCCGAAGATAGCTCGAAGCAACCTCAGATGCTTCTGACTCCTTAGGAGGAGGTGGCGAGCGAGTTGAGACATATGGCGGGAGCGTAGACCACCTTGATGGTTGATGTACGCTACAGTGGCGGTATTGTCTGAACGGATTAGTACGTGTTGACCCCTGAGCAACGCCCGGAAGCGGTGCAGGGCAAGGCGTACTGCCAACAACTCGAGGCAATTGACATGCCACAGCCGCTGGGGTCCTGTCCAGGAGCCCGCAGCAGCATGTCCATTGCACATGGCGCCCCAGCCCGTGGTGGAGGCATCTGTTGAGACAACAACATGCCGGGAAGCTCGAGCCAGGGGGACACCCGCCCTGAGAAAACCGAGGTTCGCCCACGGGGTGAAGAACTGACGGCAGGTCGGAGTAACTGGTACTCGGAGCATGCCGTGTTGCCATGCCCACCTCGGGACTCGGTCGCGAAGCCAAAGCTGAAGCGGTCTCATATGAAGCAATCCGAGCGGCGTGACCGCGGCTGCAGATGCCATATGCCCCAGGAGCCTCTGAAAGAGTTTCAGTGGAACCGCACTCTTGCCCTCGAATTGTCTTAGGCAAGTCAGCAGTGACTGCGCGCGCTCGCTCGTAAGCTGCGCGGACATGGCGACCGAGTCGATGTCCATACCGAGAAAAGAGATCCTCTGCACGGGGCAAAGTTTGCTCTTCTCCCAGTTGACCCGAAGGCCCAGACAAGCTAGGTGCCGAAGCACTAGGTCCCTGTGTTCGCAAACCTGATCTCGAGAGTGAGCTAGGATCAGCCAGTCGTCGATATAACTCAGGATGCGAACCCCTTGTTCTCAAAGGGGAACAGGGGCCGCCTCGACGACCGTCGTGAAGATGCGAGGAGACAGGGCTAGCCCGAAAGGGAGAACCGCGTACTGGTATGCCTGCCCCTCGAAAGCAAACCGGAGGAAGGGTCTGTGTCGAGGAAGAATGGAGACATGAAAGTAGGCGTCCTTCAGGTCGATCGCTGCAAACCAATCCTGGGGCCGTATGCATTCGAAAACGCGTTTGGCGGTGAGCATCTTGAACGACATCCTGTGAAGGGAGCGGTTCAGCACGCGCAAGTCCAGGATTGGCCGTAATCCACCGGTTTTCTTGGGGACAATGAAGTAGGGGCTGTAGAAGCCGGACCTCATCTCGGCTGGAGGGACAGTCTCGATTGCACCCTTCGCCAGCAGGGTGGCAATCTCTGCTCTCATGATAGGGGCATTGCCACCGACCAAAGTGGAGCGGACTCCCCTGAAGCGGGGAGGAGACCGTGTGAACTGAATCGCATAGACGAGCCTGACGGTACGCGCGATCCAGTGGGACAGACGGGGAAGCTCTAGCCAGGCTCCCAGGAACTGAACCAGCGGCATCATGCGAGCCACAGGCGTCCCCCCGGAGGGGCAGCGAAGCGGAGTAACTGGCCCAGATGTGGACGGCATAGCGGCCCGGAGAGGGGGCACAGTTAGCAACCGCGCCCTGGCAGAGGGGGCCAGGGGAGGACCAGGCTGGTCGTCCCGCGGGGGCCTGCTCTGCCAGGGGTCTGGCGACAGAGGGGGACAGGGGCGAAGCGGTCCGTGGACGGCACACCGTGTCAACCGCCTCTGGGACAGAGGGGGGCGAGGAGAGCACGGCTTGTGGGCGGTGCTCTGTGTCGCCCGAGAACTCTGTGAGCTCAGGGAAGAGGGGATTGTTTCTGTCTTTAACCACATTAGGGTGCTGCCCACCCGTGGGTGAGCAGCGGGGAGTGGAGAACAAAAGATTCTCCCCCGGCCCTCCACCGGGGGAAGGAGTGGTCCTGCTACCACCTCCTGAGAAACAACCATCATCCCTGAGCAGCCCGTCTCAGGAGCGCCGCTTGGCCCGGCGTTTAGCGGGGGGCGGGGCAGGAAAGGGCTGTGGCGCCTTCTTACGGCTTCCTCCGCAACCGGCCCTGGGTGGAGGCTGCTGCGTGGTCCGGGCGGGAGCCGCAGGAGGGCGCCCTCGGCGGGAAACAGGTCGAGGCGTCTGCCCGGCCGGCAAGGTGGAGGCAGCAGCGGGCCGGCGGGGCAGAATGTGTCTGATGGCCTCGGTCTGTTTCTGGGCAGTTGAAAACTGTTGGGCAAAGTCTTCAACTGCACCGCCGAAGAGGCCGGCCTGGGACAAGGGGGCGTTAAGCAGACGGGTCCGCTCGGCGTCCCGCATGTCAGCCAGGTTCAGCCACAGATGTCGCTCCTGGACCACAGCTGTGGACATCACCAAACCCAGGGAGCGCGCGGTAACCTTTGTCGCCCGGAGAGCAAGGTCGGTCGCGGCGCGCAGCTCATCAAAGAGCCCTGGGTTTGTCCTACCCTCGTGCATGTCTCTGAGCATCTGGGCCTGGTAGACCTGCAGAGTGGCCATAGCATGCAGTGAAGCAGCCGCCTGTCCCGCCGCTCTGTAAGACTTCGCCACCAGGGTCGACGAAAATCTACAGGCTTTGGATGGGTGCTTAGGCTCGCCCCGAGAAGAAGCACTCTGAGGACATAGTTGCATGGCAACAGAGCGTTCAACCGGGGGAAGCCCAGTGTACCCACGGGCAGCTGCCTCATCGAGGGGAGGAAAGGCGGATGACACCAGCGAGCGGTCCCGAGAAGACAGGGGGGTCTTCCAGGACTTCGAGATCTCATCATGCACATCCGGGAAGAAAGGTATTGGGGTTTGCCGAGGACGAGGGTCGGCGGCCTTACCCAAAAACCAATCGTCCAGCCGCGAGCGCTCAGGACAGGGTGGAGGCCTCCACTCAAGTCCGATGCTCGCGGCTGCCCGGGAAAGCATGGCCATCATCTCCGGATCAGACTCGAGCACAGCCGTATGCACACCGGAAGGTGGCAGCTGTGACGAGCCCTCACTTCCAGAAGAGTCAAACCCGCCTAGTGATGCTGCAACAGACATGGCATCTTCCTCTGTAGCTTCAACTGAAACACGCGGGCCACCAGAGGGTAGACCCGCGGGAATCAGCAGTTCACTAGCGGGCACCGTCATTGAAGAGGGGGGCTGGGGTCGCGGACACATAGTCGGCGCCTTGTTCCAGACCGTAACCCTCAGGTCACCCTGGCCACCAGCCGCAGGACGGGGGGTGGATGAGGGGACTCTCACTCTTGCGAGTTCACTGAGTCTCGACCGTAATGACGCGATGGTCATGTTCCCACAGAGAGAACTTGAGTCATCCACGAGCGCTGCTCTAGCATGATCAATGCCCAAACATACTATGCAACGCTCGTGCCCATCAGAGTCCGATACCAATCTGCCGCAACCAGAAGTACACGGGCGAGACATCTTTAAAAAGACGTGCCACGTGTAAGCTCTTTTAGTGAGAGAAAACTCAAGTGTTGAAGCACCCGGGGAGAAACGCACCGACTGGCAGACCACTGCAACAGATCAGCAGGAGGCACGCTCTCGCCGTAGATCGCCGTCACACCAACACTCGAGGTACTCGTTTGTAAAGCTGACAATTCAGAGATGGCTTGTGGAGAGAAGAATACACTTGGCTCCGAAGCGAAAACATATCTGCTTGCTGCCGGCTTCCTCCTTTTATACCCACGAGGTGGGGCGGAGTTACGCCATGCAAATTCCGCAGACCCATGGCATTTCTTTGCCATTGGCTCGTTTTGTAATACTCGAAGTTGATAGGCTTTCTAAGCGAAACCCCATTCATCGTCATCCGACGTAACTCGGAGTGACAACGAAAGGGAACCCCATTTATCTGACCATTGTTCTACTGTCTTAACTGCTGCCTGCATTTTCTTTTGCATGTAGTCTAGATTTCTACCCCTAATCCAGAGGGCCCCATCATCCGCATATAATGATTTCCCTATACCATGTTCAGCTTGTTCAAAAATATCGTTTATCATTATATTACATTTCAATGGACTACATACACTACCTTGCGGTGTTCCATTTTCTACAAAGTGCATACTTGAATACTCTTTACCTACCTTTATTTCTATTGTTCTACCAACCAAGAAGTCTAGAACCCTTCTACCCCCTATACCCAAATTTTTTTGTTTTATTTTATTTTCGATATCAAAAAAGACAGCTACTACCATTTCTTTATTTTTCTGGGCTTTCCTAATCTCTGATTCTAGACATAATATTGAATCCATAGGATTCCTTCATTTTCGAAATCCACTTTGATATTGTGAAAGCAAACCTTTACTTTCTAAAACGTATGCAAGTCTCTGTTACCATCCTTTCCATTGTTTACCCCAACTGAGAGGTTAAGGCTATTGGCCCATAGTTTGATGGGTCTGACGAATCTTTCCCATGTTTTAGACTCGGTACAATAACTGATTGCTTCCATACTGATGGGATTTTGCCTGTTTCCCATACTCTGTTAAATAATCTTAAAACTTCAGAGAGTGAGCCATCTTCCATATGAGCTAACATTGTATGGCAAATATTGTCTTTCCAGATGTTTGCCGTGCATTTAAAAAGGCTTTTTTTAATTCAAACATATTAAAAGGTACATCTGTATTATCTCCTAACATAACTCTTTTGTGTTATGAACTGCTCCGAGACTTGGAGGTGAAGATCCAAATGCAGCTTTATTATAGAATAGTCAAACAGGCAGGGATCAACAACAGCAAAACAGGGCAACGGAGACAAGGCAGAGACAAACCAGATACAAGCAAAGGGTCGAGGCAGGCAGAGAGAATCAGAGTCCAGTGAAACAGTCCAGGGTCAGGGCAGGCAGCAATAATCAGAGTCCAAGAGCAATCCAAAGTCAAAACCAGAAAAACAAACACGGGAAAACGCTCGGAAATGCAGACACACAGTACAACAAGACTTCGCGGTGAGTGAATGAATGAACCTGGTATAAATAGACTGAGACTAGCAGGATGACAAGACACAGGTGAATACAATCAGTGACAAAGAGGTACAGGTGAATGTGATCAGTGATGATGAGTCCAGGCAGTGAGTATGGGAAATGTAGTTTGTGAGGAAGTGATCATAGTCTATTGTGGAGCGCCCTCTGGTGGCTCTGGAGGGCACTCCAGCTGGTGATCGTTACATAGCCCCCTCCCCAATGAGCGGCTTCCAGACGCTCCAAAACTGTCCGGGTGGGTGGTGGCATGGAGGCGGATCCGGAGGCGGGATGGAGGGCCAGGTTCGTGGAGCAGAAGAGGACCTGGAGACTGCGACAGGACGGAAGGCCAGGGCGGAGCAGACAGTCCATCAGGCGGCCAGGGCGGAGCAGACAGTCCATCGGGCAGCCAGGGCGGAGCAGACAGTCCATCGGGCGGCCAGGGCGGAGGAGACAGTCCATCGGGCGGCCAGGGCGGAGCAGACAGTCCATCGGGCGGCCAGGGCGGAGCAGACAGTCCATCGGGTGGCCAGGGCGGAGCAGACAGTCCATCGGGCGGCCAGGGCGGTGAAGACCCTTCGGGTGGCCATGGCGGTGAAGACCCTTCGGGTGGCCATGGCGGTGAAGACCCTTCGGGCGGCCACGGCGGTGAAGACCCCTCGGGCGGCCACGGCGGTGAAGACCCTTCGGGCGGCCACGGCGCAGGAACAGGCACCGGCTCAGGAACTGGGACAGGAATAGACTCTGGCTCTGGAACAGGAACAGACTCTGGCTCTGGCTCAGGAACAGGAACAGACTCCGGCTCGGCAGAAGTAACGTGAACAGTCTCTGAATCGGCCATCTTGTCCGTAGACACTGGCTCGGAGGCGGCCATCTTGTCCGTAGACACTGGCTCGGAGGCGGCCATCTTGTCCGTAGACACTGGCTTGGAGGCGGCCATCTTGTCCATAGACACTGGCTCGGAGGAAGTGACGTGAACAGTCTCTGGTTCGGCCATCTTGTCCGTAGACACTGGCTCGGAGGAAGTGACGTGAACAGACTCTGGATCGGCCATCTTGTCCGTAGACACTGGCTCGAAGGTGGCCATCTTGTCCGTAGACACTAGCTCGGAGGAAGTGACGTGAACGGTCTCTGAATCGGCCATCTTGTCCGTAGACACTGGCTCGAAGGTGGCCATCTTGTCCGTAGACACTGGCTCGGAGGAAGTGACGTGAACGGTCTCTGAATCGGCCATCTTGTCCGTAGACACTGGCTCGGAGGAAGTGACGTGAACGGTCTCTGGCTCGGCCATCTTGTCCGTAGACACTGGCTCGGAGGCGGCCATCTTGTCCGTAGACACTGGCTTGGAGGCGGCCATCTTGTCCGTAGACACTGGCTCGGAGGAAGTGACGTGAACAGTCTCTGGTTCGGCCATCTTGTCCGTAGACACTGGCTCGGAGGAAGTGACGTGAACAGACTCTGGATCGGCCATCTTGTCCGTAGACACTGGCTCGAAGGTGGCCATCTTGTCCGTAGACACTAGCTCGGAGGAAGTGACGTGAACGGTCTCTGAATCGGCCATCTTGTCCGTAGACACTGGCTCGGAGGAAGTGACGTGAACGGTCTCTGGCTCGGCCATCTTGTCCGTAGACACTGGCTCGGAGGAAGTGACGTGAACCGACTCTGGATCGGCCATCTTGTCCTCAGACACTGGCTCTGTAGAAGTGATGTGAAGCGTCTCTGGCTGGACGTGGCTGACGTGAAGCTCTGGCTGGACCGGCTCTGGCTGGACAGGCTCTGGGACTGGTTCGGCGGGACGAGATTCAGGCAGGACGGTGATCCTTGCAGACCGTACAGACCTTAGCGGGGAATCTGCCAAGCTGGACATCAGCCCTGAACGCCCATAGACCGATCCAGTGTCAGACCCGCTGACTGGCGTGTCGCGAGGATCCTCAGGTTCAGTAGAGAAGATGTGAAGGAACCCGGTCTCGGCAGGAGGAGATACTGTGGGTTCACGGAGCTCTTTCTCTACCACGCCCACAGTAAACGATGAGTCGCTCAACAAAAGGGCCAGGTTAATATAGTGCTCTAAAGTCCAGTGAGGATCATGCAAGGGCATGAATGAACTGAGCGGTTCAGATAGTCCTCCCCGAAAAAAGATCATAAGACATACTGTGTCCATTGAGGTGAGATGTGCCAGTTCAATAAACTCCTCAACATACTTCTCAATCGGCCGATTCCCCTGACGGAGACGCATGATTTGTATACCTGTATCCATGGTTGGCATCGCTGCTGGATCTTGGTGTGGCGAAGTCTTCTGTTATGAACTGCTCCGAGACTTGGAGGTGAAGATCCAAATGCAGCTTTATTATAGAATAGTCAAACAGGCAGGGATCAACAACAGCAAAACAGGGCAACGGAGACAAGGCAGAGACAAACCAGATACAAGCAAAGGGTCGAGGCAGGCAGAGAGAATCAGAGTCCAGTGAAACAGTCCAGGGTCAGGGCAGGCAGCAATAATCAGAGTCCAAGAGCAATCCAAAGTCAAAACCAGAAAAACAAACACGGGAAAACGCTCGGAAATGCAGACACACAGTACAACAAGACTTCGCGGTGAGTGAATGAATGAACCTGGTATAAATAGACTGAGACTAGCAGGATGACAAGACACAGGTGAATACAATCAGTGACAAAGAGGTACAGGTGAATGTGATCAGTGATGATGAGTCCAGGCAGTGAGTATGGGAAATGTAGTTTGTGAGGAAGTGATCATAGTCTATTGTGGAGCGCCCTCTGGTGGCTCTGGAGGGCACTCCAGCTGGTGATCGTTACATTTTGATTGTTACATGTGGATTTAGGTCAAGTTTATTATTCCTTTCTTGTTTTGCTTTGTCTGATAAAATTTCAGAACTTTGAATCTTCACCTGTGCTATCATCTCTGCCTTATCTATATTACTGATTGCCGTTTTACTATTTTGACATAATACTGGTATTTCATATTTCCTTTTTATGCCACTCATTCTTCTAATCATTCCCCAAACATTTGATAATTGAGTTTCTCTTCCCGAACTATCACTTGTGCTCTTTTATATTGTATTAACAAATCTAACGATTGATGTTTCTTTAACCCTCTGGGGTCCAGGGTGTTTTTGGGGTCCTTGAGATGTTTTGACATGCCCTGACATTTGTGCTTTTTTCAGCTGCTTATAAACATGTTAATAGCAAAGGTGTAATTACACTCTATTTAGCACAAACAGGGCTACCATAATATGTGAGCAAAATGTATGTACATGTTTGCATTTTTGAGAGAATATTGTTTATGCATGGTTATTTAAAAAAATAAAACTTAAAGTGTCTGAAATAAGGCCACAAAACATATACTAAATATCTGTCCACAAGACTTTTGACTAATGGGCATTGTTGCCCAGAGTTTTTGCTTCAAAATTATCTGAAAATCATCCTGCCTAATCATTTACACAAAACAATTCATTGAATAAAATTTTATAAGACACCTTTTGTTTGGAAAGGCAATATGCGTGGAGGCGTGTTCACACCTGAGAAGACAAAGGTCGGATAATGTGCCACATACATAATGAGCTGCATATTAATTAGCCTTTCACACAGGAGTGTCACAGGGTCCCAAAGAACGCAAGGACAAAAGAAATTATCTATAAATACATATTTTACAATTAGAAATTGTAACCAATTACAAATAGGTTACAATTACAACAACAATTACAATTTTAACAATATTTCTTAGTATTCTTTCTTTGTAAAAAGTATCAATTTTATCATACGTATTAAAAAAGGTAAGGATTCATTAGTTTGAATATTGGAACAAACACTATAATAACATCTTAGTTGATAATTTAATATACCTACTTTATTTTTGACAAAACATCATACTATAGTATATTTAACATATGAGCAGAAATTGGTGAAGAAAAGCTTAACTATTTAATGTGACAGTAGTCTTTATTTACAGTCAAAACTTTATAATCTATCCAAAACTAATCACAAAATCTTGTCTAAACATTCATATTTGGTCTGTAACATATTGTGCATGATATATTAGCAATACATGTTAATTTGCAGTTTGTTGCTTATACAGACATTTCATTTCAACATATTTCAGTCTATTTTTACTCATCTTAGTAGGCTATAGCAATATAGTTTGGATGTGTTCATGTAAAAATAACATGTTTACTAATGTAGGTGCGAGAGTGAATGAACGGCACAGACACGCGCTGTATAACTGTAGTAAACAATGCGCGTGCACCTGTGCCGTTCATTCATCACTTAGCCTACACACAGACACGCAATTCATATTTAAACAGTCTTTTTGCGGTTTACAGACACTATTCAATATCGCGATTAGAACAAAGCACTTAATTATAGCAAATACCATGTAGAGCATTTGATTACCGAAGCGAGATGCAGAAAACAGGATGGAATCACAGAATCCAGTCACTAATGGAACTCACTGTATGAAATGGAACTTCACAGAATTTTGGGGTGAATAAATCAAAAGTAGGGCTGTACAAATAATCAGATATAGATATACGGACTAGTGATGTGAATATTAAAGCTCATAAAGACTGCTAATTAAATATGAAGTCTGTATGTTCTGTCGTGTCTGTGTGAAAGACAGTTTCTTCTTCTACACCAGGGGTTCTCAAACTTTTTGGGACCACCTAGGGACCCCTTAGAGCGGAGAAAAATTTCCAAGGACCCCCACATAACAATAACTGTCTGTGATTAATATGCTTAAAACTATTTGTAGGCTACTCTTAAATGCCATTGGAATTAATTGCATTGTAATCTTTTTCACCCTAAAAACTTAAGACCTGTTTTATAGAACAGAAACACATGTCAGTTTAAATCATGTTAATACCACTTATATACTTGTAAGCAGTGGGTCTTTTATTCAAATTGCATTTGGACTCAATAGCATTTACACTAAGTAATTTATCTTAAAAGCTTTCATAAAATCAAGAGCAAGACAGCAAGCACAGGCTTGTTCTAATAAAACCAAACATTAAAATTCCCTAGATTAAAATTAAAACATTAACATTTTACATTAAAATATTAGTTCACCCAAAATTAAAATTCTGTCATCATTTACTCACTTTACTACTTTTTTTTTTTTTTTTTTTAAGTACCAGAAACTGTTTGGTTACCCACATTCTTCAAAATATCTTCTTTTGTGTTCAGCAGGAGAAAGAAACTCATTCAGGTTTGGAACAACTTGAGGGTGAGCAAATGATGACACACTTTTAATTTTTTTTGGCTGAACCATCCATTTAAAATAACATTTAAATTATGTAATGTTACTTTACGTGCATCAACTTTAAAAAAAAAAATGAACTCATTGCACCTTATATCAATGGCAGAAATATCAAGAAAACAGAATTAACACTGTTGCAGAACACATCCTAGTAATTAAGTTAAACCAAACTTTTATTTTGGCGGGTTGTAGTGAATAAAAGTTTTGTATTGTTATTATCAACACAGTCTCACTCCCTACTCGTCTGACGCATGGCCAAGGACCCTGGCGTCAAGTTTCAACGCAAGAGGTGTACCCTTGACTTTGTTTTTCGATGCGGGGGTCCGTCAGATAGACATTCATGTTAATCCCTCATCATCGGATTTCATAAAATAAACCTCAGTAACCTTAGTTTTACTGTGATGGGTGTAGTAAAGGACAGTAATCACAAAACTTAGCATGATTTTACCTCAGTATTGGTAGTTTTAAAAGTGATATTTGTTGTACATGCATATTAACCACAACACTTAGCATGCTTTTAATGCTTAATAATATAACATCCAATATTTGTAAGTTAAATTAGTATTTTTTCCTTTAACTAATCCTATATATTATACACAATGATATTTTCTTTTCTCTTTTTTCAGCTGAATAGACCAAAAGGGCCTTTCGGACTCAGTCAGCTCATTATTGTTTGAGGAGAAGTAAACCGAGGACATGGACAGCTGCAAAGGTAAATATTCACAATGGTATGTATGTGTTGGTTTAAACCCTAAATCAAACATTTTATAAAAGCATTTCTTGTTTCTTAATCCTTTTCTTACAAAACCCATAGCCCAATCAGTAGGGCCATAGTTCATAATTCACATGATTTAACAAATTGTCAAATTCGTACATATTTATATAGTATACTTGTACATTTAGCAGATGCTTTTATCCAAAGCGACTTACAATTGCTATATATGTCAGAGGTCACACACAGTGGATTCGAACCCGGGTCTCTCACACCAAAGGCATGTGTCTTATCCATTGCGCCATCATCACCCCGTACATAATTCTGCAGCTTTTACTCCTAGTTCTGCTGTCATTGACTACTCAACTGACCTCAATTCTTGTACATATGTATCGCGATATTTGCAAATCAGTTGCGCACCTTCTTGGAAAGTAGTCGGATGTCCCACACACTCAGAAAGTTTAGATTAATTGCATTGTATTCATTAAAATTATTACAAATTGGTCCCTGTCTGTTAATTTTCCGATGATACATGATTTATCTTCACACCTCTTAACTTACCTCTGTTTGCAAGAGTGGAAAAGCTAATCTGACTGTCACATGACATCAGATACTCGATTATTTTGTAGTAATCAGATCAGTTACACTGCTGATAACTCTCCCGTTTGCATGTAAATCATGTTATTTTTAAAAGAGTTCACATGATTATTGCTTGCTATTAAAGACATACTTTTATTCATAGAAATGCCCACACATCAGTGAATTTATTACATAAAAATGCTTGAGTGAAACTCTTCCCGCATTGAGGTCTCTCTCCGGTGTGGATCCTGTCGTATTGGCACGAGGCCCAGAAGTGAATTCTTCTGATAAATCCACAGAAATGAGATCTCTCCTAAATATTTTACATGTCCCAAAAATAACAGATAAAATTAAGATATTTATGGACGATCCTTTACATTTCCTTTCTGAATTATTGTCTTTTATATCATTCTGAAACTTTTTTTTAAGTAAAACAAAACCTTTCTTTGGTGATTCGAAAAAAATTCAAAATAAGTTTAAGAGTGATTTCTCCCTAGAAATATCTTTATTTTATTGTAGTTTAGATATTAATACTAGCAAACGCCCAGTGAAACGGACCCAGGACTGAGCTGGTTTAAGGACACTGCAGAGGACCCTGAATTAACGAATCTTTATAAAGATTAACCTGCAGGTAAGGGCAATTTATAATTGTAACAGGTTATGGGAATGTTTTAGAATTATGTATAAGGTTACAGCGGTATACAAATACAACAATCCTCATATGATTATTAAGGTTTCGTTTACTTGTGAAACTTCCCACACTGATCACATGTGTATAGTCTCTTTCTAGTGAGGATCCTCATGTGTCTCTTAAAGTTTCCTTGATCCGTGAAGCTCTTCCCGAATTGATCACATGTGTAAGGTTTTTCTCTGGTTCTCCCATCAGGTCTAAAATAAACATGTAATCATGTGACATTTCAAATGAGAGGGAAAAAATGCCATAAGTCAAGATCACTTATGAGTTTAATAGTCATTTTTAATACATGACTTAAAAGATACAAGAGTTAAAAGATTAAAAGACTAAAAGACAATAGTCATTTAAAGCAATCTAATCTGGTTTGAGGATGGTTCCAAACATGACAGAATGTTTCAAGAACATCATAATAACCTTTAAATAACATTCTATTAACTTTCAGGAAACTGGACATTTTTATGTTCTTGGAATGTTAGAAAACAACGTTCCTACAATGTTGAATTTTAAATCAAAATTAAGTGGAAATAATGTTTGAGGAACATTATACCTTTTAAAATACATTCCTCTAACGTCAAGAAAATTGGACATTTTTTACATTCCCAGAACTAACATTTGGTTCTAAATTTTTGGAGAATGTTTTTTGTTCTGAATATTTTGAAGAACGTTCTTATTTTAAAAAAGTCTGTTAGCTGGGGAACTACTTCCCGTGACTGTGGTGATGTGGTTTCTCCACTGTATGGATCTTCATGTGTCGCTTCAGGTCAGTTTTAATAGAGCAACTCTTTCCACGTGTGCGGGTTCCCTCTGCTGTGGATCCTCTCATGTCTTTTCAGACTTGCTGATCGACTGAATCTCTTGTCACAGTGTGAACACTTGTAAGGTTTTTCTCCAGTGTGAATCCTCTCATGTGTTTTCAGAGGTCCTGGTCGACTGAATCTCTTGTCACAGTGTGAACACATGAAAGGTTTTTCTCCAGTGTGAATTCTCTGGTGCCGTTTCAAATCGTTCACTGCAATAAAAGTCTTCTCACACTCAAAGCACATGTACTCTCTCACACCAGTGTGTATTTTCTGATGTACTAGTAAATTACACCGCTGGGAAAAACTCTTTCCACATTCAGAACATGAATGCGGCTTCTCCTTCGTATGAACTGTCAGGTGTCTCTTCAGGGATGATGCACAGAGAAATGTTTTGCTGCATTGATCACATGTGAACGGCTTCTCTCCGGTGTGGATCCTCATGTGAACATTAAGGGTTGATGAACCAGTGAATCTCTTTCCACACTGATCACATGAGTACGGCTTTTCTCCAGTGTGGATCCTCATGTGTCCTTGAAGACAACTTTTTTGTGTAAAGCTCTTTCCACACTGATCACACGTGAACGGTTTCTCTCCGGTATGAACTCTCATGTGAACGTCAAGATTTTGTTTGTATGTAAAACTCTTTCCACACTGATTGCATCCATACAGATTTTCTCCAGTGTGGATCCTCATGTGTCCTTGAAGATATGTTTTTCGCGTAAAGCTCATCCCGCGCTGATCACATGTGAACGGCTTCTCTCCAGTATGAATTCTCATGTGACGCTCAAGATGTTGTTTGGTTGTGAAACTCTTTCCACACTGAGTGCAGGTGAAAGATTTCTTGGCTCTTGTTTTCTTTAAAAATGTATTTTTAGTTTTTGAGCGACTCAAAGGTTTTTCTCCAGGTTTGCATGATGTTCCTCCTCCACTTCACTCAGTTCTTCACTCTCCTCGCTCTCTTCCATCAGGTCTGAAGTTTAAGGAAAAAAGTTATTTCATTTTCAGTACAGCAAAAATAACTCAAAGAGAGCAATATGAAGTGAAAGGACATAAAAAGAGCTCTGATGTAATAACAAAAAGTACTTTCCATAAATGAGGTACATTGATCTACTAATAATTATTTTTAAAACATTATTGACACAAATTCCATGTTTCTGTAGCAAGAACTATTAAATATATTTTAACAATGACACAATTATCTAATGTAATTAGCATTAAAAATTATACAATATTGTCATAATGTTGATACCAATGTTTAGATTGAGATTTAATTTATTTGACTTAAACCTTTTAATTATTACAGTCCAGTAACACTAGACTTTCAATTCCAATGACTCCCATTCATACGCATGTGAACGTGGGAAATCAGAAACACAAGTTTCGCTGCATTCCAGTTCAAGTTGGAATATATATATATATATATATATATATATATAAAACCAGAAAAAACTATATTAAGAAATGTCCAACATTTTTGTAACATGGTTGCAAATGATTTCATAGTTTAACTGCATATCTAAAAGTGATGAAGTGCTTGAATCTTTCTTACATGAATGTTCTTCAGTATCATGAATGAATGAAGAATAAACACCAACCTCTTTGTTCTTCAGGATCTTCAGTGTGTTTCATTCTGCAGGTTCTGGATCACTCGTGTTCTCACTGTCCTCTTTAATAAACTCAGTCTTTGCAGATTTCAGCTCTTCCTGATGCTCTGCTGCTCGTCTTCACTTGTAGCTGATGGGTGTTTACAGCATTTTTAAGGGAATTACAGTGGGTGGAGCTTCACTGACCATGTGACTAATGTGGGAGGAGCTTCACTGACCATGTGACTACGGTGGGAGGAGCTTCAGTTATTATGTAATTGCTGTGGGAGGAGCTGATCTGCTAAAATTAAAAATATATAATTTACTGAGTTTGTTTTAATAGGGTCGAAGACCAGATGTTTAATGTTAGTGTCTGATTGATATTACATTTACAAAAGTGATTTTATATACATAGAAAACCCAGTAAATGCAAGTGTAATGTTTCGAATAACTTTTGTGAAAACAAAATGTCAGAATATAGGTAATGTTGGATTTACATTCAGCATAACATATGTATGTAAAAATGAAACAACATAATTCTTCTGACTTTTTTTTATAAAAGAATAAGAGATCATACTAAATTTCATTATTTTTAAATGATTAAAAACTTCTTGCTGACAAAAAAGTGGTTTGAAGGATAGTGGCAAAGTATAAAGACTTAAAATGAAAATTAAGAAGTATGTTGGGGCTGAACTTTGATCCTAATATACAGAGTTTGAATATGTCATCAAATGATTCTTGTTTAATATGCCTGTAAATAAATTGTATTGTTGTTTTGATATATAAACCACTTTTTGTCTTTTCCCCATAAGCTAATTGTCACATTTAAGCATATCTATTTATATGTCTGTCTATTGTAAAGCAATTTTTATTTCTAATTCTAACATTATTCTATTTCTTTATAAAAATAATGGCAGATATCTAGAAAAGTAGTAAAGAACTGTAAGAAAAACATTTAAAATAATAAAAGACAGAAATAAGAGTACAAATAGTAAGCAACAATTACCCTCAGTCTGTTGACACTAATGAAATGAGCTTTAAGTGTCAATTTACAGGAGATCTGAAGACATCAGCATAATAAATGAGGTGAAAACAGGAACTATTGTCATGAAATAAAGAGTGTTTTCAGCAGATCTGTTAATATTGATGATCCTCAGACTATCAACACTCATTCAACAAGACATTCAGGATCATCAGCAGATCATCTCACTTTATTTTGAGTGTTTGCTGTTAGAAACACATTATCTGAGTCAGGATACATGGTAAAAGCCTGTAAAACTGATCTACCCTGCTGAAAAGAAAAGCTAAGTATACTTGCAGCCAGAATAATTTAGTATACTTCAAGTGTGTTAATGATTCGTTGACTTGAAGTGTGCTATTTTGGAACAAATATTTTTTTTACTAAGTATATTTTAGTTGTAATTAAAATATGGTAGAGCAAGTGTATTTAGTGTACATTTGTGTGCTAAATTGGAACAACTTTGAGTATACTAATTCTTATGTAAAAAGTATACTTTAAGTAATATATACTGGAAGTACTGTATATGCTTGTAGGGACTAATTACATGCTTGATTAGTGATATTATAGTCCACTTTATTTGTGTTACAGGTGCGTTACAAATTCATTACCAGTGTCTTCAAAACATACGAGACATATATAGCATAAGTGTGTTATATTTGAGTAAAAAGTAAATGCTCAATGATACCTTTGGCTTATTCCAAATACTACAAATTGTACACTTTGTCTTCAATAACAAATCCAGATTAATAAACAAATATTACTTAGCTATACATTGCATACACTTTATTTTAAACAGTTTTAAATGGGCTTTCAATGCATTTATCATATGCTTTAATACTTTCTGAAAGCAATTTATGTCCAAGTAATGAAGTGAATTCCAAGCGTGAAGAAGTAAACTTAAAAATTTCTCTAAAATTTAATTAAAATATACAACTTCAGGATATTTAAAAATGTATTTTGAAAGTATACTTTCAATGCATTGTTACAATGATAATTTTCAGCACATAGTTATAAATATAATTTTAATTAAAGTGCAAATAAATACACTTTTAAAAATAAACAGAATTTTCACTTCAAAGATATTTTTATAAAATATATTTTACAGTTATTTTAAAGTGTGTTAAAAGTTGAATTGTGAAAATAACTAAAAGCATGATGCTTATATAATTTTTATATTTAAACAGTGCATGTTTTTGTTAGTATATTTGCAATGAAGTATTGAGAATGGAATATATTTCAAATACAATAAAGTAGGCCCATTACACGCCACTTCTCTTTCTTTACGCTGCTCTCTTTCTGCTGGTTGTGTAAAGCTGTGATAGAGACAGTATCATTTCAGTTTATTTAGTAAAAACTGTCTCGTTTAAAGTTCATAGTAACTGTTCTGACTTCATGAAGCCTCATGGTTTGAATGAAACATCAAACTGACAAGGGAAAAACTCTTTGAAATAATGATACTGGATATCAAGGGTGAAACTGTTAATAATGTAGACAGACAGTAATCTAATTCAGTGTCAGTCATGTGTGGGTGAAATATAATTTATTAATCATTTAACATCTCTAATGAGAAATTAACATCATGGAATGTTTAAAAATCAATCATAATAAGCTATTTTATGACTTTCAGAACTAAAATTATTCCTGTTTCAAGCAGAATCACAGAGCATAAAAACGAACAATAACAATGAGGTGTTGGTAAAAAATGAGTAAATAGTTTAATCAATCATTACTTTAAGCAAATACAAACATTAGGTAAAAGTAAAAGAGACAGGTCTCTCTCTTTACTGTCTTATAAGAGCCAAAGCATCTCAAGAGAAGAAGAGAAGAGAAGTGTCCAGTTTCAAAGATACATGAAAGTATATCTTGCGTTTGCATAGAAGTGGAAGATAAACTAGATGTTTTGATGAAGAACAATGAAGAACAAGTTTAAAAATTAATATCAGATTCATGTCTCTCTTAAAAGTTTCATGGCCTCATCTTCAGCTTTGCCCTCAAATGTTTTTTTTTTATTTTTCAGTGTGAATTTTCTGGGGGTCTTTCAGTTCATCTTCTGTAGTAAAGGACTTCATGCACTGAAACACACATTCTTTTCTGCTGTAATATTACGAATGAATCTTCTCCTTTGTGTGAATCTTCAGGTGTTTCTTCAGCACTGTGAAACTGTTTCCTGCACTGATCACAGTTAAATGCTCGTTCCCTTTCGTAGTCACTCCGAGTTACGTTGGATGACGGAGAATGGGGCTTTCGCCTAGAAAGCCAATCATCTTCGAGTATTACAAAACGAGCCTATGGCAATGAAATGCCATGGGTCTGCGGAATTTGCATAGCGTATCTCCGCCCCACCGCGTGGGTATAAAAGGAGAGACGCCGGCAAAGGCAGATCATGTTTTCGCTTCAGAGCCAAGAGTATCTCTTCACTCCACAGCTATTTCTGACTTCGCTCTACGAGACGAGCCACTCTCCGGTGTTGGTGTGACGGCGATCTGCAGCGAATTCACATTGCCTGCTGATCTGTGCAGTGATCTGCCAGTGAGTGTGTTTTTCCCTGCTCACTTCAACATCGCGGAGTTTTCTCTCCTCTCACAAAAGAGCTTGCACGCGGCACGTCTTTTTAAAGACGGCTCGCCCATGCATTTAAAAAAAAAAAAACGAATGGTTGCGGCAGCTTGGTATTGTACTCTGATGGGCACGAGCGTTGTCTGGTATGTTTGGGCTTGATCTTGCTAGAGCAGCGTTCGTGAATGACTCATGTTCTCTCTGTGGGAACATGACCATCGCGTCATTAAGGTCGAGACTCGGTGAACTCACATGAGTGAGAGTCCCCTCATCCACCACCCGAGCTTCGGCTGGTGGCCAGGGTCACCTGAGGGTGTTGGTCTGGAACAAGGCGCCGACTCCGTGTCCACGCCCCCAGCCCCCCTCCTCAATGGCGGTGCCCGCTAGTGAACAGGTGATTCCCACGGGTCTACCCTCTGGTGGCCCGTGCCTTTCATTTGAAGCTACAGAGGATGATACTATGTTTGTAGCAGCTTCACAAGGTGAGTTTGATTCTCTGGAAATGACGACTCGTCACAGCTGCCACCTTCTGGTGTGCATACGGCTGTGCCTGAGTCCGATCCAGAGATGACGGCCATGCTTTCCTGGGACGATTGGGAATCCCTATTCTTAAGAACTGATTCTCCCGTCTCTTCGATTACAGAGTTGGACCGCAGTGTGCGCCGCCCCTGGGCCTCGCCACTCCTGTCCCCCTCTGTCCCAGAGGGCGAGGATGACAGTGCGTGCCGTCTCCGGGCCTCACCACTCTCGTCCCCCTCTGTCGCCAGACCCCTGGCAGAGCAGACCCCCGTGGAACGCTGGTCCTTCCCTGGTGTCAGCTGTGGCTTCGCGATCAGGTCCCGAGGTGGGCATGGCATCATGGCACACTCCGAGTCCCAGTGACTCCGACGTGCCGTCATACCTTCACCCCGTGGAGGAACCTCAGTTTTCTACAGGCCGGAGTTCCCCTAGAACGAGTTTCCAGGCATGTTGTTGTCTCCACAGATGCCTCTTCCACGGGCTGGGGCGCCATGTGCAACGGACATGCTGCCGCCGGCTCCTGGGCAGGACCCCAGCGCCTTCTGCATGTCAATTGCCTCGAGTTGCTGGCAGTACGCCTTGCCCTGCACCGTTTTCGCACGTTGCTCAAGGGTCAACACGTACTAGTCCGTTCAGACAATACCGCGACTGTAGCGTACATCAACCGTCAGGGTGGTCTACGCTCCCGCTGTATGTCGCAACTCGCACGCCACCTCCTCCTATGGAGTCAGAAGCACCTGAGGTCCCTTCGTGCTATCTACACTCCGAGAGATCGGAACTTTGCAGCCGACGAGCTGTCACGGTTTCGCCCCATCTCCGGCGAATGGCGACTCCATCCCCAGTTGGTCCAGCTGATTTGGGTCAGTTCGGGGATGCACAGGTAGACCTGTTTGCCTCCCACAACTCATCCCATTGCGCCCTGTATTACTCCCTGTCCGAGGGCACGCTCGGCACGGATGCACTGGCGCATAGCTGGCCGCAGGGCCTACGCAAATATGCGTTTTCCCCAGTGAGCCTTCTCGCACGGACCCTGTGCAAGATCAAGGAGGACGAGAAGCAGGTCATTCTGGTTGCGCCGTACTGGCCCACCCGGACCTGGTTCTCCGAACTGATACTCCTCGCGACAGCACCTCCTTGGCCAATTCCTCTGAGGAAGGATCTCCTTTCTCAGAGACGGGGCACCCTCTGGCACCCTCGACCCGATCTTGGAGGCTCCTCGTGTGGCTCCTGGACGGGACGAGGCAGGTTTGAGTAACCTGCCACCAGCGGTGGCGGCTACCATCACTTCCGCTAGTGCATCGTCCACGAGACATGTCTATGCGTTGAAGTGGAACCTCTTCGTCAACTGGTGCTCTTCTCGCCGAGAAGACCCCAGGAGATGCTCGATCAGTGTCGTGCTTTCCTTCCTGCAAGATGGGCTGGAGCGAAGGCTGTCTCCCTCCACCCTGAAGGTGTATGTGGCCGCTATCGCCGCATATCACGAATCAGTTGAAGGTAAGTCTCTGGGGAAGCACGACCTGATCGTCAGGTTCCTGAGAGGAGCGAGGAGGTCCCTTTGAGCCTCTGCAATCAGTTTCTGTCTATGAAGACAGCGCTCCTGGTCGCATTGGCCTCCATCAAGAGGGTAGGGGACCTGCACGCATTCTCCGTTGACGAAGCGTGCCTGGAATTCGGGCCGGCTTACTCTCACGTGATCCTGAGACCCCGGCCTGGATATGTGCCCAAGGTTCCCACCACTCCCTTCCGTCCAGGTGGTGAACCTGCAAGCGCTGCCCCTGGAGGAGGCAGACCCAGCCTTGGCACTGCTCTGTCCAGTACGCGCTCTCCGCGCTTACGCAGACAGGACGCAGTGTTTCAGGACCTCAGACCAGCTCTTGTCTGTTATGGTGGGAGACTGAAGGGAAAGGCTCTCTCAAAGCAGAGGTTGTCTCACTGGATTGTGGACGCCATTGCTTTGGCTAACCAACAGCAAGGCCGACCGTGCCCCCTTGGTGTGACAGCCCACTCCACCCGGAGTGTGGCTTCCTCTTGGGCTCTAGCGCATGGCGCCTCGCTGGCAGACATCTGTAGAGCTGCAGACCCAACACTTTCGACAGATTGTATAATCTCCGAGTGGAGCCTGTGTCCTCTCGTGTACTCGCTTCAGTCAGCTAGTACCGGACCCGCTCAGGTGTCTTCGCTTGCTCGCCATTCCACTCCACGGACTGGATACGTACGATATTTCCTCAGGTGAGCCTTCCTCTCTGAAGCCCTGAGTTCCTCCAGCACTGTTGACGCTGGCGCCAGTGTCTATTGCCTGTGCGTCGGCTAGGTGCCTCCATGTGCATGGTTCCTCCCTGAGTAACCCCCACATGTGTATTTCCACTGTAAGCCTCCTTGAGCATGTGTCTTTCCCTCGGCAAGCCACCTTGCCACTGCTGGAGTTGAAAGTTGCCACCCCACGGGCTGGTCACTCCAGTGTTCCTCCATATGAAGCCCTCCGGCCATATGTGTATTCTTAAGTCCTCCCTACGGGTAGGCATGCTGCGGCATATTTCCTCTGAGATATGCTTCCCAGTGTACCTTGGTATTCTTGTGTTTAGTAGGACTCCTTCGTCCCTGCCAGTATCACGACAGGGGGATCAGACTTTCGCAGGGCACTGGAAGACAGCTGTGAAGGTGGCGTGATTATACGGGGACCCCCATTCTCCGTCATCCGACGTAACTCGGAGTGACTACGAAAGGGAACGTCTCGGTTACGTATGTAACCCTCATTCCCTGAGTAGGGAACGGAGACGTTACATCTCCCTGCCACTTCCGCTGTACCGCTGGGCAGACGCCTGAGTTCAGTCTCGGCTCCTCAGCGAAGACATGATCTGCCTTTGCCGGCGTCTCTCCTTTTATACCCATAATATTTGGAGAATATATTTTGATCTGAATATTTGGAGAACGATCTTTTTAAAAAAAATCTGTTAGCTGGGGAACTACTTCCCGTGACTGTGGTGATGTGGTTTCTCCAGTGTATGGATCTTCATGTGTCGCTTCAGGTGAGTTTTAATAGAGAAACTCTTTCCATGTGTGCGGCTTCTCTCCTCTCATGTTTTTTCAGATTTGCTGACTTATTGAATCTCTTGTCATAGTGTGAACACTTGTAAGGTTTTTCTCCAGTGTGGATCCTCTCATGTGTTTTCAGATTTGAAGCATGACTGAATATCTTGTCGCAGTGTAAACGCTTGTAAGGTTTAACTCCAGTGTGAATTCTCTGGTGCAATTTTAACTTGTTTGCTGTAGTAAAAGTCTTCTCACACTCAAAGCACATGTGCTCTCTCACACCAGTATGAATTTTCTGATGTACTAGTAAATTACACAGCAGTGAAAAACTCTTTCCACACACAGAACATGAATGTGGCTGCTTCTTCGTATGAACTGTCAGGTGTGTCTTCAGGTCTGATGCCCTAAGAAATGTTTTGCTGCATTGATTGTGAACGGCTTCTCTCCGGTGTGGATCCTCATGTGAATTTTAAGGGATGATGATTGTGTGAAACTCTTCCCGCACTGATCACATGTGAACGGCTTTTTTTCTCCAGTGTGGATCCTCATGTGAACATTAAAGTATGATGATTTTTTTAAGCTCTTTCCACACTGATCACACGTGAACGGTCTCTCTCCGGTATGAACCCTCATGTGAAGCTTAAGATATTGTTTGCATGAGAATCCCTTTTCACACTGATCACACATGAATGGTTTCTCTCCAGTGTGGATTCTTATGTGAACATCAAGACTTTTTTTGCTTGTGAAACGCTTTCCACACTGAGTGCAGGTGAAATATTTATTCCCTCTTGTTTTCTTTAAAAATGTCTGTTTAGTCTTTGAGCGACTCAAAGGTTTTTCTCCAGGTTTGACATGATGTACCTCCTCCACTTCACTCAGTTCTTTACTGTCCTCGCTCTCTTCCATCAGGTCTGAAGTAAAAGGAAAAAAGTTCTTTCATTTTGAGTACAGCAAAAATAATTCAAAGAGAGCAATATGAAGTGAAAGGACATAAAAAGAGTTTGGATGTATTAACAAAAAGTACTTTCCATAAATGAGGTACATTTATCTACTAATAATTATTTTTAAAACATCATAGACCCAAATTCCATGTTTCCGTAGCAAGAACTGTTAAATATATTTGATCAATGACACAATTATCTAATGCAATATTAGCATTAAAAAGTATACAATATTGTCATAATGATGATGCCAATGTTTAGATTGATCTTTAATTTATTTTACTTAAAGGGATAGTTCACCCAAAAATGAAAATTCTGTCAGTATTTACTCACCCTCATGTTGTTCAACCCCGTAAGACTTTCATTCATCTTCGGAACACGAATTAAGATATTTGTGATTAAATCTGAGAGCTTGATCACTCCTCCATAGGCTTCTAAGGGATTATTTACCGAATACAATAAGCCTTTCTTTTTCTTTATTCCCTTAAATAGCTTTTATAATCAATTCATTAATTTAAATAAAAATACCCAATTTTAGTTTGGACTAAAGCCCGAATATCCACTGACCTTAGAACCGCCCCTATTTTTTGTATCAAATTAAATGCTGAAACGTTCTCAAAGTGATTCATAGCAGCTCTGGAGATGATGCTCTTGTGTAAAGGCAAAAGGCTCATTCATTTTTACTCACGTAGGCCTATGCCGCCTATCAAAGAGAATGAAAGCCTGTGTCCGCCATATAAAACTATAAAAAAAGTAGGCTAATTGTGAGTTTTTAATTTCACAATTCTGACTTAAAAGTCACAATTACCTTTTCTTTTCTTTTTTGTATTCGGTGGCGGAAACGGGCTTCCATTACAAATGACATAGGCAAGCTACTAAACGTCTTAAACAATATTTATTTAAAACAGTTTAAAGGTGCATTGCGCAACAATTCATGTTAAAAATACCCGTTTTTCTAACCCATACATGCTTAAAGAACTGCCTGATGGGCTGAATGGGCCCTTCTCTGATCACTGCGATTGCCTCTATAATCCTGTACAGTAAAATAAATAAGAGGGATTCGGGACAGAATCACTGACGTCATGCGCGTTCACGCTCACCTGGCTATGTCTGGCAGGTTTGTGTATTCGCCGCCATTCTCCGTATCAGCGAAGACAACTCGAGCGACAAAAGTAGAAGATGGATTCAAAGAGACTGGCTTGTAGTCCATTCCAAACCCCAACGCAAACTCCACGTAAGACAAAGAAAACACACTCTGGTTGCAGTTTCGCTTGTTGCCAGAGGGGGGCATAGTTCCGAAAAAACTCAGAGACTGGCTATGCACCTTTAAATAAACATTGATGTCTGTGTGTGCCTGCATACAACGTTTTTTTGAAAGTTTTTTTAAAGAAGTTTTTTTATTGATTTGATCAAGTGGACTTCTTTGAAAAGACTAAAAAATGGTATCTTCTACAACAGCAGTGCTGCAATAATCCATAAGGTAAACTTAACTCAGAATTTGACTTCTGTATGAGCTTAGAGATCCAGGCCAAATGATTGTGATATAATGATTATGTTAAAACACAACCAACATCTACAGATCACATTTTCTATTTGATCATCTGGCTGTTATAACTCAGATACAGCAGCCAGACAAAATATAAAGTTAGTAATGTGTGGGTCAAGAGCCCAACTAAAACAAACACTCATCTCCCTAATGGTGACCTGAAATTCCGGTTTTCTCCTTCAGTGATTCTGCTTGTTAACATCAGGTGTCTTCAATAATGCTCAATCATCACTCAATTATTCACTTAATTATCTCATTAACTTTAACACTGCTTCAGTGTTCATTTAACACTCAGCTCAGAGTTTCATTGGGTCGCTTAATATGACTTCCATGATGTTGAAGTTACATGAACAAATTATGTTTGTTTCACGAAACCCAGTTATGTGGAACCGGTGGAACCTGTTTACATAAAGTTAAGTAAAGCCAACACATCATTTTTTTGAGTGTGGGAGTGCAGGAGGTGATGGTGAATGTGTGAAGTGCAGATCAGACCGGGTGTGTGGTGTGAATGAGGGCTTTTCAAACCTGCAATAAAATGAGTTTAAATCATCAGCCAGGTGTTGATTGTCCACAGATCGGGGGGATGGTGACTTGTAGTTGGTGATGTTCCTCAGGCCATTCCAGACTGATGATGGGTCGTTGGCTGAAAACAGTTTTTTCAGTTTATCAGAGTAGCTTCTTTTAGCAACTCTGATCTCCTTTGTCAGTCTGTTTCTGGCCTGGTTATACAAGATTTTATCCCCACTTCTGTAGGCATCCTCTTTGGCATGACGAAGGTGTTTGAGTTTCCCAGTAAACCATGGTTTATCATCAGTGAATGATAAGAATGTCCTGGTAGGAATGCATGTATCCTCACAGAAACTTATATACTATGTTACAGTATCTGTGAGCTCATCCAGATCGTTGGTAGCAGCTTCAAAAACATCCCAATCAGTGCAATCAAAGCAGGCCTGTAGATTCTGCTCTGCTTCATTAGTCCATTTTTTGCAGTCCTTATTACAGATTTAGCTGATTTCAGTTTCTGCCTGTAGGTCGGTATGAGATGAACCAAACAGTGATCAGAGAGCCCTAAAGCTGCCCGTGAGACAGAGTGATACGCATTTTTTATTGTGGTGTAACAGTGGTCCAGTATATTACTGTCTCTGGTGGGACATGTAACGTGCTGTCTGTATTTTGGTAGTTCACGGGAAAGATTTGCTTTATTAAAATCCCCAAGAATGATTAAAAGAGAGTCTGGGTACCTTCGTTCCGTTTCAGCTATCTGTTCAGCCAGCTGTTGTAGCGCCGCGCTCACGCACGCGTCTGGAGGGATGTAAACATTCACGAGAATGAAAGAGGAAAACTCCCGAGGCGAGTAGAACGGTTTACAGTTTATGAAATGTGCCTCTAAATTAGAAGAGCACATCTTCTTCAGTGTTGTTACCTCTGAACACCAACTTTCGTTAATGTAGAAACACAATCCACCTCCTCTTGTTTTCCCCATTAGCTCCGCGATGCGATCCGCTCGGAACAGCTGGAAGCCCGACAGATGTATTGCGTTGTCCGGTATGGCTTCACTCAGCCAGGTTTCAGTGAAGCACACACTGTAAAAAAAAATCCTAATTTTACAAAAAATAACTGTGATTTTTTGACGATCTTTTTCTTTCATTTTAAATTGTACTCAAAACACTGTAAAATGCAAATAATATCTGTAAAATAAAAATTCAGCTGTTATTTTAGGCATTGTGACATTAATGACAAATTACAGTAATTCACATTTTTTATACAGAAAATTGATTGTATTTTTCATACAGTATTTTTTCTGTTTTCTTAAATTACATAAAAATGTATGTAAAATTACAAATATAATCTGTAATTTAACAGTAACAAAACAGTTAAATGATAAAATGGTCAAATGACTGTCAGCTCCCCAAAAAACTGTAAAATATCCTAAATTAAATAAACTGAAAAACACTGTTATTTTACAGGTATTTCCTGAATAATCACGATCATATACCTTCATTGTAAAAAAAATCGTAAAAAAATGGTCAAATGAATGGCAGCTACGGCTGCCAAACAAAAACCATAAAATTAAAGTAAAATATGCTAATTTAAATAAACCGAAAAAAACACTGTTGTTTCACAGGTATTTCCTGCATTATTATGATCAAATACCTTCATTGTAAAAATATCGTAAAAAAAGGGTCAAATGACTGGCAGCTAGGGCTGCCAAACAAAAACCATAAAATTAAAGTAAAATATGCTAATTTAAATAAAGTGTAAAAAACTTTAAAATAAATTTGATGTCACCATGATTGGGATCAGTGTCTGCTTTAGTTGTGGTCATGACCCTTGAGATTTAACTTTTGCTTTTCTCTGGCTGCTTTAACTGTGTATTTGATACACGGTTGTCATAGCAATAAATGCTGGAGAAAATATCAGATGATCTCGATTATTAAGTGATGTCATCATATGATGATCTGATTCACTGATATGACAGTCAAATCTCTGAATATGATAGCTTAGATTACAGAGTATGTAGGTGGAATTTAGCTTTATACAAAATCTTAAATTAATGTTATAATTTTTCACATGACCCTTGGAATATTGTGGTATCAGTATTATAACAATCTGCATTTAAAATATATATATATATACTACACAAAAAAGTTTTGTCTTTTTTTAGTTGTATAGAGACATCAAGAATCAACATATGAATCTCAACAATGGTGACAACCATTTTTTTTTCATTGTCACCATTGTTGTGATTCATACGCTGATTCTTGATGTCTGAGCCTCTATGCTCCTGTCCAATATTTTCTGTATAA
The DNA here is from genome assembly GCF_051911475.1 of Siphateles boraxobius. Classification (NCBI taxonomy): domain Eukaryota; kingdom Metazoa; phylum Chordata; class Actinopteri; order Cypriniformes; family Leuciscidae; genus Siphateles; species Siphateles boraxobius. Next base: position 2,380,878 of record NW_027508822.1, on the reverse strand, counting down.
TGACTTCATAAAATCTGAGTATCACAGCACTGGAAAATGTTTTATAGAAACTTTGACATGCAAAAGTAATAACTTATATTTAATGACATAAACAGATATTATACTTCAGATAGTATCAATGGAGCCGGACTCTACATGATGACTCTTCTCACTACAACGTGACCAACATTATCTGTTCGGAGTTTCTCTTAGACTCTTACCATAACAAATATGCATCAGAGACACACAGTTAATGAGCCAGAGAAACATTAAAGTTCAACACTAAAAGTTCAAGAGCCCAACTAAAGCAAACACTGATCTCCATCATGGTGACATCAAACTTTATTATTTTCAATAAAGCTTCAACTTCTAAACCTCTGTTAATTCTCATTAATAATGTTAGTATGAAAGAAATAAAGTCTGGATTGTAATAAGTGAAGATGCTGCGATCCTGAGAGATCTGGTAGTGTTTAATGTTCTATTGGGGTTTAAAGTGTTTCTGTATGGTGTGTTTCGTGTGTCACCATTGTGTTGAAGAGTAGAGTCTGAGCTTCAGTCCAGGATGAGCAAATAAACATGGATGAAATGCTGCATGTTTCTTTATTTAACTGACAGTAACTGTGTAGTTGCTGATGTAGTGACGTATATAGTCAAAGCAAATCATGCATGTAGTTAACTGCGTGTTTTTCAGTAAATAAATCAGAAAATAAATGTGAAGTAACTGTGTTTTAACTGTGTGTTACTGTGTTTTAACTGTGTGTTTCTGTTAAAAAAGATGAATGAATATTTATGTAAAAGTATTTTGCACTTATTTAAATTAAGATATTTTACATTAATTTTATGGTTTTTTTATTGCAGCCGTTGCTGACAGTCATTTGACTGTTTTTTTATGGGATTTTTTTACAATGAAGGTGTTTGATCGTAATAATTCAGGAAATAGTTGTAAAATAACACTGTTTTTCTGTAAAAAATTTAAGGAAAATTTCTGTAAAAGTTTTTTGCATTTCATTTAAATTACGATATTTTACTTTATTTTTACGGTTTTTGTTTGGCAGCCGCAGCTGCCAGTCATTGACCATTTTTTTACGATTTTTTTTTTTTACAGTGCACTGTAAAAAAAAATCCTAATTTTACAGAAAATAACTGTGATTTTTTGATGAGCATTTTCTTTAATTTTAAATTATACTCAAAACACTGTAAAATTACAAATAATATCTGTAAAATAAAAATGCAGCTGTTATTTTAGGTATTGTGACATTAATGACAAATTACAGTAATTCACATTTTTTATACAGAAAATTGATTGTATTTTTTATACAGTATATTTTCTGTTTTCTTAAATTACATAAAAATGTATGTAAAATTACAAATATAATCTGTAATTTAACAGAAACATAACAGTTAAATGATAAAATGGTCAAATGACTGTCAGCTCCCCAAAAAACTGTAAAACATCCTAAATTAAATAAACTGAAAAACACTGTTATTTTACAGGTATTTCCTGAATAATCACGATCATATACCTTCATTGTAAAAAAAAATCGTAAAAAAATGGTCAAATGACTTGCAGCTACGGCTGCCAAACAAAAACCATAAAATTAAAGTAAAATATGCTAATTTAAAGAAACCGAAAAAACACTGTTATTTTACAGGTATTTCCTGCATTATTATGATCAAATACCTTCATTGTAAAAAAAATCCTAAAAAAAAGGGTCAAATGACTGGCAGCTACGGCTGCCAAACAAAAACCATAAAATTAAAGTAAAATATTCTAATTTAAATAAAGTGTAAAAAACTTTAAAATAAATTTGATGTCACCATGATTGGGATCAGTGTCTGCTTTAGTGGGGTTCATGACCCTTGACATTTAACTTATGCTTTACTCTGGCTATTTTAACTGTGTCTTTGATACACGTTTGTCATAAATGCTGGAGAAAATATCTTGATCATTAATTGATGATGTTATAGTCATCATATGATGATCTGATTCACTGATATGACAGTCGAATCTCTGTATATGATGGCTTAGAATTATAGGGTATGTAGGTGGAATTTAGCTTCATACAAAGTCTTTAATTAATGTCATAATTTTTCACATGACCCTTGAATATTGTGGTATCAGTATTACAACAACCTGCATTTGAAAAAAATATATATACTACACAAAAAAAGTTTTGTTGTTTTTTTAGTTGTATAGAGACATCAAGAATCAACATATGAATCTCAACAATGATGACAACCAAAAAAGTTTTTTTTTCATTGTCACTATTGTTGTGTTTCATACGCTGATTCTTGATCTCTGAGTGAGTCTATATTAGGGCTGCACGATTAATCGCACGATATTGTTATGCACATCTAATCAGTAAAGCCGGTTCCTTGATTAGTAGTAAATCACCTTCACCTGCTTTCAGATGGAGCAGTATTTACTACAAAGAGCCGTAGTTAACTGACAAGCTGAGCCAAATCGCGTTAAAATTAGGGCTGCACGATTAATCGCACGATATTGTTATGCGCATCTCGTCAGTAAAGCCGGTTCCTTGATTAGTAGTAAATCGCCTTCACCTGCTTTCAGATGGAGCGGCATTTACTACAAAGAGCCGTAGTTAACTGACAAGCTGAGCCAAATCGCGTTAAAATCGAGGACATAACGCCAACGATATTTAATGCGATATGGCTCAGCTTGTCAGTTAACTACGGCTCTTTGTATTCAGCAAAAACTCAGTGTTAAATTAACACACCTGGGAGTGTATATGAGTCCACACTCAAGAGTGTTAAAGTTAATGAGATATTTAAGTGATTAATTGAGTGATGATTGAGCATTATTGAAGACACCTGAAGCAGAATCACTGAAGGAGAAAACCGGAATTTCAGGTCACCATTATGGAGATGAGTGGTTGCTTTAGTTGGGGTCTTGACCCTTATATAATTAAATTTAGATTTTGTTTGGCTGATGTATCTGAGTTATAACTGCCAAATGAACAAAGAAAAAAAGTGATCTGATGGTGTAGGTTATATTGTGACAGTCATTATTTGAACTTTACGATTTTGATTTATGTTGTTGGTTACAGCATAACTGAGATTCTGCATAAATATTCAGAATTTGAGATATAATATAAAGGAGTTCTTAAAAGTTGTAAAAAAAAAAAAAATCTTTCTTTTAGGCACACACAGATATCAAGATTCAGTCAATGCATCTCAACAATGGTGACGAGCAGAATATTCAATTAGGAAAAGTAAATTACATAGACAATTCAGATCATAATTTATTCATACCGCAATGCACGATGGGAGCCATTAATGAGTTGTGATTGGTGGCAACAAGGATTATTATTGTCACCACGGTTAAGATTCACAGGCTGATTATTGATGTCTGTGTTTCTAAATAAATGCATTTGAAAGTGATTTGATCAGGACAAAATTTATTAAATGTTTTGGATTATAAGAAAAATACAATTATCATATGCTGTATAACCAATAAACTGTTGCTATCGAGTTAAACCAGATCATCTGAATGAGTTTCATTTTTCAGATCACAGCATGATTATGTCAAAACTAAACCAACACTATCAAATCACACTTATCTTTGTTCATTTGACTGTAATAAATCAATAACAGCCGACAAACAAATTTAAACTTGTAATATAAGGATCAAGAGCCCAACTAAAGCAAACACTTATCGCCATAACGGTGGCTTACAATTTTAGATTTTCTCCTTCAGTGATTCTGCTTGTTATCATCAGGTGTCTTCAATAATGCTCAATGATCACTAAATTAATCACTTAATTATCTGATTAACTTTAACACTCTTGAGTGTTAATTTAACACTCATATCTGCATCATATCGTCCATCTGAAAGCAGGTGAAGGCGATTTACTACTAATCAAGGAACCGGCTTTACTGATTAGATGCGCATAACAACATCGTGCGATTAATCGTGCAGCCCTAGTCTGTATGATCCTGTCAAATATTTTCTGTATAATGACATCGTAAAATCTGAGTATCACAGCACTGTAGAATGTTTTATAGAAGCCTTGTCATGCAAAATGAATTATTAATATTTAATGACATAATCAGATATTATACTTCAGATGGTATCAATGGAGCCAGACTCTACATGATGACTATTCTCACTACAACCTGACCAACATTATCTTATCAAAGTTTCTCTTAGAATCTTACCATAACAAATATGCATTGGAAACACACAGTTAATGCAGCCAGAGAAACAATAAAGTTCAACACTAAAAGTTCCAGAACCCAACTAAAGTAAATACTCATCTCCATCATGGTGACATCAAACTTTATTCTTTTCAATAAAGCTTCAACTTCTAAACCTCTGTTAATTCTCATTAATAATGTTAGTATGAAAGAAATAAAGTCTGGATTGTAATAAGTGAAGATGCTGCGATCCTGAGAGATCTGGTAGTGTTTAATGTTCTGTTGGGGTTTAAAGTGTTTCTGTATGGTGTGTTTCGTGTGTCACCATTGTGTTGAAGAGTAGAGCCTGAGCTTCAGTCCAGGATGAGCATGCAAACACTGTTGAAATGCTGCATGTTTCTTTATTTAAGTGACAGTAAATGTGTAGTTGCTGATGTAGTGATGTATATAGTCAAAGCAAATCATGCATGTAATTAACTGCATGTTTTTCAGTAAATAAATGTGAAATAACTGTTTTAACTGAGTGTTTTAACTGTGTGTTTCTGTTAAAAAAGATTAATGAAGATTTCTGTAAAAGTATTTTGCACTTATTTAAATTAGGATATTTTACATTAATTTTATGGTTTTTGTATGGCAGTCGTTGCTGACAGTCATTTGATTGTTTTTTTATGGGCTTTTTTTACAATGAAGGTGTTTGATCGTAATAATTCAGGAAATAGTTGTAAAATAACAGTGTTTTTCTGTAAAAAAAATTAAGGAAAATTTCTGTAAAAGTTTTTTGCATTTCATTTAAATTACGATATTTTACTTTATTTTTACGGTTTTTGTTTGGCAGCCGCAGCTGCCAGTCATTGACCGTTTTTTTACGATTTTTTTTTTTTACAGTGTACCTCACCATGCCAAGCCAGTGGTTCGACCTGTCCTGCCACCAGACATGCTGCTGCATCCTGAAAACAAGCAAGCAACATTACTTGATGTTGCAACTGCCAAAAGTGTATCTGGAAAGCATGAATTCTTGATCAGTCTGATCGGTTGCGGTGCATCAGCAGGAGACCCTCTGATATGGGCAGCTGTGAACACACTTGTCTCATCTGCTGTGGTGCCGATGATGCGTGTTGGCTTCCTCCCTGTCATACCAAAACCCATTACTGAGCGTACCACCGTCAGACATTGCCTCAGCAACTTCCAGAGTGTTCGCAGACAACTGAATCAGGCGTCAATGGCGATTTGGTGTGATGAAAGTGTCTTTGCCTTGGCTCTAGATATTTACCTGCATGAGACAGAACAGTTCAAGGATCTTCTCCTCTGCATGGGCCCTTTCCATTGGACCCGTGTTCTACTCAGATGCCAGGGAAAACTGCTTCGAGGTTCTTGCCTGGATGATGCATTGGTGGAGTGTGAAGTGTTTGGACCTGGTGTGATAGAGTCGGTGTTAAATTGGAGTCATTATGTCCGTGCTCTCACTGGGATGCTGATTGTGGAGGATGTGATCAGGTCGCTCCAGTGGGAGATGTTCTGGCAACACAAGGACAAAGCAGAATATCCAGTGCTAGCACAGGTAGAGGCACTGCACACTACACTGGCTACAAATCAACGTTGCCCAGAGCAGTTTGAAGCCTTGATTGAACAAGTGCAGAAGTTGAACCAGGACTTTCTAGAGTTTGAGAAGGAGTGTGAAGCAAAGTCAGAGCTTTGCCAATTCTTTGGAGTTTGGCTGGAATTGGTGGCCATCATCAAAAATGCTGTAGTCTCCAAAAGAGAAGGAAACTGGAACCTACACGTGGCTACTATAGAGGATTCTATGCCAATCTTTGCAGAATGTGACTGCATAAACTACCTTCATCATGGGTCATGGTATCTTGAACAAATCAAGGTGCTAGAGTTCACTCATCCTGAGCTCTACCGGCGCTTCTCTATAGGCCAGTGGGTTGTGCAGGATCGCCCTGGCTGGTTCTGTGCTGTGGGAGGTGACATGAAGGTCGAGCAGACCATTCAGCGAGTGTCAAAGGGTCCTGGAGGTCACTATGTAGTAGGAGCCACACACAATGCAAATGCTGTAGCAGAGTTTGAGCTCTTGTTCCATGTGCTGCTGGACTTTGTGCTAGAGCGGCAGAATCCATACTCAGTGACAGTCAATGTGCCTGTTCCACTGCACAATCTGCTCACCAAGAAGGCTGTTGACCGAGGTGTCGCTCCTCGCTTGCTCAACTGTCTCCAAAATGGGAAGCATGTCTACTGCTCGTACAGGCAGGAGAGGTTAGTTGAGAAGACCAAGAAAATTAGCGCAATTGTATCAAAGAGAAAACTACCTCAGTTTAATGAACAACCACAGAAGACACCGAAAATCAGTATGAAGGAGCAGAAGTTAGTCTCATCCAAAGACATGGCCGAGGCTCATAGGAGTATGGACATTGCTAAGGAGCGGGGCATGAGTATCCGGCAGATACTTTCTCATGATGTGCTTTCAGCATCTCCCCTGTTTGATGGTGACCTTCCAGCTCATGTCAACAAGTCAAAACTTGTCAGTGAGATTGAGCCTCGACTTGATCTCAACCAATGGAGTCCTGAGTCTACTTATGCCACTCATGTTGTGGTAGACTTCATGTCAAAGATGCGACAGATGCCTCTAGCACAATTTACTAGTTTAGGTGCGGTCATCAATGCCATCATCAGCTCAACATCATCCCTCTGCCAAGAGCCGGAGTTCATCCATCTTGTACTAGATTCCTACATCGAGATGTCCATGAAAGACGGAGAGCGCATGCGGCGTACAGACTCAACAACAGGCATCGACATCATTGGCATGAACAGACACACACCCATCCCTCAGCAACTTGACAAGTTCTGGGCATCTGAGGAGAGCAAGCGGAATCTCCAACTGTTAGCTCGGGATATGGTATGCAATCGAGCCAGTGCCAATTCAACTGTCATTGTCAGCTCTAGTGTCATTGATGATGAGGTGCTACCAGCAAAGGCAGCTGCTGGCGAAGAGATCCCAGACCTCTTGAACTGGATTGAGGAGGCTGATGCAAGGTTGCTGGTGCATGTTGAGTGGGCTGTTCGTGTGAAGCAGTGCAAGAGAGTTGTCATAGTCTCCAATGACACAGACACCTTTGCATTGCTTCTCCACTACAGCCCACACTTCCAAGAACTCGGGATGAAAGAGATCTGGCAGCAGTATGGCACTGGTGAGAGGCGGCGAATGCTTCCACTCCATCAAGCAGTTTCTCGTCTTGGAGCGTCACTGAGAAAGACAGTGATTAAAGCACATATCCTGACTGGAGATGACTGTATGAACAAGGTAGGGACTAAACATGCTGCTATGGCTTCTGACCCAGTCCGATACTTAGCCAACTTTGGAGAGGCAGACACCCTGACAGAGTAAGATGCAGCATTGGCTGAGAAGAACTTGGTGTGTGTCTGGGCTGGGGCCAGGTCAAATACAACAGCTAAGACATTTGATGACTTAAGGGTAGAAATCTACACCAGTGGAAGTTCTGGAATTGACGCTCTCCCTCCCACAAGTAGTGGGATCAGAGGCCCCATTCAACGAGGGGCTTTTCTGGTTCATACGGCATGCCACTTGCTTGCAACAGCCAAGGACGCCAAAGCAAGACTAGAGCCAACGGAACATGGATGGAAAGAGCACTTTGGCACACTCCTGCCATCAAAATGTCTGAAGCCCTTACCACCAAGTCTGCTCACAGTATGTAAGTGTGCAGGCAAGTGTCACAATTGCCGATGTGGCTGTCGTGCTGCTGGAGTTTCATGCACCATATTCTGCCATGGAAAAATGGAAAAATTATCCTGTAAAAACCCATCCCACTAACATGCATGCACACATACAGTACACTTTGAGAGAAATCAGACTATATGGTGCACTTTTAGTTAATTTGGTATGATGTAATTTTATCACTTATTGATACATAGTTTTATTTGCACCCAATTGCAAATATTTTTATATCATTGTACTAACACCCAATTAAAATAAAAGTTCAAACAGATGTTTATAATTGTTACATTTCTTCTCTTCATGTCTTGTTATAATTAAAAAAAATCATTGTGGAAAAAAATACAATAAAAAGTGACTATTAAAAAAAGAAATCTTAATCGAGTTATTGAAGAATGATGTTGACATTGACATTTCAATGACAAGATGATCCTTAATATTAAAAACAATATTAGCAATGAATGTTAAATGTCACATTTAGTAGAATTAGACTTATTGTTTTTTTTTTATTCCTAATAATGGCCAAGTTATGGATAAGAAGTAGGAAGATGACCTTGACCATGACCTTTTAAGGTAAAAAGTCAGCCAATATGGCAATAACAATATCAGAAATTAATCCCACATACCATAATAAGTCTAAATAGAGGTATTACATGTGTATATACATTCAGAAACAAAGAAGTTGGATTTTCATCATCAACTGATGGCGGACATATTTGATTTGCCCATTACGTAATTCGTGGCACTATGGCGGATGAGCACCTCTGTGATTTTTCATGTCTAGGGACCCACTTACTCAGTTCAAGTGAGAAATTCCCCCAACACCAAATTGCGAACGGGTCTACAGGCTAGATACTGGATTACAGATGAGATTGCAAAGAAAACGTTGAATTTAAACAAGAATGAATTTATGAAAGTTCCATTTGGAAAAGATGAGGCCACAGCATTAATTAAAAAGGTATTGAGGGATTTGTGGCAGAAGAAGTGGGACTCAGATAACAAAGGAAGACACTATTATAAAATACAAAAATCAATCACGGTGAAAACATATAAAGGAAAGTGTAGAAAAGAGGAAGTGGAAGAGCAAGACTAAGACTTGGACACACTGGATTAAAGTCAACTTTGTATTTAATGGCAAAATGCATTTCTGATAAATGTGACAGTTGTAATGTACCAGAAAATGTTGAGCATGTTATTTTGTGGTGTAATAAATATAGTGCTGAGAGGATCATTTTACGTGACAAAATGTACAGATTAGAATGTGGATGGAATTTGGAAGGGATTTTAGGAAAGAATGAGAAGATGAGGTATTGTTGGGAGGCTCTCTTTCTTTTTCTAAGAAATACAGGATTAGATAACATTATATAGGTTAGGTATAGTTATTTTGAGTTAGTTTCTTTTGCATATTTGATAATCCCTGTGAGTGATGACATCATTGATATCAAGAATTAACTTTTGTACAAGTGAACATGTAATTCCTGAAAATCAAAAATAGACATTGGTGGATAAAAATTTAACTAAGGGGCCCTACTAGTAAAAATGATCAAGAATTCACATTGCAAATAGTAAAAAAAAAAAAATATTGATATCAAAAATGCATAAACTGAATGAATAAAAGCTAAAATGGCTTGCCATAGAATGTTAAAGTTTTTTTTTAAATTATGCTCCACATATATTTCTGCTTAAAAAATGTGCGTTTCATTTCGTGCACGCGCATATGAACGCATGATAACACACGCAACGCGGTTATCTTTTCCGAGCTGCAGTAAACAAACACCGTTGCACTTTGTTGTTTATCAAAAACAAACGTAATAAATAATTGTATTTTACTCTCACTTTTGTCTGGCACAAAGTGATGCAAGAGATGCACTGCCTGCCTGCCCAGCTAGGTTAGCAAGACTGGAAAAAAAACACAATAGAAATGCACATAAACTTAACTTTACTTTGCTGACATCAAACTTGGAGAGGAGAGAACACAAGTTTACCTGATTCTTTTTCCCACAATTCAATGTCATGTTTTTTCCTGGATGTCATGGATGTTGTAAACATGAATTGATGCGCTATGACACGAGGGGAAGGCGGGGCCTTGAGTAATTTGCGGGGCCCTACGCATCTTGCGTAGTGAGCGTATAGGGCTGATCGGCTCTGCCGATAAGAATACCGTTAAAGGGTTAGCTCACCCAAAAATGAAAATTAAGTCATTAATTACTCACCCCCATGCTGTACCAACCCCGTAAGACCTTCGTTCATCTTCGGAACACAATTGAAGATATTTTTGATTAAATCTGAGAGGTGGATCACTGCTACATAGGCTGCCTAAGGGAATGAAACTTGACGGCCCAGAAAGTCATTAAAGAACATGTTTAAATATTCCATGTGCCTACAGTGGCTCAACTATAAGTTTATCAAACGACGAGACTACTTTTTTTCCGAAAAAAATAAACATAAATAACGACTTTATTCGACTATTCCTTTTCTTCCGTGTGGGCCTGAGACGAGAGTTCAAGAGATTTCCACAACGCATGCCTCTAATCAAAAATATCTTCATTTGTGTTCCGAAGATGAACGAAGGTCTTACGGGGTTGGTACAGCATGGGGGTGAGTAATTAATGACTTAATTTTCATTTTTGGGTGAACTAACCCTTTAAAGTACCGGATCGATAAGCAGTATCGGTAAGAGTAGTAATACCGTTAAAACCCTAACGATACCTATCCCTATGTCTCGCATAGCAAAAGTGTGACTTTCAATGGACTATTTTAAACAAACAACTTGCTAATCATGACTTACTCGTGTAGTTCAAAGTGTTCATGAAATGCTAATTATTTATTGAATTCCAATCTCTAATGCTGGTTTCACTAGTGCCACCAAATGCTCTCCAGTGTGTATATCTGCATCAGACCTGGGCATCTGACAAAGTTTATAGCGTACTGGTCAGCACATTTCTTTGAAGTGCAAAGAAAACAGAAATATTCTCTGAAGTAAAAAGCATGGCTTCATAATTTGTGAATATTATTATTATTATTATTATTATTATTAGTGAAAAACTGTGTTTTCAGACAGTGCACAATATTTCAGCCATGCGTAAATGTCTCTGTTTCTACTCAAAATCAGTTTGAGCAAAATAATTGTCTAGTGTCAAAAGACTACAATTCACCTGCACTTCAGGCTTTTCCTGGGTGAAATTAATATAAAATGGCAGAATCAAGAAAGTTCAATATAAAAATGCTTAATTTAATATTTAATTAAATTGCATGTATTAAAGTCTTTTCATTCTAGACCTTGAAACTGTAGGTAGCATCAGTATGATGAGGAATCAAGAATGAACACCAATATCAGCTTCACATAAACTCACAAGTGCACAGTTTAACACAGTTTGCCCTGGATGCTGTACAGATGGATTTATCTACTGGAATGCCTCGGGCTCAGTGCTTAGACCACTTATCTTCTCCATCTACAAGTCATCACTATCCCTGGTTTGTATCCTATTAATATATTATATTGTATTTTTAATTTTAGTTAAATCCTTGTCCTGAGAGCGAGCGAGTCTCTGTTCAACTTTACAGAATGAGAAAAGCACCTCAAGCATTGGCTACATTTCAAATTCGACATGCAGGTCCCGAGATCACTACCGCACAGACTGGGGTCCCGAGATCACTACCGCGCAGACTGGGGTCCCGAGATCACTACTGCACAGACTGGGGTCCCGAGGTCACTACTGCGCAGACTGGGGTCCCGAGATCACTATTGCACAGACTGGGGTCCCGAGATCACTATTGCACAGACTGGGGTCCCGAGATCACTACTGCACAGACTCGGGGGTCCCGAGATCACTACTGCGCAGACTCGGGGGTCCCGAGATCACTACTGCGCAGACTGGGGTCCCTAGATCACTACTGCGCAGACTCTGGTCCCGAGATCACTACTGCACAGACTGGGGTCCCGAGATCACTACTGCACAGACTGGGGTCCCGAGATCACTACTGCGCAGACTGGGGTCCCGAGATCACTACTGCGCAGACTGGGGTCCCGAGATCACTACTGCGCAGACTGAGGTCCCTAGATCACTACTGCGCAGACTCTGGTCCCGAGATCACTACTGCACAGACTGGGGTCCCGAGATCACTACTGCACAGACTGGGGTCCCGAGATCACTACTGCACAGACTGGGGTCCCGAGATCACTACTGCACAGACTGGGGTAACGAGATCAGTACTGCACAGACTGGGGTCCCGAGATCACTACTGCGCAGACTGGGGTCCCGAGATCGCTACTGCACAGACTGGGGTCCCGAGATCACTACTGCACAGACTGGGGTCCCGAGATCACTACTGCGCAGACTGGGGTCCCGAGATCGCTACTGCACAGACTGGGGTCCCGAGATCACTACTGCGCAGACTGGGGTCCCTAGATCACTACTGCGCAGACTCTGGTCCCGAGATCACTACTGCGCAGACTGGGGTCCCGAGATCACTACTGCACAGACTGGGGTCCCGAGATCACTACTGCACAGACTGGGGTCCCGAGATCACTACTGCACAGACTGGGGTCCCGAGATCACTACTGCGCAGACTGGGGTCCCTAGATCACTACTGCACAGACTGGGGTCCCGAGATCACTACTGCACAGACTGGGGTCCCGAGATCACTACTGCGCAGACTGGGGTCCCGAGATCACTACTGCGCAGACTGGGGTCCCGAGATCACAACTGCGCAGACTGCGGTCCCGAGTTCACTACTGCACAGACTGGGGTCCCGAGATTACTACTACACAGACTGGGGTCCCGAGATCACTACTGCACAGACTGGGGTCCCGAGATCACTACTGCACAGACTGGGGTCCCGAGATCACTACTGCGCAGACTGGGGTCCCGAGATAACTACTGGGGTCCCGAGATCACTACTGCGCAGACTGGGGTCCCGAGATAACTACTGGGGTCCCGAGATCACTCCTGCACAGACACCTAGCGTGAATGTCTCTGTTTCTATTCAAAATCAGCTTGAACATAACTTTTAGGAGTTATGTTGAACACAGGAGAGGACACTGGCTCCATTAACACACACACACACACACACACACACACACACACACACACACACACACACACACACACACACACACACACACACACACACACACACACACACACACACACACACACACACACACACACACACACACACACACACACACACTCTGATCCACTATCTTGGTGGGGACTCTCTATAGACGTAATGGTTTTTATACTGTACAGACTGTATATTCCGTCTCCTTACAGTAAATTTTGTATGATTTATAAGCTTGTGTACCTCAATTTAGGTCCCCACAGTGACACGAGTCCCCTTGAGTCAGTGTGCATTCAGGTTTAAGACCCCACCAGGATAGAAAACCATGCACACACTCTCACACATGGCATAGATACTTCATTATTTAATCACTCTGGCTTCACAGCAGGTTGTGTTGGTTGTAGTCAGATGAATTGAGCTGTTTTTTTTTTATGTACCACTGGTGATTCTGCTACATTTACAGCTGAAAAAAGTAAACTAGTTATGTTTAACAAGATTTCATCTTTACAGTGTTTTACAGTCGCTAGGACACATTTCTCAATACATAGGTCACTTTTTCAAAACTCTTCACACAGTGAGCACAACAGAAGTGTATGTGGGCTAAACTGTGGATCATTTATCATTGCTTTGGCACAAAATGCATTCAATGACTACATCTTTCAAATTACATTACAGTTTTTTACAGTCGCTAGGACACATTTCTCAATACTTAGGTCACTTTTTCAAAACTCTTCACACAGTGAGCACAACAGAAGTATATGTGGGCTAAACTGTGGATCATTTATCATTGCTTTGGCACAAAATGCATTCAATGACTACATCTTTCAAATTACATTAATTGTTTTCTCCCTTCGACACAACAACCACCAAAACTCTGTGTACTTACAGGCCAATTTGCTTACATACTGTTTTCAAAACTGTTAAACTTATGTTCAAAAGAATAACATAATACAAAACTGAATATGACAGCAATTTGCTACATTTCTACAGTAATATTGTAATGAAATATATTTCGAATCTAAAAATGAAATGCTATAAAAACAATTGGACAATTGGACCAACCACATTTATTCCTATTGTATCTGTATCGGTGAATGGTGTGTACAAATTCTTGTATTTTGTAATTAGTCTGTGCAAAAAACAAACAAAAAAAGACATAAAATATATTGAAGCATACTGCATCATGTCTGATTCATTCCAGTAAAATATATTGCAGTGAATTCTAAACAGTAGAGAGGTGTGCTTGTTTTACAGAAGAAAACATTGTATAATGCTACCTGTTGTTAGTGTTTTTTAGGTCATTGTTTTGTGGGTGACAAAGTGTGTTTGTTGTCTGTCAACCTTTGCAAGTGTTCTGGAAGAATATGTTGATTTGAGACATGTATGAAGTGATGTGGTAGTTTTATTGCATTTTGAAAGTGAAATGAACTGCTGTGCCGAGCTGAAAGTTGGTTTGGAGAACTGTGTGAAGAGTTTTGAAAAAGTGACCTAAGTATTGAGAAATGTGTCCTAGCGACTGTAAAAAACTGTAATTTAACACTGGGGATTTTGCTGTGTAGTTTTTCTTCAGAGTCAAACTGTATGTACTTCATGCAGTAATTTTTATTTGTCTACAGATTTTATTTTTTTCATTGATTTCATTGTTGGTTGATTACTGTAACTGATTATGGTAAGAAATACTGTAAATAAATACTTGAAATATGAGTCTGCAGAAATCAGTGTTGTGCAGTGCTTGGTAAGTTTATAGTAGGCCTATTTGTGTACATTCTCCCTATATCTCAAACTAATCATGAAGAATGTTGTTTGTTTGTCACAATTTTTTTTTCATCTAAATGATCCCTTACATAACAATGTCTGGCCAAAAATCTAGCACATGCTATTTCCTAAAAATAGTTTTTTTACAAATGTGTTTTTTATTTATCACAGCAGTGTGAAACTGGTTGCAATAGTGTCTGATCATTGAGGACTGTGTTGGTTAAATGAAAACTAATAGCATTTTCACAAATATGTGTATATCTTTTGACTGAAGTGTGTATGTTTTGACAGAAGTGTGTCATTTTGCAAACAATCTATGAATTATGCCAATTGAGTGTGGTGTTTGGATAATTGTGATTACATTTGAAAAAAAGAACCCGGTTTTCAAAATTGCGTGTAAACAATTGAAAAAAACTGTAAACTTATGTTCAAAAGAATAACATAATACAAAACTGAATATGACAGCAATTTGCTACATTTCTACAGTAATATTGTAATGAAATATATTTCGAATCTAAAAATGAAATGCTATAAAAACAATTGGACAATTGGACCAACCACATTTATTCCTATTGTATCTGTATCGGTGAATGGTGTGTACAAATTCTTGTATTTTGTAATTAGTCTGTGCAAAAAACAAACAAAAAAAGACATAAAATATATTGAAGCATACTGCATCATGTCTGATTCATTCCAGTAAAATATATTGCAGTGAATTCTACACAGTAGAGAGGTGTGCTTGTTTTACAGAAGAACACATTGTATAATACTACCTGTTGTTAGTGTTTTTTAGGTCATTGTTTTTTGGGTGACAAAGTGTGTTTGTTGTCTGTCAACCTTTGCTAGTGTGATGGAAGAATATGTTGATTTGAGACATGTATGAAGTGATATGTTAGTTTTAGTGCATTTTGAAAGGGAAATTAACTGCTGTGCCGAGCTGAAAGTTGGTTTGGAGAACTGTGTGAAGAGTTTTGAAAAAGTGACCTAAGTATTGAGAAATGTGTCCTAGCGACTGTAAAAAACTGTAATATGAATTAGTTTGTCTGAATTTTTCATATTTTTTTATTTTTTATTTGTATTATTAAGATGTCTGCACAAGAGTTAACTGTATCTGGGCAAACATTAAACTTTGCTGAAATTAAGCGTCTCTCTTTGGTCTACACACACTGGAAGTGTTCTGTTTGCTCTGCTAAACTATTCTTACTAAAACTGAAACTAAATAAAATAAAAACTAAATAGAAATGTGTTTGCAAAATAAAAGCTAAACTTAGACTAACAAAACCATTAATGAAACTAACTAAAACTGAAACTAAAAACGAAACTAACTAAAACTAAACTGAAATTTAAAGCAAAATTGAAAACGATATTAAAATAAAAACTAATTTAAAAAAGCAAAACTATAATAACCTCGGTGACAAAGACGTTGAAAAGACGTCTTTTGGACATCATTGTGTTTAGTGGGATGGTTGGGTTGCAGAAATGAAGAAAAATGGATGTAACACAGCAGTTTTGTATTTATTTAACAAAGAAACTCAGAGCCAAAAAACAAGAAAAGAACAACCAAGCACAACGCAACACAGACAACTGAACTGAACCAAACACAGAGCTTAAAGTCCAGGTCAACTGGAGGTTGTCCGCTCTCAAATGCCATTCGGTTTGATGGCTTGGGTGGAATATATCCTTAACCACTACCCTCTAGCCATCAGTTTGCTATGAGAGATGGAGAGGAGGTGCACTAAAATAAAACCCAGTCCTCTATTCAATACCTTCCGCTTCACAGAGACATTAAATAGACCTAATCTTTATTCACATTATCAAAATTATCATCAGGTGAAACAGATGATACAATGAACAATAAATGACTTAGGGGGCTTTAATTCACACTAGCAGTTGCATTAAAAATCGCTAATGTGAAAGCTGTCATGTGAACCCGAGAGCGCACTAGGGTACCAAACCTAAGACAACCTGAAGGAGAACATGTGAATATGAAGGTGAATATGAAAGCAACACAGACTTGGGTGCGCACTGCACATGCGTTTTAGCCGATTACGATGTATGGACTTCAGTAAAACACATATAAGAGATGACAATGTTTCTGATTTACCTTAGATTTGAGCGAGAGTGAACCTGCAGCGCATTTAATCAATCAGTCAATCAGAGTGCAATCAGAGCGGCAAATGAATGTAAATCTTCTGTCTCCTCAAAAGAGTCTGTTTGCAAGTAGCGGAAAGCCATCTTCATGCAATGCACATAGAGTAAACCCCAAAATAGTTTACTCTGCTGTGCATAAAATTGATTAAAAAAACCACAATATATTGACCTGCGTCAAGAGTCCCGACCCTCGGATTGCGAGCTATGGATGGGGCCTACGCCAAAGAACTTTATATCATAATATTGCTTGCTGGGCTGTCAATAAATGTATAATTGTTACAGTATTTATTCTCCCGAGTCTTTCTGGTAGAACTGAGGGTGGGAGAAGCCAGGGTGGGAACGTAGGCAGGATGACCAGGATGCAGTCGATGGAGGAAGGAGCCATGGGGCAGGTTGGGCAGCTGGACCCAGAGATATGACTGACCGAGATGGAGCTGGCCGTGGAGATCCAGGTGGAGCTGCGAGACTGTTGGGACTGAGCAATGAAACAGGTCCTGAGGGAAGGCCAGAGCCGGAGTGACGAGCAGCTGAGGTGGAGCCAGGGAGCCGGAGAACAGAAGCAGAGGCTAAATAACTGTGGATCAAGGAGGAGCTGGAGAGAAGGAAGAGCCAGACAGACTCAAAGGGGAGGAAGGACAAGGAACTTGTAAAGGACTGGAAGTCCGTCGCGTAGGCAGAGCAATAACTAACCAAGGTGGAACGGGAGGGATGAGGGAGCCTAGTGGAGCCGACTGGTCGACATGAAATAATATCAGCCTGATCAGCCTGTTAAATTACACAATGAAAGGCTGTAATGTATCAAAATATATATTTTTTATTTTATTTTATGTTCTAGATGTCCTGTAATGTGTTTATTATTATTATTATTATTATTTATTTTTTATATTAATTAATTTGTTTTATTTTATTGTTTTAATGTTCAAACAAATGTCAATAAATGTATTTGTAAAAAAAAAATGTATTATTTATTTATTATGTATATAGCACATCATTGTCATGTAAACGTACCCTAAGAGTGTAAAGAGGAGAAGCGTTGTAGAGAATAAATGGATGTTCACATACCGACAACTGATTAAAACGATACTCGGTTACTAACGCAACCTCGGTTCTCTCTAGAGAGGGAACGAGTATTACGTAAGTTTAGCTTACGCTACGGGAAAGATTCATCTTCTCGAGATACTGAAGCCAAAAAATTATCCTTAATTTTGTATAACTTGTCAACGCAGTGCAGCAGCTAGCAGACCTAGAGCAGGCCATCTCGCGTGCTCATTGGCTGCCCTGCGGGCAACTGCTGCAGCCTACCAGTGCGCCCGGCGTGACGTCACGCCCAATGAAGGGCGCCCACGCCTTTATAGCGTCACAGCCCACCAGATAGGCGTGGCTTAGCGTATAAAATAGGGGCTGTAGGCTGAATTCTCTGGTTTTTTGACGACTGAAGCGAAGTCGCTCGTGGCGTGAGCACGGCCGGTTACGCAATACTCGTTCCCTCTCTAGAGAGAACCGAGGTTACGTTAGTAACCGAGTATCGTTCTCTTACGAGAGGTTCTCTCGTATTGCGTAAGTTTAGCTTACGCTACGGGAACACTTTGTCAACGCCGTGCGCGCCAAGCATCCACATGAGACCCCGAGCTTAAGGGGAACCCCATAAGTGGAAAAAATGGCCAGCCACGCGGGCCATCACTTGTACATAAGCACACATAGGGAATACAGAGCAGCGCGCCGGTCTGTATAGTCATATGGCACATACCCTACTTAGTGCAGCTCAACCAGGAGAGCTGAGTCATGAACGTGATCTGAGCAGGAGATCTGGGCAGAATACACCTCTTTTCAGACTGACAACAGTTTAGCCTGCAAGGCAGGAACTTCTAGGTTATAAAACCTGACAAAGGTAGACGGGGAGCTCCAGCCCGCCGCTACACATATGTCATGGATAGAAATTCCACTGGACCATGCCCACGACGAGGCCACACCTCTCGTGGAATGAGCCCTGATGCCCAGAGGGCATTGCAGGCTTTTTGACGCGTAAGCTGCCGCTATAGCGTCCACTATCCATCTGGACAGGCTCTGTTTCGAGGAGGCAAGCCCCTTGGCGCGCCCACCAAACGAAACGAAAAGCTGTTCGAACGCCTGAAGGAGGCGGAGCGCGTAATGTAAAACCTCAGCGCTCTGACAGGGCAGAGGAGATTCACATCACTTTCGCTGTCAGATGCTGGGAGAGCTGACAGCGAAATAACTTGCGCTCTGAATGGAGTGCCCATCACTTTAGGGACATAACCATGTCTAGGTCTGAGGATGACTTTAGAGTCATTTGGTCCGAACTCAAGACACGACGCGCTGACAGACAGCGCGTGCAGATCCCCTACACGTTTTACTGACGACAGTGCAGTCAGAAAAACGGCTTTTAGTGATAGATATTTCAACTCCACGGAGTCTAGTGGTTCAAATGGAAAAGCTTTCAGGGCCTCGAGGACCAGTGAAAGATCCCACATGGGAACCGACGGGGGGCGCGGCGGATTCATCCTTCTAGCTCCTCTAAGGAAGCGGATGACCAACTCATGTCTTCCCAGTGACTGGCGTGCGTCGATTCCGCGAATGCTGCTACGGCCGCCACGTAAACTTTGAGCGTGGATGGGGATCTTCCCTTATCCAACAGCTCTTGTAGGAAAGTGAGCAGATGCGCCACCCCGCATGTCCGCGGGTCCAGACCTCTGTCGGTGCACCATCCAGAGAACACCGACCATTTAGACGCGTAGAGCCTTCTCGTGGAAGGGGCTCTAGACTGCGTGATCATGTTCATCACTCCTTCTGGCAGGGCAACGAGTACCCGTTGATCAACCATGCATGCAGAGACCAGCGCTCTGGATGGGGATGCCAGATCGTGCAGCGAGCTTGAGAGAGGAGATCTGCCCTCACCGGAATCGGCCACGGAGCTGTATGTGACAGCCGTGCCAGTTCCGGGAACCAAGTCTGATTCTCCCAACGCGGGGCTATGAGGAGCACCGAGTGGCGCGTTTCCCTGATCCTCTTGATCACCTGTGGCAACAGAGAGACCGGAGGGAAAGCATATAGCGGGAGGCTGGGCCAAACCTGGGCCAGCGCGTCCTCGTCCTTCGAGAAGAACATCGGGCATTGAGCGTTGTCTTTTGACGCAAACAGGTCGACTTCCGCTCTGCCGAATAGGCGCCACAGTTTCTGGACCGTTTGGGGGTGCAGGGACCATTCCCCTGGGGGAACATTGTCCGTGGACAGTCTGTCTGGGCCGTCGTTCAAATGGCCAGGCACATGCGCCGCCCTCAGCGACCAAATAAGGAGGCGTTCCATCAGATTGCAGAGATTTCTGGATCTGACACCGCCCTGACGGTTTACATAGGATACCACAGATGTGTTGTCCGAGCGGACAAGAACATGCTGGTCCTGTATTAACGGGAGGAAGCACTTCAGCGCGTTCTCGACCGCTATCATTTCCAGACAGTTTATGTGAAAACCCTTCTCCTGGTCTGACCACTGGCCAAAGGCCGGTCTGCCCTCGAACAGCGCGCCCCAACCCGAGTTGGACGCGTCTGTCGAGATGACCTTCCGATAAGAGATGGTTCCCATCATTACTCCATGCTGGTACCAATCGGCCACTAACCAGGGCTGCAGAGCTGTTATGCAGGTCTGAGTCACTCTGATTTTCTGGCCGCCAGACACCCAGGCTCGGCGAGGCGCGCGAGCGTTCAACCAGCGTTGGAGCGGGCGCATGCGCAGTAGGCCCAGCTGGAGCACCGCTGCAGCTGATGCCATTCAGCCCAACATCCTTTGAAATGTTTTCAAAGGGAGAAAGCTGCCCTTCTGGAAAGATGCGGCTAGGTGGCGAACACGGCGCGCGCGCTGTGTCGATAAACGAGCCGTCATGGTCACCGAGTCCAGTTCTATTCCTAAAAAGGAAATTGACTGGCTGGGCAGTAATGAGCTCTTGGTCCAGTTGACCGTGAGACCCAAGCTTTCCAGATGACTGAGAAGCACTGTTCTGTGAGACAGTAGTTCTGTCTCTGACTGTGCCAATATCAGCCAATCGTCCAGATAGTTCATTATGCGCAGCCCCTGACTTCTCAGGGGGGCGAGCGCCGCGTCCATGCACTTTGTAAATGTACGGGGTGCTAGGGACAGGCCGAACGGCAGGACGGTGTATTGATATGCCTGACCGTCGAAGGCGAATCTCAAAAATTGCCTGTGACGGGGTACTATCTGAATCTGAAAATAGGCATCCTTCAGATCTAGAGAAATAAACCAGTCCCTCGGGCGAACGTGCGCGAGGATTTTTCTGGTCGTAAGCATTTTGAACGGTCTTTTTACAAGCACTTTGTTCAAATATCTCAGATCTAGGATAGGTCTGAAGGCTCCGTCCTTCTTGGGTACGAGTAAATATCGGCTGTAAAAGCCTGACTCGCTCAGAGAAGGCGGCACCTTTTCTATAGCCCCTTTGCACAGCAGCTTTGCTATTTCTGCGTGAAGTAGGTGTGCTACTTCCGCATTCACTATCGTCGCGGTCCGGGCTTGAAAGCGCGGAGGACGGCGAACGAATTGAAGTGCATAGCCCTGCTTTATTGTGCTCAACACCCATTCTGAAATCCCTGGGATAGTTTCCCACGCAGCTATGTGAGCCGCCAGGGGGCGAATGGCCTCCGGGTTCAGACCGCCGCCATTTGCGGGCTTGTGAAACTGAACCTGGGCAATGGCCGCTCGCTGACAGCCGAGACCGGCTGACTTATGTGAGATGTCCCGATCATAAGGGATGGGGAACATACTTTTGCCACACTTTGACGCGCGAGCAGCGCTCTGGGCGGGAGAGCTCTCTGTAGGCGTGAGCGTGCGCACGCGGGCACGAGACTTACAACTGTATCTGACGCCCCGATCATAGCAGATGGGGAGCGTTTTATTAACGCCCTGTGTTTCGTGATAACACTTAAACGCACAGGCGGGACCCGGGGGAAGGTTTGTGTTAGCAAGCGTGAGCGCTCTCTGGCGGGCACGAGACTTACGTTCATAAGCTTCTTTGATCGTGTAACAGAGCGGGCAGATAGTGGGCACAGACCTGTGGACACATTTCTTACATTCAACACTCGAGCGGCTTTTCTGCGCTTTATGAGAGTGTGCTCTGTGAGTGACACGGGATTTTGAGTGCTTATGTGTAGGGGTGAACACTGGGGCGTGGGCACATTCACTACACTTAAAACACTGACGGCGTGAGCCGGACCAGACATTATACTCTTTTTGAGATTTCTCTGGGTCGCCGTGAAAACGGCGTTTGTGTGCAGGCGAGAGGGTGAATAAACCGGCTCGTTGGCTGCTAGTTGAACCACTGCAGTAGCCTGTTCGAAGGGGACTGACAGGGAAATGAACTTTGACGGCGGTCCGGCCGCAGCGGGACACGCGCGTCTTTTCTCTCCCGCTGTTAGGAGGGCTTCGCGTGCTCAGACTTCAGCGTGAGCCTTTGCCGAGGCCCTCTGGGGGGCGGCGGTCTGCGACGGCTGTCTGAGCGCGATCTAGGGCGGCCGCCCTGACGTCGCTGCGAAGGCTGATGCTGAGGCTGTGCTGGACGCTGGGTGCTGGTTCGCACAGGAGGCTGGCTTTGTCTCTCGCGAGAGCGGCCTGTGGCGGAACTCGAGCGTCGCGGCAGGAAGAGGTTCATGGCCTGCGTGGTCTTTTGCACCATAGAGAAGCGGTCAACAATCCCGTTCACCGCTGGGCCGAAGAGACCAGTGGGGGAAAGCGGCGCGTTCAGAAAGGTGGCTCGCTCAGTTTCCCTCATATCCGCGAGCGTTAACCAGAGGTGCCTCTCCGTCACGGTTAACGCGGCCATGGCTCGTCCGATGGCCTGGGCTGCAGCTTTGGTGGCGCGGAGAGAAAGATCCGTCGCGCTTCTCAAATCCGTAACCGCAGCTGGGTCCCGGCCCTTCTCATCCCATTCACGGAGGAGGTCGGCTTGCAGGATCTGAAGCACAGTCATCGAGTGTAGAGCAGACGCGGCCTGGCCGGAGGCGGCATAAGCGCGGCCGACCAAGGCGGAAGTGGCTCTGCAGGCTTTAGACGGGATGGCTGACCGTGACCGCCATCTCGCGGAGGGCGGGCAAAGGTGCGCTGCGACCGCCTCTTCCACAGGGGGAATCGCTGTGTACCCTTTCTCGGCGGCGCCGTCCACTCGGGAGAGCGACGCGGAGGCCTGTGACTGAAATCTAGCAGAAAAAGGTGAATTCCACGACTTCGTCAGCTCCGCATGAAGTTCCGGCAGGAATGGAGCGGGCCTGGTTTCTGAAACTGCGCGGCGGCGACTTTGAAGGAAGCAGCCGTCGAGCCTGTTCGGCGCGGGTTCCTTCGGCAGCGACCACTCGAGCCCGAGACGGTCGACAGCTAGCGTCAGCAGGCGCATAAGTTCCGCGTCAGCTCCAGCGCGGGTACGGGCGGATTCCTGGATTGACGAGGAGGCGGAGTGAAGCGACCATTCCTCGCTGTCTGATGCCAGGATAGAGCAGCAGTCTTTTGTGGCGTGTCCCACGGACTCATCCTCCGAAGTGACGGCAGTGAGGCTCGCAAGCGGCAGCTGCGCGTCAGTGAGGAGAGGTGGGGAAGGCGAGAGCGAGGCTCGAGGGAGGTTCTCCGGCGAGCGCGTCGCTGTGGCCACAGGTTCCGGCTGTCTCAGGGAACGGCGCTTCTTTCTGCGCGGTCCCACAGGGGGCAGAGTGACTGCTGTGGTGTTGAACGCTTCGAGTCGAGCCCGCAGGGTCGACAGCGGAAGCTCCTCACAGAGCTCGCAGCCCCCGGACGCGAGGGCGAGCTCTGCGTGTTCCAGGCCCAGGCAGAGAGCGCAGATCAGGTGGCAGTCTCCGGCGCTGAGCGGGGCTTTACACGAGCCGCAGGAAGTGCGACGCATCTTTAAAAAGACGCTCGCTGCTCTTTTAGAATGTTTTGCAAAAAGGATACGTCGCCGGATAGCGTAGCTCGCATGGATGGCTGAAGGTGGCGAAGACGGCCGGCTTCCTCAGCGCTGTCCTAAGCTGGCTGTTCGCTGTTCGACGGCGGCGGTGGCTTCTCTCAAATCCAGCGATGCGAAGAGCTCGCTGAAGAGTCGAAAAATCAGAGAATTCAGCCTACAGCCCCGATTTTATACGCTAAGCCACGCCTATCTGGTGGGCTGTGACGCTATAAAGGTGCGGGCGCCCTTCATTGGGCGTGACGTCACGCCGGGCGCACTGGTAGGCTGCAGCAGTTGCCCGCAGGGCAGCCAATGAGCACGCGAGATGGCCTGCTCTAGGTCTGCTAGCTGCTGCACTGCGTTGACAAGTTATACAAAATTAAGGATAATTTTTTGGCTTGAGTATCTCGAGAAGATGAATCTTTCCCGTAGCGTAAGCTAAACTTACGCAATACGAGAGAACCTCTCGTAAGAGAACTGCAGTTTACTGTAACATTCCAGAAATCCCCTACTGACACAGAGAGACTAAACATCCATAAATCAAATGAACTGGCCCTTTCAAGATTTTGCAGGAAATCCTCTTTCATGGAAGAGCATGTGACTTCTGTAAACACACACTAAATATAAAGCTTCCAAAAAGTGAGGCTTTTCCATTAAACCTACTGTAGGACTTCTCATTTTTGGAATCACTTCTCACCAGTGATTCCATTCAGGTTTTCTCCTTCAGTGATTCTGCTTGTTAACATCAGGTGTCTTCACCAATGCTCAATCATCTTTCCTACTGTATCTACTTAATAAAACTGTGGCAACATATTACAAGCAATATTATTGATTAAATTTAACAAATTAGAATTGAGAAAGAATTAATCAAATTAATTCCTTAAAAGTCAACCATTTAAAATGAGTAACATTTAAACAAAAATATCTGAATAACAGAGATGTTAAAGATGAATTTAGAACTATTTATTTTTTATTGCTGATAATAAGCTGATAACAAGCAGAATCATGGAAGGAAAGAGAAACACAAGAACTACAACTGACTTCAGCCACAGTCTTAGATGAAATCAACTGAAAGGACATTAAATCTCTCTTATTACTAACCAGACTGACTTTAATTCTGTAATTTGTCTAGTTCTTTTTGAGAATTAACAGAAGTTTAGATGTTAATGGTTTATTGAAAATATGTGTTAACCAATATGGGGATCAGTGTTTCATTTAGTTGAGCAGTTTGACTCAGGCTTTTCATGTCAGTTTGTGTTTTTTGTAATGGTGTTTGCCAAAACATTTAAATTGTTGCAAAGAAAAACAAAAGCGATCAGATGATAAAGTTTTAAACATTGTAAAGATAAATAGTTGCTAAGTCTTTTAACTGATCAAAACTTACTCGATATTGATAGATTTTCACCAATATCATTTTGTTGGCACAAATCTCTCTGCATTTTGAATTTTAAATACTTTACAGGATTTCTTTTTTTTTAAAATACACAGACATCAAGACTCAGCATATGAATCTCAACAATGGTGACATGCTTCATGCCGCAATGCATCCTGGGAGTCACCATCGTATAAAACTCATAGCTACCAGCATGCATTGCAGTATGTCACCAATGTTGAGATTCATATGCTGAGTCTTGATGTCTGTGTATTTTTTTTTTTTTTTAATCCTATAAAGTATTTAAAAATCAAAATGTAGAGTGATCTGTGCCAACAAAATTATATTGGTGAAAACCTATCAATTATTATTTTATAATCATTAGCAATATTTTTCAATATAGCAATATATAATAGCAACTATTTTTCTTTACAATGTTTAAGACTTTATCATCTGATCACCTTTGTTTATGGCTTGCTTTGCAGCAATTTAAATGGTTTGGCAAACTCAAACCACAAACTGACATGAAAAGCCTGAGTCAAACTGCACAACTAAATTAAACACTAGTGTCCATAATGGTGAACAAATATTTTCAATAAATCATTAACATCTAAACTTCTGTTGATTCTCAAAAATAACTGTAGACAAATGACAGAAATAAAGTCAGTCAGTTTAGTTCTTGTGTTTGTCTTTCCTTCGGTGATTCTGCTTGTTATCCGCTTATTATCAGCAATAAAAAATAAATAGTTCTAAATTCATCTTTAACATCTCTGTTATTCAGATATTTTTGTTTAAATGTTACTCATTTTAAATGGTTGACTTTTAAGGAATTAATTTAATTAATTCTTACTCAATTCTAATTTGTTAAATTTAATTAATAGTATTGCTTGTAATCTGTTGCCACAATTTTATTGAGTAGATATAGTGTATTACTTTTTACAGGAATTCTCACTTTTCTCACATAATTTCTCATCAGTGATTCAGGTCAAACGAATGTGAAATAATGATTATGTTAAAACACAACCTACACCATATCATCTTTTCTATTTGCAGGAAATCCTCTTTCAAGGAAGAGCATGTGACTTCTGCAAACACACTAAAAATAAAGCTTCCAAAGAGTGAGGCTTTTCCATTAAACCTACTGTTAGTAAGGAGGTTAAGTGACTTTTGACTTCAAGTCATGTTGCAAAGGTCCCCTTTGGTATGGAAGTACCTTAGGGCCATAGAAAAAAATGTATCCTAAGACACAAGTGAGATCACATTTTGTATCTTATATACGCACATTTTTTTTTAAATGGCCGCCGATCATACTTGAGATGCCCATATCTTTGCTTCTGTTATAGCTATAATGACAAATTTGGTATCAACGTGTACATTTTTGTGGTCAAGGAGTCCAATAAAATAGGTTCCAAGACTAAAAAAACAATAATGTTGTCCCTACCATGACAATTGGAAGTGAAGTATGCAATTTTTATTAAAAAACGCATGCCAAACACACAGTCCATTCACAACTTAATAATTTCTTCGTTTAGGTCTGCTTCGCATGCGCCCTTTACAGCACTGGCTGAAGACGTGGGTCCCGCGTCGAGCATGGGCATCCGGTCGTTTACGTCTTAAGGTAACTCAGAACTGTGTCACAGCTCTGGAGCCCTGGAAGGCGGTCGACTGGTATCAGACAGGTGTAAACCTGGGAGTAATCTCTAAACTGATAGTGGTTTCAACAGACGCCTCCAATTCGGGCTGGGGCGCCCTCTATGAGGGCAGACCAACTTTTGGCCTGTGGTCAAGCCAAGAAAAGAGCTTGCACATAAACTGTCTAGAGATGAAGGGGGTCGAGAACGCCTTGCGTTTCTTCCTTCCCCTTCTAAAGGGCCACCATGTCCCTGTCCGCACGGACAACATGTCGGTGATTTCCTACATAAATTGCCAGGGCAGTCTGAGATCACGGAACCTTCATGCACTGGCAGAACGCCTCCTTGTATGGGTTCAGCGCAACCTACTCTCGCTGAGAGCGGTGCATGTGCCAGGCCATCTGAATGTGGGTCCAGACAGGCTGTCCAGGGACAACGTTCCCCCAGGGGAATGGTCCCTCCACCCTCAGACAGTTCAGCTGTTGTGGGACACCTTTGGCACAGCAGAAGTCGATCTCTTTGCGTCTCAAGACAACGCTCAGTGTCCAATATGCTTCACAAAGAACAAGGATGCGCTGGCCCATCACTGACCCAGCCGCCCTCTCTATGCTTTCCCTCAGATCACGCTGTTATCACAGGTAATCAAGCGTATCAGGGAGAACGGTTCCTCTGTGCTTCTAGTAGCTCCGTTCTGGCCGAACCAAGTTTGGTTTCCGGAGCTGATGCAGCTTCAGAGCTTGGCTCCGTGGCCTGTCCCGTTGAGGAGAGATATCCTCTCACAGGCCGGGGGTACGATTTGGCGCCCACGACCCGAGCTTTGGGCTCTGCATGTGTGGGCCATCAACGGGTACCCATCAGTCTCCCCGACGGAGTGTTAAACACTATTACGCAAGCTAGAGCGCCCTCTACTAGACGGCTTTATGCTTCCAAGTGGTCAGTGTCCTCAGGCTGGTGTTCAGCTCGCAACCTGAATCCACAAGATTGCGGGGTGTCGGAGGTTCTCTCCTTCCTACAGGAGCTCTTGGATAAGGGTAGATCCCCATCCACGCTCAAGGTATATGTGGCGGCTATTGCTGCGTTTGTCAAACATTCGCATGGCCAGTCACTGGGTAGGAACGACCTTGTAGTCCGCTTCCTCAGGGGAGCTAGAAGGATGAACCCTCCTCGTCCCCCCTCGGTTCCCATATGGGATCTTTCCTTGGGCCTAATGACTCCAAGGTCATCCTCAAACCAAGACATGGTT
Organism: Siphateles boraxobius; assembly: GCF_051911475.1. Taxonomy (NCBI): domain Eukaryota; kingdom Metazoa; phylum Chordata; class Actinopteri; order Cypriniformes; family Leuciscidae; genus Siphateles; species Siphateles boraxobius. The sequence goes on along the minus strand of NW_027508822.1, from coordinate 2,352,843 downwards.
ATGCCCCCAAGGTACTTGCCACTCCTTTCAGAGCGCAAGTCATCTCCCTGTCAGCCCTCTTTGGATCTGACAGCGAGTCTGATGTGAATCTCCTTTGCCCAGATAGGGCCCTGAGAATTTATGTGGAACGTTCGGCTGATTTCAGACGGTCAGGACAGCTCTTTGTTTCGTTTGGTGGCCGATCTAAAGGTCTAGCTGCCTCAAAACATAGCCTTTCCAGGTGTAAAGTGGACGCTATATCACTGGCTTATACATCTAAGAGCCTTCGTTGCCCTCTGGGCGTCAGAGCTCATTCCACTAGAGGCATGCCTCTTCATGGGCCTCTTCCACACCCATTCGCGCGGTACGTGACGACTGAGGGCGCCGGCGCCCTCATTGGTGCTGACGTCACAAGCAGTCTCTCGATAGGTTGCAGCAGTTGCCGCCGAGCAGCTAATAGGCGCGTGAGCTGCCTCGCCTAGGTCTGCTAGCTGCAGCAAGTGCGTTTTAAATTAATACAAATTATAAGGATAATTTTTGGCTTCAGTATTCTCGAGAAAAGAGGTTTTCCCTCTAAGGTTTTTTTTTTTCCATAGTCAACTAGCTAGCTAGTTGTTAGTTATCTAACATTAAAAACATTTTTCTATTTAATGTGAAAATTATACGAACCTCAAAGTGTTAACCTGTCACCTCTGACCTTCAACAGCTGTCACAGCTCCTGGTGCAGATGGGATGTGTTGTTGCAGGAACTGATTTGGCTACTCCTGACTGGTCGAAATCTCATGCTACTTAGGACAAATGTAATGTACAGAAGTAGCTGCACTGCTTAAATACAAAATAAAAGTTTTTGAACGAAAAGATAAGTAAAGTCACTCTGTTGACATAATTTTTATGTGAAATGTGCATATTTACCCCAAATTGTCATGGCATGGGGAAAATTATAAAATTTTTAAACTTGAAACCAATTTTATTGTATTCCTTGACCACAAAAACTTACAATTTTCATTATAGCGATAACAGAAGCAAAGCTATGGGCTCTAGAGTATTTTCGGTGCATTGGTGGCCATTTTTGAAAAAACATGTTTATTTCTGATACAAAGTGTGATCTCCTTTGTGTCTTAGGATAAATTTATTTATATGACCCTAAGGTACTTCCATACCAAAGCCGACCTTTGCATCATGACTTGAATTCAAAGGCCTATTTTTTGTGCTTAACCTCCCTACTATGTAGGACTTACTTTTGGAATCACTTCTCATCAGTGATTCAGGTCAAACGACTGTGAAATAATCAGAATCAGAATCAGAATCAGAAAGAGCTTTATTGCCAAGTGTGCTTGCACACACAAGGAATTTGTTTTGGTACTGAGGCTTCCAGTGGACATATACAAATACAAATACAACATGAAACATAATACTACAAATTATAAGAATAAAAAAAATAAAATATAAATATATGAGAATAAAACTATCACAGTTGGGTTTAGTCAGAATAGACATTTTCAGATTTACAGATTATGAACCTATTTACAGTGTTTTGAATATTATAAATAAATAAATCTACATATAAGTATCACCTGAGTTGTAGGATATTGCACTAAACAGTGGGAGTATTGCACTTACAGGCATATGCCTTGGGAGGAGTGTTAACTGTTCAGGAGGGAAATGGCCTGTGGGAAGAAACTGTTCCTGTGCCGAGATGTTCTTGTGGCCAGTGATCTGAGTCTCCGTCTAGACGGTAACAGTTCAAACAGGTGGTGTCCAGGGTGAGTGGAGTCTGTGATGATTTTACCTGCTCTCTTCCTCACTCTGGAAGAGTACAGGTCCTGGAGGTTTGGCAGGGGGGCACCAATGATCCTCTCCGCAGTCCGGACTGTCCGTTGTAGTCTCCTGATGTCTGATTTGGTAGCTGAACAGAACCAGACAGTGATGGAAGCGCACAAGACAGACTCAATGACGGCTGAGTAGAACTGAATCAGCAGATCCTGTGGCAGGTTGAACTTCCTCAGCTGGCGAAGGAAGTACAGTCTCTGCTGGGCCTTTTTCACAGTGGAGTCAATGTGATTGTCCCACTTCAGGTTCTGAGAGATGATAGTGCCCAGGAACCTGAATGACTCCACTGCTTCCACAGTGCTGTTCATGATGGTGAGTGGGGGGAGTGCTGGGCTGTTCCTCCTGAAGTCCACGATCATCTCCACTGTTTTGAGCGTGTTCAGCTCAAGGTTGTTATAACTGCACCAGGCAGCCAGCTGTTCAACCTCCAGTCTGTAAGCAGACTCGTCACCGTTTTGGATGAGACCGATGACAGTGGTGTCGTCTGCAAATTTCAGGAGCTTGACAGTTGGGTCTTTAAAAGTGCAGTCATTAGTGTACAGGGAGAAGAGCAGTGGGGAGAGAACGCACCCTTGGGGGGCACCAGTGCTGGTGGTGAGAGTCCTGGATGTGTGTTTCCCCAGTCTCACTCGCTGCTGCCGGTCCGTCAGGAAGCTGGTGATCCACTGACAAATCGAGGATGGTATGGAGAGCTGGGTCAGTTTGGCTGTGAGAAGACCAGACATGATGGTATTGAAGGCCGAACTGAAGTCCACAAAGAGGATCCTTGCATACGTCCCTGGTCTGTCGAGATGTTGCAGGATATAATGCAGTCCCATGTTGACTGCATCATCCACAGACCTGTTTGCTCTGTAAGCAAACTGAAGGGGATCCAGCAAGGGTCCAGTGAGGTCCTTCAGGTGGGCCAGCACCAGTCTTTCAAACGACTTCATGACCACAGACGTGAGAGCGACAGGTCTGTAGTCATTTAGTCCAGTGATTTCGGGTTTTTTGGGGACAGGAATGATAGTGGAGCGTTTGAAGCAGCAGGGAACTTCACACTGCTCCAATGATCTGTTGAAGATCTGCGTGAAGACTGGGGCCAGTTGGTCAGCGCAGGCTTTTAAACAAGCAGATGAGATGCCGTCTGGGCCTGAGGCTTTCCTAGTCTTCTGTTCTTTGAAGACTCGGCTCACGTCCTCCACACAGACCTTAAGCTCAGGTTGGATGGCAGGAGGGGGGAGTGATAATTGGAGTGCAGGAGGTGATGGTGAAAGTCTGAAGTGCAGATCAGACCGGGTGTGTGGTGTGAATGAGGGCTTTTCAAACCGGCAGTAAAATGAATTTAAATCGTCAGCCAGGTGTTGATTGTCCACAGATCGAGGGGATGGTGACTTGTAGTTGGTGATGTTCCTCAGGCCATTCCAGACTGATGATGGGTCGTTGGATGAAAACTGGTTTTTCAGTTTATCAGAGTAGTTCCTTTTAGCAACTCTGATCTCCTTTGTCAATCTGTTTCTGGCCTGGTTATACAAGATTTTACCCCCACTTCTGTAAGCATCCTCTTTGGCATGACGAAGGTGTTTGAGTTTCCCAGTAAACCATGGTTTATCATTAGTGAATGATAAGAATGTCCTGGTAGGAATGCATGTATCCTCACAGAAACTTATATATGATGTTACAGTATCTGTGAGCTCATCCAGATCATTGGTAGCAGCTTCAAAAACAGTCCAATCAGTGCAATCAAAGCAGGCCTGTAGATTCTGCTCTGCTTCATTAGTCCATCTTTTTACAGTCCTTATTCCAGGTTTAGCTGATTTCAGTTTCTGCCTGTAGGTCGGTATGAGATGAACCAAACAGTGATCAGAGAGCCCCAAAGCTGCCCGTGGGACGGAGTGATACGCATTTCTTATTGTGGTGTAACAGTGGTCCAGTATATTACCGTCTCTGGTGGGACATGTAACGTGCTGTCTGTATTTTGGTAGTTCACGGGAAAGATTTGCTTTGTTAAAATCCCCAAGAATGATTAAAAGAGAGTCTGGGTACCTTTGTTCCGTTTCAGATATTTGTTCAGCCAGCTGTTGTAGCGCCGCGCTCACGCACGCGTCTGGAGGGATGTAAACATTCACGAGAATGAAAGAAGAAAATTCCAGAGGCGAGTAGAAGGGTTTACAGTTTATGAAATGTGCCTCTAAATTAGGAGAGCACATCTTCTTCAGTGTTGTTACATCTGAACACCAACTTTCGTTAATGTAGAAACACAATCCACCACCTCTCTTTTTCCCCGTTAGCTCCGCGATGCGATCCGCTCGTAACAGCTGGAAGCCCGGCAGATGTATTGCGTTGTCCGGTATGGCTTCACTCAGCCAGGTTTCAGCGAAGCACAAAGCAGCAGAGTTTAAAAAACCCTTGTTAGTGTGGGTGAGGAGAAGAAGTTCATCCGTTTTGTTAGGAAGGGATCGGAGATTCGCGAGATGAATACTGGGGAGTGCAGTGCGCAGGCCGCGCTCGCGGAGTTTAACCAGCGCGCCGGCTCGCTTCCCGCGTTTGCGTCTGAACGCGCGTTTGAACAACAACGCTGCACCTCCGACGAGAATGTCCAGCAAAACGTCCGAATAATCAAAAACTGTAGAAAAGGTTTCTGGTGTGTGTTTCCTAATGTCCAGTAGTTCGTCTTTGGTGAAACTGATAGGAAAAGAATGACTAAACGCAGAACAAACGAACAAAAACAACACAATAGCTGGAGAGCTCCACACCGAGGCAGCCATCCGCGGCGCCATCTTGGAGCTATAGTGGAGCTATAATAATGATTATGTTAAAACACAACCAACACCTTTAGATCATATTTTCGATTTGTTCATCTGGCTTTTGTAACTCATGTACAGCAGCCAAACTACATCTAAAGTTAATGATGTGAGAGCACATGGTCAAGAGCACAACTAAAACAAACACTGATCACCATAATCTTTAAACATTCAGGTTTTCTCCTTCAGTGATTCTGCTTGTTAACATCAGGTGTCTTCAATAATGCTCAATCATCACTCAATTGTTCACTTAATTTTCTCATTAACTTTCAGTGTTCATTTAACACTCCCCAGCAGGCACAGTACGTCAATGTGACGTCAGGCAGACGTTGGACTCCAACTAATCCAACGTCAGTCAGACGTCATATTTTGGTTGAAAATGAAAATCAGGTTGACGTCTAAACCCCACGTTTGTTTGACGTCAAGCTTCAACGTCACACAGATGTTGAATTTTGGTTGGAATAAACACTGCAAAAAAATGTGACATATATGGCAGCGCATTAAATCTGTGAAGATCTCAGCAGAGGAAGAGTGAACATCTCAAACAGCATTACCAGCTTCACTTATTACTAACCAGACTCACTTTATTTCATTTCTGGTTTAATGAGATCAATAGTTGTATTTTAAAGTCACCATGATGGTGGTAAGTGTTTGCTTTAGTTGGACTCTTGGCCATTGACTCTTTAGTGTAAATATTCTCTGGCTGCTATAATTGTGTGTTTTTATGAAGCACATTAATTGTGGCAAAAAAGCCTAGAGAAAATTAGATTAGGTGATGATGGTTGTTTATTGATGATGAAGTCATCATCATATAATTGCCTGAAAGTTTTGATAACTTTGTACTTGTGTTTTTAATGTTTTAAAACAGAACCCATTTTATTTTACAGTATGAAAGCAACGTTATATCAAATAATATAAAGGATTGTAAAAAAATTTAGTGCATTAAACATTTTCTTCAACATTATTACTTAGACATCAAGAATCAGTGTATGACTCTCAACAATGGTGACAATAAATTAAATGCTTCATGCTGCAGTGCATGCTGGGTACCACCAATCAAAACTCACCCATATCTCCCATCATGCACTGCGGCATTAATAAATTATGCAGGATTTTTTGAGTTGATCTGATTATCTTGATATTTTGTTTGATTGTCACCATTGTTGAGATTCATACGCTGTTTCTTGATGTCTGTGTGCGTCTAAGTAATGCCATAGATTAAAGGTTTTTGTGCACTAAATAGTTTTTAAAAAACAAGTATATTCTATGATAAACAACACTGCTAGATATGCTGTAGAATCAAATGATTTCTATTATGAATAAAGCAATATTAAAACCACAAGTCCCATTTAATCAATGCATTAGACACTGAAAAAGATCAGGGACTCAGGAAATTACACAATGATATCATCATCAGCAATAAACAGCCAACATCACCTGATCTCATGGCTTTTTTTAGCTACAACCATTGTGCTTTGTAAACACACAATTATAGCAGCCAGAGAAAATCTGAGAAAATCTCTTTATATTAAAGAGTTAAGGGTCAAGAGCACAACTAAAGCAAACGCTCACCACCATCTTGGTGACTTTAAAATACAACTATTGATTTCATTCAAATGGAAATTAAAAAAAGTAAATCTGGTTAGTTTTAAGTGAAGCTGGTTATAAGTCTACGGCCATGCATTTCACCTTTTTGTTTGGTTTATTCCAACCAAAATTCAACGACTGCCCAACGTTGGAGCCTGACGTAAAACAAACATTGGATTTAGACGTCAACCCGACTTTCATTTTCAACCAAAATCCAACGTCTGGCCGACGTTGTAGTCTATATCCTGTGCCTGCTGGGTCTGCTCAGAAATTAATTGGGTCGCTTAAAATGTCTCAATTCCATGATGTTGAAGTTACATGAACAAATTATGTTTGTTTAATGTAACCCAGTTATGTGGGACCTGTTGACATAAAAAAGTTAATTAAAGCCAACAAATATATATATATATATTTTTTTTTTTTGAGTCTGGTAACATTCCAGAAATCCCCTACTGACACAGAGAGACTAAACATCCATAAATCAAATAAGTTTCAAGATGAACTGGCCCTTTCCAGATCCTCTTTCAAGGAAGAGCATGTGACTTCTGCAAACACACACTAAAAATAAAGCTTCCCAAAAGTGAGGCTTTTACATTAAACCTACTGTAGGACTTCTCACTTTTGGCATTCACTTTCAGTCGCCCTACCCATAATTACATAAATATGGAGCAGCGTTACTGACCAAGACACCACAACACTCCACCAAAGAGACTGAGATTGAGAACTTGTGACACACTAAAATGTCTGCAAAACAACAACTAAGCCACCACGGACACGATGAAAACGGTAAGTGCATTTTAAAATAAAGCTTGTTGTTTTTCTAAATATCTATGTCTGTTTGCACTGCATTAAAGCTAATTTGTTTTATTTGCAGATGAAGACTGTGACATGCCCACTAACGAACATGAACATAGTGAAAATGGTAAATATAATTCAATAGTTGGTCTATATTTACTTACATTTACTTACTTACTGCATAAACTCTTCATTTTAGTATCATTTGTTAATTTGCATATTTTATTTTGTGTGTTTATTTACTTCTTTATTTTCTCAATGTAGTTTGTTATATGCGTTTCTGAATATTTGTGAACACTAAATGAACTAGGTCAATGAAACAGGCCATTGCTGTCATATTTAGAAAAAATCTGAAATATGCATCTGAAAATTATATTATGTAAAAATATATTATTACCACAGTATGAATATGCAGGCAAAGAAAATCTCACACTGAATCACACCAAATATAGAAATATTAGCTTGCAAGGTTGAGTAAAACCTACGGAGCCCGGGACGTCACCTCTGGGAGAAAAAACAAAACAATCCGTGGCGACAGTTATGTAATCCGTCCCCTCAGTTTATAAACAGTAGGCTACTCACGAATTCTTAAACTGTTCCCTCGGTTCAATAAATCAAGCCCATGGATTAATAAATCGTACCCACGAGTTCCTAATCCATGCTCTCAGATTTGTAAACCGTGCCTTTCAATCTACCAATAAATTCATTAACCATGCCCACGCTTTCGCAATCCGTTCCCACAGGTTTGTAAACTGTACTCACGGATTTGTGGCCCGCCCTCATTTTAGAAGAACAGCAAGCGGTACGTTGTTAATGAATCTTATTGTATATTGTTTTATTGTGTATTAAGTGGAATACATCAAATTGTCTTAACTGCGTCTGCATGCTTAAAGTGATTCTCAATTGTAGCAGGTATGGGGTGAGCCGAACCTATACTAGCTGCGTTTGGACACCTTTTGGTTAAATCCGATGAATCCGAACACGGTGTTTACATGAACGATAAATAAAGTAATTAGGTTGATGTGCGCGTTTATATGTCACAAGCTTCAAACCGGAATTTATTATTTGACATGCGAACACTGCAGGAATATACTGCCGCTGTTCGCACATAACTATTCTCCTCTATTGCTTCTTTATTTGTTTTAAACAGCAGACTTAATATTTATCCATCTCTGGTCATGATTTGGAGACAATGAGCACATGAACTGTTTTGCCGGTATGCTTATATCAAGCGCCCAAACCCCACGTCTGTGGATGAGAGTCTGAAACAAGGACTAGTGGGCCGTTGTGCTTCTTCACTTCACAGACACTGAGTGAAATGAGAATTTTAGGATAACAGGACATTCATTTAGCCTATATGACACTTTATTCAACAGGAAGAACAGCTCGTTCCGTGCTTCATACGTCATTACGCTATTTCAACGCCATTGCACATGCGCAGGCCTTTCGGATTCAGTTTTCAATCCGATCAAGTTTTACATGTTCTCTCGATCGGATTACAAAAGGAACAAACCACCCCTTTCAATCCGATCGATTAAGGTGTTTACATGAAGGTTTTATTATATTATAAGGGTATATTGTAAATAATAATACATGTAAACGCAGCTACTGAGTGGGGGCCCCAGGCAAAATTAATCACTGAGGCCCTTTTAAAAAATATATATAAAAGTTTTATATATAATATATTAATCTATAAGATTTTTGTTAATATATCTTCATTACCTAGATATAATTATACGAAATACAAAAAGTAGTCAAAACCATCTAACGCATAATTAGTTAATTTTTACAACATTTGCTTATTATTTTAATGAACAAAATGTCAATCTTCATCTTTATAACAGCAGATACAATACAATACAACAATCTTCAAGATGCAGTAGTACAATCTTCACATGTACAAAGGATTGTCACCTTTAAAACAGTCCTTTGTGTCTCTCCAGTGCAGGAACAAGCAGTGCTAGAAATATTTGGTTAGCATCTTAATTTAACCTTTTATTTTTATTATTTTATCTGTTCATTAACTAATTATGTTAACTCAACTAATTTAATGTAAAGAGCTGGATATTATTAGTAACCAATAAATAATAAGTAAATAATGTCAACTAAATGTATTGATTAGAGTTGCCATAGACTAAAGATTTTTCTAGTCGACTAGTAGTCATTCATTTAAGCAATTAACGTTTATATTAATTAAATACTGGGTGCATGGAGGAATACAGCCCTTTTCCGCACTCAAGCGCATGCATAAATCTTGCGCAAAGCACCGGCAAAAGCAGGCTAATGATAATAAATGTGTCTGAAATTTTTTTAATAAACTAGTGTTTTTTTAAATCAGTGTCGACTGCAAACATATCTCCATCTCCGATGTAAAATGGATGCGCCTTTAGAGAGAAATGCACCTTTCATACGGATTATCCATCAGTGGGCACGATTTGTTAAACCGAGGGAACAGTTTAAGAATTTGTGAGTACGGTTTATAAACTGAGGGAACGTCGCTACGGATAGATTTTTTTTTCTCCCACAGGTTACGTCGCGGCTCTGTAAAAACCAACTTGTCACATTTACAATGTTCTATAATGTTCAGCGCAAAATGGCGTACATTTATATGAGCTTTTTTTTTCATTTATTTTTTTTACATATGTGTCTATTTGCACTGCGTTAAAGCTCATCTGTTTCATTTGCAGATTTAGATTCTGATATACCTTCTACCAAACAGCGGCAGAACAGTGGTAAAAATGAAATCGATGAGATTACTATAAAAAAGTCAAAAGCACAAGATACATCAAATGTAAGCGATGTCATAGGCATGATTGACACATATGACAGACCAGCAGAAGCCAGTGCAGAAGGCATTTATGCTAAATAAGGATACACACCAAAGGGGAGAATTCCCAAGATTGAATACGTTGCAGAAGCAGGATTTGGACGAGCTCGGGCTGAATACAGTGTATTTGAGGCAGAAGCCAGAGGCCCTAATGCCGGTGTTAGGGCTGAAGTCAGTGTGGTTAAAGTTGGAGCAATGGGTCGAGCTGAAGTCGCCTGTCTATCAGCTAAAGCCGGTCCAGTTGCTGGGAAAGTGGGACTTGGATTTGACACGGGTGCATCTATTGGTGTGGACGGGTTGGAGCTCAAAATGCTGGGAACTGGATTCACAAATGGTCCAAAAATGAGTGTATCTGCTCTGGGTTCAGAAGCGTCCGTGTCATGTTCAGTCATGTAGTCATAGAGGTATCAATTACCTTTAAATATTTATGTGTAACATTTTACTACCACACCATGAAGACAAAAAAAAAATTGTTTAAACTTAAACCAGTTTTAATGCAGAATTAGTAATGTTGTTGAGCTATAAGTACACAGAATTATACTTTAACAATATGAAAATAATCCACTGATGGCAAGTTTGAAGAACCCAAGTGTTTTATTGACATGAAAAGAACTTAAACAAAACATCAAGTTAAAGAACTAAACTTGGCTTGACTTGGCTGGTATGCAGGAAAGGAGAGCAGAACAGTGGCCGTTTTTAATGAATGAATGTCATTGGAGAAGAGGCTTCACTACACTGAATAAACCGCTTTTGTGAGGAAACACCTGATCAGTTAATGAATCAACAGCCTGTTCGCTAATCTTCAACGTTTTACACTGAACAATACTTTTATTGTGAACAATATGTAGATTTTACTATGATAAAAATGTTATTTTATAAGGGAAGGCAGAGAAGGAAATCTTGCGACAGGTAGGACTAAGGCATTACCATAGTATTTAATAATAAAATTAAGTGGTATTGTATTTTGTCTAAAGAAAGTAACAAATACTGATGTTTTCTTTCTGTGGCTGTCAGGCTTTGTGATAAGATTTGAATTATAATGACTATTATAATGTATGCATATATGATGCTGATATTATGGATTTTTGTGAATAAAGACAAAAGTAATAATTTAATTATAAATATTGTGTTGTTTAATTAAAATAAAATATGAAGTGTTGTGTCAACTTCTGTGCCCCTAATGATAATGATCCATTTTAATGAATGATGGTAACATTATATATATATATATATATATATATATATATATATATATATATATATATATATATATAATTTTAATGAATTAAATATGTATTAAATTACAAATTAAGTTTTTATTGTAGGCTAATCTTAAATGTAGTTTTTTTGCGCCCTGCAATGACAAGTACTTTTCAGCTAACAGAGATGTTTAGGCTTTTTTTTTTCGCAGTAAAGCACATTTCACAAAGAATGCAGCCAGCATAAAAGCTACTGATTCTATGGCTTTTGAAAAGTATGTTTTCATATTTTAAGAATTTGCTACTGACTATTCAAATGCGAGTTTTGAGCAGAGTAGCGCTTGCTTGTCGTTTCTACGATCACAAATGCAGACATGGTTTTATGTTTACATAGTGTTCTCACGCCCATAGGGCGTAATACATAAGTCTTTATAATCAGTAATTATGTCCTCAATGAAATAAACCTTTCCAATCTGATGCGGTCTGGTCTAGTCGCGCTGGCAAAGTTGATCGATCAAAGCACTTATGCCGCGCCCGTTCAGGATGCTGACAACCAAACAAATCCTCGCGCAGATTTGCCCAGGGGAATTTCTCAGGTTTTTCTCAGTGGATCTGAAATATGCTTATTTTCACATCCAGATAACGGCCCATCACAGGTCATTCTTGAGATTCGCTTTCGGGGAGCAGGCTTATAAGTACACGGTACTACCGTTCGGTCTATCTCTAGCACCCCGTACATCTACGAAGTGCATGGACGCAGCTCTCGCCCCGCTGAGACAACGGGGAGTGCGAGTGTTAAACTACCTCGACGATTGGCTGGTTCTAGCACAATCGGAGGCGCAGTTAATAGCTCACAGATCCTGGCTCCTCAGCCATCTAGAATGCCTAGGTCTCCGGATCAATGCTTCCAGAAACGCGCTGTCTCCCAGTCAGAGCATTTCCTTCCTGGGGACAGTCACAAACTCTCTACAAATGAGAGCGCAGCTTACATCAGAGCGCGTGTTCACCATTCAGCGCCTAGCCACGTCGTTCAGAGCGGGCCCTTGCGCACCTCTCTAGAAATTTCAGAGGATGTTAGGTCTCATGGCCTCAGCATCATCAGTACTCCAGCTGGGTCTACTGTAAATGCGTCCTCTTTGAGTGTGTAGAGAGTGTGTGTACATGTACATGCGAGTGTGTAGAGTGTTGCAGCAATCTTTCGGCTATTCAATCAAAAGGGGCCAAACTAAATCTATAGAAAAAAAGAAAAGAAAAAAAACACCAATTTTTTACTTCTCATTAAATCACTGTCTTTAAGGAAAATAAATAAGGCTCTAATTCTGTCCCTTTGCATTCCTTGCTCCCCAAGAAAATCCTCAATTTTATCTTCCAATTCTTGCCTTCTTTGACTCTGTTCACTGCATCTCCTACATCTAAATAAAACATGTTTCACATCTTCATGTGTTTGACATTCTGTGCATAAACCATTTCTTTTTCCTACCAGCTTCAGTGTTGCATTCAATCCTGTAATTCCCATTCTTAATCTTAATCAAATTTTTTCCCTGCCTATTTTTCATATGAATTATTTTTCCTCCAGCCTGTTTCTTAATGTTGTAATATTGCCTAGCCTTAGGTTCTGCTTCCCATTCTTGTTGTCATTTCTTTGTTATTTCAAATTGTATTTTCGCTTCTCCTTTCCATATTAAAAACTATTAGACCAGCCTGAAGAGTACTTTTTATTTCATTGTTATGGATTTGTTTGTGCTTTTGCTTTTTGTATTGCTGTTTACTTGTCTTTAAAAATGCTTTTAAATTCATAGTTAAGCTAGAAGTTTTAGCTTTGGTATCGAAATTGCAATAGAGGATTTAATTTTTGAATTTTTTCACAAGCATCTTAAAATGTTGGGAGTCATATCTGCGTGTTTTTGTCGTGGCTGGTAAAAAATATTTTTTGGCCGTTACATTTTCTTATGTCACCGGCCATTGGCAGAAGTGGCAAAAAGTTAGTTTTAGGCCCTCTGTGTAAGGGTAATCTAGGGCTGCATTACCAACCGAATTTAAGCTGGAATCGTGAATTGGCTCAGCATTATGAAATAAAATATTTATATGTGGAGTGTGTTTTTGAAGTTCAGCATGGCTTTACCAATCGCCGATTGGCTCTTATTTAGAAGGCAGGACTTATTCCGCCATATTGAGCACCACTTTTCCCCATTCAAAACAATTAGAGTGGCACTTCTTGAGTTATTCTATAGTCTTTGGTAAAGCATTAGCTAGTAAAGTATTATCAAGTAAAGCGATGTCATCTGTTGCATCTGGACCAATCAGACACACAAATTACTCATTATATTTAACTCAATTTCCCAACAAAGGTCTATGAAACTTCACCCCAAAACTGAATCTAACATCCCAAATGAAGCTTACACAGCGGCAAAACCAGGTGTCCTGTTAATTCTCATTGCGAAGGAGAATACACCCTTTTTAATCCTATATATTATATATATAACCACTTGAGAAATGTATAAACTTATTCATTCCCTCTTTTAAACTCTTTTGGAATAATGTTTCAGACTTGCATACTAAGCTTAACCAAAATCACATGTGTAGCATATGTTTGGTCTCTATAGAGGGTAATGTAGAACAAGTTTTCTTGTGGTGATTCGTAAACTTCTCTATAACAAGTCTCAGAGTTATTTTCTTCTAAAAACTACGATCTGAACCTGGACAATCAATCCCATCGAGCTTCAAGAGCACCCGAATCCAGACTGAGTTTGGCACGGACTCCCCCTGAAATTTCTAGCCAGCGGACAACGCTCAAAACCTGAAGGTAATGCCAAATCATTTAGGGGGAATATAAATACAACAGTCTTCAATAATAAAATATTGATTCTGATTTAAGACTCAATCCAGCTTGGTCATTGTGTCTAAGAGACTTTAAATAGTCAAAAAGAAAAAAAAGTCTAAAAGTAATGAACACTATATTGTGATTTTATGATTGTTAGAAACGAAGACCAACATAAGTGAAAATATCATGATTTGACCTCTTTAATTAACAGACCATGAGGTATATGTCATAAAGTCACATTTAATGATGAAACCAGTGGCCTAAACTTTAAAATCTGTCTGAATAAATACAAAGTGCTTTGATGAATATAATAAAATGTAATTATAAGCATCAATCTGTTGTCAGAGAGCAGCGACAAGCTTCTTTCAGTGGAATGATTCAGAAATCATATGAGTGAATCAAACTGAGATAAATTTATTAGATAAATTATAATGGTTTATAACTTTTATAATTTATCTAATAAATTTATCTCAGTTTGATTCATTCATTTATTATTTGCAGATTCCTTGTTACAATGGTTGTTTGTCATGTTTTTTCTAAAGGCAAAGTATAAGTTTCTAAACTTTCTAAATAAGTATTAAACTTATTAAAACTAAACTAAACTTTCTATAAGTATTATATTATAACTGTGGTTACAATTAATCATGAGACCATACAATGCATTACAAGGTGCATTACAAGGAATAATTAATGTATTAAAATACTTTTATAATCCATCAGACTGCACCAGTCATCGTGCAGAACGTACATATACATTCGAGTCAGCCTATGGTTGTCATATTTATATTGTTTCGCATGTTTATGTTCAGAAAAAAAAGAATACCATGTTCAGGTGAAAGTTGGCTCCTCAGTCTGATACCGAAATTCGACTATTCGTGCACACCCCTCGTTATTTCCAGACAAACCATGTGGCTTTGTGTGCAGTTTTCATTTGATTTATTTTTCTAATTTCATATTATAGTTTTTAAACTTGCCAAATTTAACACTCTCTAATGGTCATCTGCCAGCAGAAATAAGAAAACAATAAACGATAGCCGTTTGAACTCTTCTCCGCTTTATTATATGCAACACATGAGATCAATGACTATGTTTACAAGCAGACAATAACCCGTTCAAAATGCTTGTGCAATCTTTAACGCTTATCCAAAGTTAATCCTACCTCCTGCAACAATTTGTCACGCACTAAACACTGTTAGAGAGTGTTTGTTAAATAAGGCTATTGATTTTATCCGCTTATTTTTAGCGGGATGGAAAATGTTTGAAGCTGTTAATAGCCAGTCATTACAGTTTTTTTCAATTGTTTACACGCAATTTTGAAAACCGGGTTCTTTTTTCAAAATGTAATCACAATTATCCAAACACCACACTCAATTGGCATAATTCATAGATTGTTTGCAAAATGACACACTTCTGTCAAAACATACACACTTCAGTCAAAAGATATACACATATTTGTGAAAATGCTATTAGTTTTCATTTAACCAACACAGTACTCAATGATCAGACACTATTGCAACCAGTTTCACACTGCTGTGATAAATAAAAAACACATTTGTAAAAAAAACAATTTTTAGGAAATAGCATGTGCTAGATTTTTGGCCAGACATTGTTATGTAAGGGATCATTTAGATGAAAAAAAAATTGTGACAAACAAACAACATTCTTCATGATTAGTTTGAGATATAGGGAGAATGTACACAAATAGGCCTACTATAAACTTACCAAGCACTGCACAACACTGATTTCTGCAGACTCATATTTCAAGTATTTATTTACAGTATTTCTTACCATAATCAGTTACAGTAATCAACCAACAATGAAATCAATGAAAAAAATAAAATCTGTAGACAAATAAAAATTACTGCATGAAGTACATACAGTTTGACTCTGAAGAAAAACTACTGTAAAAGCAACAAGAATACTGTAATTCAGTTACAGTATCAACCAGAGATTTGGTTGAACTCTTTGTCCAGCTTCCATCGGTGTCAGTCCATGGTTGATAACATGGTCTATAAGTGTTGCACGGATTTCTTGAGTCAAATTTGGGCCTCGTCTTCTTTGTTCAGGTTCTATCAACTCTTCAAGTCCTTATCTACCTCTTCCTCTCCCTAGGCCTCTTCCTCTATCTCCTTCTTCTCCTCTTCCTCTACCTGGGCCTCTTCCTCTATCTCCTTCTTCTACTCTTCCTCTACCTGGGCCTCCTCCTCTACCTCCTTCACCTCTTCCTCTACCTCCTTCACCTCTTCCTCTATCTCCTCCTCCTCTTCCTCTACCTCCTTCACCTCTTCCTCTATCTCCTTCTCCTCTTCCTCTACCTCCTTCACCTCTTCCTCTACCTCCTTCACCTCTTCCTCTATCTCCTTCACCTCTTCCTCTACCTCCTTCACCTCTTCCTCTACCTCCTCCTCTTCCTCTACCTCCTTCACCTCTTCCTCTACCTCCTTCACCTCTTCCTCTACCTCCTCCTCTTCCTCTACCTCCTCCTCTTCCTCTACCTCCTTCACCTCTTCCTCTATCTCCTTCTCCTTCTCCTCTTCCTCTACCTCCTTCACCTCTTCCTCTATCTCCTTCACCTCTTCCTCTACCTCCTTCACCTCTTCCTCTACCTCCTCCTCTTCCTCTACCTCCTTCACCTCTTCCTCTATCTCCTTCTCCTCTTCCTCTACCTCCTTCACCTCTTCCTCTATCTCCTTCTCCTCTTCCTCTACCTGGGCCTCTTCCTCTATCTCCTTCTTCTCCTCTTCCTCTACCTGGGCCTCCTCCTCTACCTCCTTCACCTCTTCCTCTACCTCCTTCACCTCTTCCTCTATCTCCTCCTCCTCTTCCTCTACCTCCTTCACCTCTTCCTCTATCTCCTTCTCCTCTTCCTCTACCTCCTTCACCTCTTCCTCTACCTCCTTCACCTCTTCCTCTATCTCCTTCACCTCTTCCTCTACCTCCTTCACCTCTTCCTCTACCTCCTCCTCTTCCTCTACCTCCTTCACCTCTTCCTCTACCTCCTTCACCTCTTCCTCTACCTCCTTCACCTCTTCCTCTACCTCCTTCACCTCTTCCTCTACCTCCTCCTCTTCCTCTACCTCCTCCTCTTCCTCTACCTCCTTCACCTCTTCCTCTATCTCCTTCTCCTCTTCCTCTACCTCCTTCACCTCTTCCTCTACCTCCTTCACCTCTTCCTCTACCTCCTTCACCTCTTCCTCTACCTAGGCCTCTTCCTCTATCTCCTTCTTCTCCTCTTCCTCTACCTCCTTCACCTCTTCCTCTACCTCCTCCTCTTCCTCTACCTCCTTCACCTCTTCCTCTACCTCCTTCACCTCTTCCTCTACCTAGGCCTCTTCCTCTATCTCCTTCTTCTCCTCTTCCTCTACCTCCTTCACCTCTTCCTCTACCTCCTCCTCTTCCTCTACCTCCTTCACCTCTTCCTCTACCTCCTTCTCCTCTTCCTCTACCTCCTCCTCCTCTACCTCCTTCTCCTCCTCTTCTACCTCCTTCTCCTCCTCCTCTACCTCCTTCACCTCTTCCTCTACCTCCTTCTTCTCCTCTTCCTCTACCTAGGCCTCTTTCTCTACCTCCTTCTCCTCATCCTCTACCTCCTTCTTCTCCTCTTCCTCTACCTGGGCCTCCTCCTCTACCTCCTTCACCTCTTCCTCTACCTCCTTCACCTCTTCCTCTATCTCCTTCTCTACCTCTTCCTCTATCTAGGCCTCTTCCTCTATCTCCTTCTTCTCCTCTTCCTCTACCTCCTTCACCTCTTCCTCTAGCTCCTTCACCTCTTCCTCTACCTAGGCCTCTTCCTCCTTCTCCTCTTCCTCTACCTCCTTCTCCTCTTCCTCTACCTGGGCCTCCTCCTCTACCTCCTTCACCTCTTCCTCTACCTCCTCCTCCTCTTCCTCTACCTCCTTCACCTCTTCCTCTACCTCCTTCTCCTCTTCCTCTACCTCCTTCACCTCTTCCTCTACCTCCTTCACCTCTTCCTCTACCTCCTTCACCTCTTCCTCTACCTAGGCCTCTTCCTCTATCTCCTTCTTCTCCTCTTCCTCTACCTCCTTCACCTCTTCCTCTACCTCCTCCTCTACCTCCTTCACCTCTTCCTCTACCTCCTTCTCCTCTTCCTCTACCTCCTTCTCCTCCTCCTCTACCTCCTTCTCCTCCTCCTCTACCTCCTTCACCTCTTCCTCTACCTCCTTCACCTCTTCCTCTACCTGGGCCTCCTCCTCTACCTCCTTCTTCTCCTCTTCCTCTACCTAGGCCTCTTCCTCTACCTCCTTCTCCTCTTCCTCTACCTCCTTCTTCTCCTCTTCCTCTACCTGGGCCTCCTCCTCTACCTCCTTCACCTCTTCCTCTACCTCCTTCACCTCTTCCTCTACCTCCTTCACCTCTTCCTCTACCTGGGCCTCCTCCTCTACCTCAGTCTCTACCTCTTCTTCTATCTAGGCCTCTTCCTTTATCTCCTTCACCTCTTCCTCTACCTCCTTCACCTCTTCCTCTACCTCCTTCACCTCTTCCTCTACCTAGGCCTCTTCCTCTATCTCCTTCTCCTCTTCCTCTACCTCCTTCACCTCTTCCTCTACCTAGGCCTCTTCCTCTATCTCCTTCTCCTCTTCCTCTACCTCCTTCACCTCTTCCTCTACCTCCTTCTCCTCTTCCTCTACCTCCTTCACCTCTTCATCTACCTCCTTCACCTCTTCCTCTACCTCCTTCATCTCCTCTTTGAGCTCCCCCTCTTATTCTCACTCTTCTTCTTGTTCTTCTTCTAGCTCCTTCCATTTTTTTGAAGACAGGTGAACTCACCTGTTGCCTTTTATAGCACACCTGTGTGCTGCATTTTCAAATTAGCACATGCGTGCTTCCACGCCTGATGGATGTGCATATCCAATTAATTCATTAGTGTGGTCAATGGCAAACCGGGGCTTTGTAATGACAAGGAAGTAACCTCACAATCCTTATCTGTGTCTAAGGTGTGAAAATGTGTGTAGAGTTTTACAAATCACTGTGTGTAATGTTTAGCAAAAAGGGTGAAGCTGACAACGTGCTTACAATTGTGCAAATCTAGGCTGGTGTTTTGCTCCTTGAGTGTAAGGTTTTGCTAATAGTGGGAAAGTTTTAATTTTAGTGTGTAAGCAGTTGAAAAAAACTGTAAAGGAAGTTATACAAGTGTTGATACGTTTCACTCTTAGGACAAGCATTTAAGCAAAATGGAAAAACTCACATCATGTGACTTTCTTTACAGATAAGAATATAGGCTTTAAATGTAAGTTATGCAATGGGAAAAACACATCTCAAACCTGTAAAATTTTACCCCCCCCCCCCCCCCCACACACACACACACACAAAGTAAAGCATATAAGTGAATTATTTTGACATGGAATTTCTTCCATGGAATTTCTGTGGAATTTCTGCACTACATGATGTGACTACAGGGACTTCATGCAGCGCTGCGCAGACCGATCGGCGGCTGACTTGAAGCAGTGCATGCCGGTAAGAAATTTTGTCCGACTTTGACGTAATGCCATCAAAGTAACGAAAAGTATCTGCGCAGAGCTGCATGAAGTCGAACAAGCCTAAAAGCTTGATGGGAAATGACTTGCTGACGAAACAGCTTAATGCTCATTAGTTTAAACAACCGTGATGTATGTTCTCTTTTAAAATGTTTGATTTTAAAAACTCGGATATCATGTTTTTATGTGTATAATATATGTGTGAATATTCCCAAACTCTCTGACAGTGCGATCTCTATGGGTTATTTAATGGTTGTCATAGGCCTATTTAAAAAAATATCTATAACAAATATATGTCTTGTTCATTATATTTATTTTGATATAAAAGCAACAGACCTTAAATTACACCCAGTTTATCAACACTTTGATCTCGTAACGTTAGGTGTCTGATCCACACATGATCCTCTGTGAGGAGAGAGATCTGTCCGGCTTGGCTGCACTGTTTCACTCCTCCTCTCCTCACTGCACTACTCTCGACTATATTTCAGGCAAGGCGCATCTCAAACAAGACTAATATTTCCAGTGGCGCATTAACACGAAATAGGGAACTCGTGAATATTCATGTAAGCTTTCGCCCAGCGTCACGGAAAATCTCAGACACGGAATACTTCATGAACACCGGCTTGCCTGCACTGTTTGCACTCCTCCCTCTCTGCAGCTGCATACTCTGCTCCATATCGCGACTCGCGAGCCAGCTGTGCACTCGACGACAAATATCGTCACATTTTAATCCTGCGAGATCTCCTGACACGAAATCTCGTCACACCCATGAGTACTTTTCACAGAGTTTATGCAGTGTGATGATGTTTGCGTGAAAGTTGGCTTTTGAAGCGTGACTGTAATTTCTCCACATTGTTCGAGCAGGCCGATTAAACAACTGAACAAATACAACGATTTATAACTGCATTTTCCAATTTGTGCAGGTATGTTTATGCACTTTAAACTGTTTTTGTTATTTCTTTGTCATATGTTCGAAATTTAATTGGTTATATCACATGCTGGAAATGTGGGTGAGTTTCATTTGAATCAGAGTGTGATGATGCATGCAATGTAAACTCCGTGTCAATGGATGTGTTTGATATATTTCTTTTTAAATGTTTCACTGTTTGCATTGTTTTCACAAAGTGAGGAATTTATACAATACATTTTCATTCTCTATAATTATTGCAATATATTGTAGCCTATCTGATGTGATATTATTATAAATGGGCGTTATATAAACGCCCATTTATTATTGTAAAATGAGATAGTATGTATATTGTGAACTTTATCATCGGAAATGAGATTGAAACTCGCTTCAGTCCGCGGGATTATTATCTGAGCGAGCGATTATAATGATTAAATACAATGATTTATAACTGCATTTTCAAATTTATACAGATTATGCCTCTGGATAAAGAACCGCTGGACAGCAGATTTGACTCCAGTCTTTATTCAACACAACAAGACAGAGAGGAGTAGTCGAGTTGTAGCAAGACACACACGCCCAAACCAGCTATGCAATAATGAAAAAAAAATTTGTTCTGAAATCCACTTGAATTCAAGTGAAGCAACACTTCTCCGTGTTTAATCACTTAGTCTGGCAGATGAGAGGAAGTTCACAACCAGATGAGGAGCTGTAAATGAAGAGCTGTAATAACGAAGAGAAAGAGCTATAACTATATATAACAAAGAGAAAGAGCTGTAACTATATATAACGAAGAGAAAGACTGACAGAAACAGAAATGTCTGATAAGTGTGATCTGTGTCTGCTGGGACTGATCATTCTCTCTTCACTTCTCACAGGTAAAGAAATCTGTATTTTCTCTAAAGAGTTAATTTGTACATGCTCAGTTTATTCTTGCACACATTCACGTTGTGATCTCAGAGTTGTGTATTGATACACATCGTACTGTATTATTCCTGAAACTGGACATAGTGTCACTCAAACATCTGATGATGAAGAATGACCTTCATATTAAGAGTGTGTCAGTGATTTGAACAGCTCTCTGATCAAGACTAATAATTTATTCTGTAGATTTTGTTTGCTTTAAGTGAGGAAAAATAGCCTGACGTCGTCATACTCAGATTCTAGTCAAATGGGAATCACTGGGGCGTTTCATCCGAACCAGGAAAAAATGCTGCAATGTCAATTGGATAGATCGAATCCCGTACACAGCAAAATCACCAGTGTTAAATTAACACTGCTAAGTGTTTATATGAGTCCACACTCAGAGAGTGTTAAATGAACACTGAATCAGTGCTAAAGTTAATGAGATCATTAAGTGATTAATTGAGTGATAATTGAGCATTATTGAAGACACCTGATGTTAACAAGCAGAATCACTGAAGGAAAAAATCGTAATTGGTATGTTACTATTATGGAGATCAGTGTTTGCTTTAGTTGGGCTCTTGACCCTTAAGTCATTAACTTTAGTTCTTTGTTTGGCTGCTGTACCTGAGTTATAACAGCCAGATGAACGAAGAGAACATCAAGGATTTGATGGTGTTGGTTGTGTTTTAACATTGTGTTTTAACATTATCATTACTTCACAATCATTTGACCTGAATAGAGCCCAATTTCTGAGTTACATTTACTTTATTGATTATAGCAGCACTGCCCTTGAAAATCATAATATTTGTAACTTTTACAATGTAATCCAAATAATTTCTTAAAACTTAATAACATACAAAACAGTTTTTTTTAAACAGACATCAAGAACCAGCTTGTGAATCTCAACAATGGTGACAATTATAAAGAATTTTGCAGTGTATTCTGGATGCCACCAATCAAATCTCATTCATGGCTCCAATCATGCATTGCTACATGAATAATTAATGAGTTTATGTTCAGAGGTCATCTGTTTGTCACCATTGTTGAGATTCATACGCTAATTCTTGATGTCTGTATGTGCCTACCTTTTTTTTTTGTAATTGATTTGATCATTTGGATTTAATTGAAAAGGCTAAAAAATGCATACTCTACAATGACAGTGCTGCTATAATCCATAAGGTAAACTTAACTCTGAAATTATGAGTTTTGCTTAACGCTCTCAATGAGTTCACTGACTCAGACCAACTATTGATTATGTTAAAACACAACCAACACCATCATATCACCTTTTCTCTTTGTTCATCTGGCAGGTATAACTCAGGTATAGCAGCCAAACAAAATCTAAAGTTAATGACGTAAGGGTCAAGAGCCCAACTAAAGCAAACACTGATCTCCATAATGGTAACATACCAATTTCGATTTTCTCCTTCAGTGATTCTGCTTGTTAACATCAGGTGTCTTCGATAATGCTCAATTATTACTCAATTAATCACTTAATGATCTCATTAACTTTAGCACTGCTTCAGTGTTCATTTAACACTCTCTGAGTGTGGACTCATATAAACACTTAGCAGTGTTAGTTTAACACTGGTGATTTTGCTGTGTAGGAGGGGCGGCAAAAATATCTTTCTGATTCCAATCGACAAATGCCTTGATCGCGGTGCTCTGTTCCTCTTGTAGCCTCCTAAGACCTGGTTGTCCACATACGTGGACATCACATCAGAGGTGGAAAGTCCAGGGGTCAGAAAGTAAAAGTCCGGCCATATTTTTATTCCACCCACAGCAAAAACTCCAGTGTTAAATGAACTTTACTGGGAGTTTATTTGGATCCAGACTCAAGAGTGTTAAAGTTAATGAGAATAATTAAGTGAATAATTGAGTGATGATTGAGATATGATTGAAGACACCAGATGTTAACTAGCAGAATCACTGAAGGAGAAAATCTATATTTTAGTCACCGTTATGGTGATCAGTGTTTGCTTATGGTGGGGCTCTTGACCCTTTAAATGTTTAACTAAAGATTTTGTTTGGCTGTTTTAACAGCTGGATGACAAAGAGTTCAGATCAGATCAGATCAGATCAGATGTTGTTGATCATGTTTAGACATAATCATCATT
Source organism: Siphateles boraxobius (assembly GCF_051911475.1). NCBI lineage: Eukaryota > Metazoa > Chordata > Actinopteri > Cypriniformes > Leuciscidae > Siphateles > Siphateles boraxobius. The sequence goes on along the minus strand of NW_027508822.1, from coordinate 2,329,597 downwards.
TGACCTGAATCACTGAACTCATTTAAAGCCTACTCTCTGACTTAAATGTATAATGATCATAACAGCATCACAGTGATTCTATAACATTAGATCCAGATTTTTCAAAATAAACCAAATGATATCTTAAACGTTGTTCTGATAAATAAATAATAATCCTTCTTTTAGGCATACACAGACATCAAGATTCAGTGTATGAATCTCAACAATGGTGACAAACAGAATATTCAATTAGGAAAAGGAAATTACTAAGACAATTCAGATCATCATTTATTCATACCGCAATGCATGATGGGAGCCATGAATGAGTTTTGATTGGTGACACCCAGAATGCACCGCAACATGGTATATAATTGTCACCATTGTTGAGAATCACAGGCTGATTCTTGATGTCTGTGTGTGCCCATAAAGTAATTAGAATAGAATAGCTTTTAAGAAATATTTGGATAATATTTATATTTCTGAAAATGTTATTCTGTGTACTCAAAAGGTTAAACTCTACAAATGAGTTTTGTGACAAATGATGATTATGTCAAAACATAACCAACACCAGTGCATCAGCTTTCCTTGTTGTTCATTTGACTGTTATAACTCATGTACAGCAGCCAAACAACATCTAAAGTTAATGATTTAAGGGTCAAAAGTCCAACTAAAGCAGACACTGATCACCATAATGGTGACTTAAAAATGTGACGTTCTCCTTCAGTGATTCTGCTTGTTATCATCAAGTGCCTTCAATAATGCTCAATCATCACTCAATTATTCACTTAATTATCTCATTAACTTTAACACTGGAGTGGGTGGAATAAAAATGTGGCAGGACTTTTACTTTCTGACCCCTGGACTTTCCACCTCTGACCAAAACTCAGGTCTTAGGAGGTTAAAATGAATGCGCTGTCTACATCTTCTATAACAGACGCGATGGCTGAATCTACACATAATAAATTCTCCAGCGGCAGCCATTCTTTGTTGTAAACGAATTCAACCCAAGCGCTCTTTGGTGACGTGGATGGTTACGTTACCATTGCTCATCTGTCCATCCTCGTATAAAGCCCGCTCTGACAATTTGATTGGTCCGAACAATTTTTGTTCGGGCATAATAGCTCCTCAACGGATCGAGTCCAGACCGAACTTCCCGACCTAAAATTTTTTTGGGCGGGGTTCTATAGAGCTAGAAATGTGTCTTTATTACATGCGAGAAAATAAATGATCTGAGAGAAAGAAAAAAAAGTTTGCGAGAAAAAGTTATCACACTGATAGCAAAAAAGCATTTCATGAGAGAAAAAAGAATATTTGAGAGAAAAAGTTTTCATACCAATAGCAAAAAATAATATTTGAGACTAAAAAAAGTTCTGAGAGAAAGTATTTAAAAATATAAATTTGAAATTTTTAAAATTATTTCTGAGAAAAAAAATCTCTCTCAAAATACTTTAAAAAAAAATCCCAAATATATATGTTTTGCTATCAGTGTGAAAACATTTTCTCAAAAAAAAAAATGTTTCTCTCAAACCGCTTTTCTTTGCTCTCGATGCAATTTTTTGCTCTCGTGTCAGGATTTTGCTTTCACTGTGAAAATTGTGTCATGGGCGGGGCCACGTTCTTTTTTTCCTATTGGAACGTTCCTATTGGCCAGTCGAGTGAGCATCGTCTTGTCTTGGCAGTCGAACTGAATCATTACACCATTGTTCGCATTCGGTTCACCTAGATAGATGCCTCCTGTGCCTTAGATTCTCTGCCCGAGCCCGAGGTCGGGCCGATGTTTCCCATCACTATCCTCGGGCCGGGCCTTTGATCTAGAGACGTGCACTCCCAACACAAAATAGTGCGGCGCGGGACTAGATTTGATGGCCGAGCGCGGGCGCGGGCTGTAATGCACCCACTCTGTATGTGTGGGTTCCGGGAGAATAAAACGATTCGTGGGACTCCCGCAAACTAGAAATATCTGTTGCAGAAAAGCAACAAGAACAACTAAAACAAAATACAAATGATTTACAGGCCAGAGTTTTGTTTTATAACATATTTGCAGCGTTGAGCGATGTAGCCAATCACAGACATATGTGTTGATTTCTTGAGCGCAATGGCAAATCAGAAGCATTTAAGATAGACTCCACTTACCGCTCAAAACATACTTTTTGTTCAGAGCTGAATTCTGTATGCTGGCAAATCCTCTAATTATAACAAACAAAATGTATATATTATGAAAGATTCATTGTGCAGTCAGCTTCATTGATAATAACCAACCCATTCTCACTCCCAAGGCGTCAACAACTGAAGCATGGTCAAGCGCCCGAGGCGTCACACAGCAGACACCAAAGGCGCCCCTTGGCGTCACTTTTCTGACGCATTAGGAACTCCATTGCTTTCAATGGGAAACCTGTGGCGTCAATAACAGACGTGAGTTTTATCAGTAGGAAATAGCGCTGAAGAAGTCTCACTTCGAACACATCGCGATGTTTGGCATCAGGTCACGTGTGCCAGATGTTGGTAAGTAGTCGTAAATACGCTGTCCAAATAATGTTTGTTATAATGTCTTTTCTGTTTGTCGATATTAATCAGATTAGCTCTCTCATGTTCAGTCACTGCATTATATCTGTCATCTCCACGGAGGCTTTGCGTTTCATTGGTTTCTAATTCAAAACACAATGCAAAACTAACGTGATTAAACACTGTCTGTCACGTGACGTGCTATAGGCCTAGACCTTTAATCAGTTAATAATATATGATGTATATTCATATCAGGTTCAAAGTAGTAATTGTAGTAGAAGCGCAGTAAAAACCATGCTCTTACCACAGTAACCTTAGTTTTACTGTGATAGGTAGCTTATAGTAAAAGGACAGTAACCACAACACTTACCATGCTTTTACCACAGTATTTGCAGTTTTAATGTGTCATTTGTTGTAAGTGCACAGTAACCACAACACTTACCATGCTTTTACCCCCGTATTGGTAGTTTTAAAGTAATATTTGTTGTAAATGCACAGTAACCATAACACCTACCATACACTGTAAAAAAAAAAAATCGTAAAAAAACGGTCAATGACTGGCAGCTGCGGCTGCCAAACAAAAACCGTAAAAATAAAGTAAAATATCGTAATTTAAATGAAATGCAAAAAACTTTTACAGAAATTTTCCTTAATTTTTTTTACAGAAAAACACTGTTATTTTACAACTATTTCCTGAATTATTACGATCAAACACCTTCATTGTAAAAAAAGCCCATAAAAAAACAATCAAATGACTGTCAGCAACGACTGCCATACAAAAACCATAAAATTAATGTAAAATATCCTAATTTAAATAAGTGCAAAATACTTTTACAGAAATCTTCATTAATCTTTTTTAACAGAAACACACAGTTAAAACACTCAGTTAAAACAGTTATTTCACATTTATTTACTGAAAAACATGCAGTTAATTACATGCATGATTTGCTTTGACTATATACATCACTACATCAGCAACTACACATTTACTGTCACTTAAATAAAGAAACATGCAGCATTTCAACAGTGTTTGCATGCTCATCCTGGACTGAAGCTCAGGCTCTACTCTTCAACACAATGGTGACACACGAAACACACCATACAGAAACACTTTAAACCCCAACAGAACATTAAACACTACCAGATCTCTCAGGATCGCAGCATCTTCACTTATTACAATCCAGACTTTATTTCTTTCATACTAACATTATTAATGAGAATTAACAGAGGTTTAGAAGTTGAAGCTTTATTGAAAAGAATAAAGTTTGATGTCACCATGATGGAGATGAGTATTTACTTTAGTTGGGTTCTGGAACTTTTAGTGTTGAACTTTATTGTTTCTCTGGCTGCATTAACTGTGTGTTTCCAATGCATATTTGTTATGGTAAGATTCTAAGAGAAACTTTGATAAGATAATGTTGGTCAGGTTGTAGTGAGAATAGTCATCATGTAGAGTCTGGCTCCATTGATACCATCTGAAGTATAATATCTGATTATGTCATTAAATATTAATAATTCATTTTGCATGACAAGGCTTCTATAAAACATTCTACAGTGCTGTGATACTCAGATTTTACGATGTCATTATACAGAAAATATTTGACAGGATCATACAGACTAGGGCTGCACGATTAATCGCACGATGTTGTTATGCGCATCTAATCAGTAAAGCCGGTTCCTTGATTAGTAGTAAATCGCCTTCACCTGCTTTCAGATGGACGATATGATGCAGATATGAGTGTTAAATTAACACTCAAGAGTGTTAAAGTTAATCAGATAATTAAGTGATTAATTTAGTGATCATTGAGCATTATTGAAGACACCTGATGATAACAAGCAGAATCACTGAAGGAGAAAATCTAAAATTGTAAGCCACCGTTATGGCGATAAGTGTTTGCTTTAGTTGGGCTCTTGATCCTTATATTACAAGTTTAAATTTGTTTGTCGGCTGTTATTGATTTATTACAGTCAAATGAACAAAGATAAGTGTGATTTGATAGTGTTGGTTTAGTTTTGACATAATCATGCTGTGATCTGAAAAATGAAACTCATTCAGATGATCTGGTTTAACTCGATAGCAACAGTTTATTGGTTATACAGCATATGATAATTGTATTTTTCTTATAATCCAAAACATTTAATAAATTTTGTCCTGATCAAATCACTTTCAAATGCATTTATTTAGAAACACAGACATCAATAATCAGCCTGTGAATCTTAACCGTGGTGACAATAATAATCCTTGTTGCCACCAATCACAACTCATTAATGGCTCCCATCGTGCATTGCGGTATGAATAAATTATGATCTGAATTGTCTATGTAATTTACTTTTCCTAATTGAATATTCTGCTCGTCACCATTGTTGAGATGCATTGACTGAATCTTGATATCTGTGTGTGCCTAAAAGAAAGATTTTTTTTTTTTTTACAACTTTTAAGAACTCCTTTATATTATATCTCAAATTCTGAATATTTATGCAGAATCTCAGTTATGCTGTAACCAACAACATAAATCAAAATCGTAAAGTTCAAATAATGACTGTCACAATATAACCTACACCATCAGATCACTTTTTTTCTTTGTTCATTTGGCAGTTATAACTCAGATACATCAGCCAAACAAAATCTAAATTTAATTATATAAGGGTCAAGACCCCAACTAAAGCAACCACTCATCTCCATAATGGTGACCTGAAATTCCGGTTTTCTCCTTCAGTGATTCTGCTTCAGGTGTCTTCAATAATGCTCAATCATCACTCAATTAATCACTTAAATATCTCATTAACTTTAACACTCTTGAGTGTGGACTCATATACACTCCCAGGTGTGTTAATTTAACACTGAGTTTTTGCTGAATACAAAGAGCCGTAGTTAACTGACAAGCTGAGCCATATCGCATTAAATATCGTTGGCGTTATGTCCTCGATTTTAACGCGATTTGGCTCAGCTTGTCAGTTAACTACGGCTCTTTGTAGTAAATGCCGCTCCATCTGAAAGCAGGTGAAGGCGATTTACTACTAATCAAGGAACCGGCTTTACTGACGAGATGCGCATAACAATATCGTGCGATTAATCGTGCAGCCCTAATTTTAACGCGATTTGGCTCAGCTTGTCAGTTAACTACGGCTCTTTGTAGTAAATACTGCTCCATCTGAAAGCAGGTGAAGGTGATTTACTACTAATCAAGGAACCGGCTTTACTGATTAGATGTGCATAACAATATCGTGCGATTAATCGTGCAGCCCTAATATAGACTCACTCAGAGATCAAGAATCAGCGTATGAAACACAACAATAGTGACAATGAAAAAAAAACTTTTTTGGTTGTCATCATTGTTGAGATTCATATGTTGATTCTTGATGTCTCTATACAACTAAAAAAACAACAAAACTTTTTTTGTGTAGTATATATATTTTTTTCAAATGCAGGTTGTTGTAATACTGATACCACAATATTCAAGGGTCATGTGAAAAATTATGACATTAATTAAAGACTTTGTATGAAGCTAAATTCCACCTACATACCCTATAATTCTAAGCCATCATATACAGAGATTCGACTGTCATATCAGTGAATCAGATCATCATATGATGACTATAACATCATCAATTAATGATCAAGATATTTTCTCCAGCATTTATGACAAACGTGTATCAAAGACACAGTTAAAATAGCCAGAGTAAAGCATAAGTTAAATGTCAAGGGTCATGAACCCCACTAAAGCAGACACTGATCCCAATCATGGTGACATCAAATTTATTTTAAAGTTTTTTACACTTTATTTAAATTAGAATATTTTACTTTAATTTTATGGTTTTTGTTTGGCAGCCGTAGCTGCCAGTCATTTGACCCTTTTTTTTAGGATTTTTTTTACAATGAAGGTATTTGATCATAATAATGCAGGAAATACCTGTAAAATAACAGTGTTTTTTCGGTTTCTTTAAATTAGCATATTTTACTTTAATTTTATGGTTTTTGTTTGGCAGCCGTAGCTGCAAGTCATTTGACCATTTTTTTACGATTTTTTTTTACAATGAAGGTATATGATCGTGATTATTCAGGAAATACCTGTAAAATAACAGTGTTTTTCAGTTTATTTAATTTAGGATGTTTTACAGTTTTTTGGGGAGCTGACAGTCATTTGACCATTTTATCATTTAACTGTTATGTTTCTGTTAAATTACAGATTATATTTGTAATTTTACATACATTTTTATGTAATTTAAGAAAACAGAAAATATACTGTATAAAAAATACAATCAATTTTCTGTATAAAAAATGTGAATTACTGTAATTTGTCATTAATGTCACAATACCTAAAATAACAGCTGCATTTTTATTTTACAGATATTATTTGTAATTTTACAGTGTTTTGAGTATAATTTAAAATTAAAGAAAATGCTCATCAAAAAATCACAGTTATTTTCTGTAAAATTAGGATTTTTTTTTACAGTGTACTTTTACCACATTATTTGCAGTTTTAATGTGTCATTTGTTGTAAATGCACAGTAACCAGAAAACTTACCATGTTTTACCTCAGTATTGGTAGTTTTAAAGTAATATTTGTTGTAAATGCATAGTAACCGAGCCCGTTCTCATCCTTTGGCGGCATATGTGACGCCATATGAAAAAACGGCGAAATACTACGCACATGGCACCCTTTAGCGTGAATATAACACGCGAACCCAAGGCGTCATAAAGTTGACTGGCATCCTTTAGCGTGAATATGAGACGCAGACCCTACCCCACACCTAAACCTACCCATCACAGTGCGTGTTATATTGACGATAAAGGGTGCCATGTGCGTAGTATTTCGCCGTTTTGTCATATGGCGTCACATATGACGCCAAAGGATGAGAATGCGTTAAGTAACCACAACACTTACCATGCTTTTATCACACTATTTGCAGCTGTAATGTGTCATTTGTTGTAAATGCACACCAACCACAAAACTTACCATGCTTTTACCTCAGTATTGGTAGTTTTATAGTAATATTTGTTGTAAATGCATAGTAACCACAACACTTACCATGCTTTTACCTCAGTATTGGTAGTATTATAGTAATATTTGTGTTAAATGCATAGTAACCACAACACTTACCATGCTTTTACCTCAGTATTGGTAGTTTTATAGTAATATTTGTTGTAAATGCATAGTAACCACAACACTTACCATGCTTTTAATGCCTAATAATTTAAAATCCAAAAATTGTAAGGTAAATCTGTAATTTTTCCTTTAAATAATCCTATATATTATACATAATGATATTTTATTTTCTCTTTTTTCAGCTGAAAAGACCAAAAGGGCCTTTCGGACTCAGTCAGCTCATTATTGTTTGAGGAGAAGTAAACGGGAGACGAAAACCTGCAAAGGCAAATATTCACAATGGTATGTATGTGTTGGTTTAAACCTGTAATCAAACCTTTTATCAAGCATTTGTTGTTTCTTAAACTTTTTCTTACAAAACCCATAGCCCAATCAGTACACACATAGTCTCTAAGTCTTAATAATTATACAATTTAATAATTTAACAAGGTCTCAAATTCATACAATCCTCGTACATCTTTGTATACTCCTGCATAATCCTGCAGCTTTTACTCCCACTGCTGTCATTGGCTACTGCCTCAATTCCTGTACATGTTTATCGCGATATTTGCAAATCAGTTCCGCCCCTTCTTGGGGGCTAGTTGGATGTCCCACACACTGTCAGAAAGTTTATATTAATTGCATTGTATTAGTTCAAATTATTACAAATTGGACCCTGTCTGTTCATATTCCAATGATATATGATGTCTCTCCACACCTCATAACCTTCCTCTCATTTACATTTATTCATTTAGCTGACGCTATTATCCAAAGCGACTTACAATTGCTATATATGTCAGAGGTCGCACGCCTCTGGAGCAACTAGGGGTTAAGTGTCTTGCTCAGGGACACATTGGTGTCTCACAGTGGATTCGAACCCATGTCTCTCACACCGAAGGCATGCGTCTTATCCACTGCGCCATCACCACCCAATCCTCTGTTTGCAAGAGTGGAAAAGGTAATATGACTTGTCACACAACATCAGATACTCGATTATTTTGTCATGATCAGATCAGTTACACTGCTGATAACTGTCCCGTTTGCATGTAAATCCTGTTATTTTTAAACAATTCATATGATTATTGCTTGCTATTAATGACATACTTTTAATCATGCCCACATATCAGTAAACTTATTACATAAATGCATTTAACATTTAATTATGCAACACTCTATACAGAAAAATCCTACTGTTATATATAAACTTTCTACTTGCATGTAATGTAATAAAATTACCTTCCTTTCTGTCTTGCAGGATTACTTAGTCCTTTTTTTAAGATCTCTACAACATCAAACTCAACAGCTCTTTTAAGAGCCGACCCTCACAAGAGCAACTAGTGAGTCTCAGTGAATCTTGCCGTGATCAGCCCTTCCCAGGTAAAGTTTATACAATATTTCAATCAGTATTTACTCATCTAATGCTCTCTCCTGAATCATATGGTAAAATAACTAATTTATAACTGTCTTAATTTATATGTTTTAAGAACAATAGTAATTGCACATAGAGTAAGTAGAGACTTTTTTTGTTTTACAGCAGAGAAGGAAGACCAGTCCTTATATCAACGCAAGCTAATCGAATGAATCCTTTGTTTCGGTGAGGAAGGAACATCCGGTGCCCAAAGACAGAAAGGTGCGCGTGGCCATTGGTATGTCTTGTATTGAAACAATGCTGTAATATGTAGTACATCATTTCATGTTGACAATTTTACATTGTACAGGTTATCACCTGGTTTTTGACCAAGTGAAGCTCTTGAAACAAGTGACAGAAGAGTATGTTGTCTTGAAGGAAATCAAGCATCACTGGCAAAGGCTCAAAAGAGACCATGCCTTTCTTAAAGATCTTTTAAAACAGGTTGCTGTTGATATGGGTAAAACTTTTTTTTTTTTTCAATACTTAGCTTATATTACAGGTGAAACTCGAAAAATTAAGAATATCGTGCAAAAGTTCCTTTATATCAGAAAATTCAACTTAAACGGTGAAACTAATATATTATATAGACTCATTCATTACATGCAAAGTGAGATATTTCAAGCCTTTATTTGTTATAATTTGGATGATTATGGCTTACAGCTATGAAAAACTTTTCACAATATTTAATTTTGACTGGTGTTTTTATAGATGCAAGCTATAATCATCCAAATGATAACAAACAAAGGCTTGAAATATCTCACTTTGCATGTAATGAATGAGTCTATAGAATATATTAGTTTCACCTTTTAAGTTGAATTACTGAAATAAATGAACTTTTGCACGATAACCAAATTTTTCGAGTTTCACCTGTTTGTGCTGCAATTTTATATATATATATATATATATATATATATATATATATATATATATATATATATATAATACTTCAATGTGTATAATATAATGTACTGACTGCTGCTTTGTAAATTTAAATAAGAAACAGGCAACTCAGGCCATTTTGCATTCTCCTTTTTGAGGTGGAGAGTTTACATCCAACCCTAATTGAGCACATCTGAACATTTTAACCAAAGTCTTCAGGTTTACTTAAGTTATAGACAATCGGCAGGAGGGTTTGAGGTTGGAGCTAAATCTGCAGGACAGTGGACGCTGAGGGCCAGAGTAGCCCATCACTGCTTTAAATAACGCAGAATATAAGCTGACCTGACTGTTCATTAAAAAACTTAATTTGAATTGTTTTTGTTTTTTGTTTTACTTTCAGACCAGGACTGGAGAACGCCTGACGATGGGATGTTGAGACTTCTTCCTCTGGTTGAGAAAAAGCTACACCACATCAGTGATCACATCTTCTGTTCATCATTTGTACTGTAGGGCACAACTGAACAAACTGTTTAGATGAGGAAGAAGAACATGAACACGATAGAGACGTACAGGGAAGAATCAGAAACCAGTTTAGCTGTGATAATGAATCATTATTTTCCAACACAATATCAAATCTGTTTTCTGTATCATAGGTGACTGAATATGATTCTCCGGCACTCATTTGTGTGGCTTCAGCAGCTGTGAATGGATTAATGTGATGTTAATGTATTTTTGAAGACACATTTTTATTTATCTTGAATCTCATTTGTCTTTATGCTACTTTATCAACTTTATGGTGTGTCCTCCAATAAAGTATTGTGTAATAAAATATGGTGAATATTGTGTATTGAAAGTGGTGTTTGGTACAGTAAATGTAATATTTAATTTGAGAAATTTTAATTTCTTATGAGTTTAGTTCATAATTTAAAAATAGGACATAAACATTTTTGATCTAGTTAATGATATTTGGGACAACAATGCACTAAAAGTTGCACATACTTGCATGTTGTGAGAAGTATGCCAGTTTTCAGTGAAATAAAGAGAATGTGTGTGAATAACAAGAGGCTACAGTGGGTTATATTACTACAAACACTTCAATCATAATTGAAGATGATCCATGTTGATCATTCTAGTACATCTACTGCATAGATATTACTGATGTCAGGCATAGAAGAAGCAATCAGAGGGGGTGAAATAGAAATGTTGGCACTGTTTCTTTGTTGTTGTACTAAATAGTGCATTATCCTTGTGTAATAGTAAAGTGTAAATATATAAATAGATTTTTGTTTACTGCCAACACTGGAAATTGGATAATGACAAGTTGTTGCAGGTTCATCCATTATATTTGTTGGTATTCATACAAAAAAAGTAAATACATATTAAGTATTATTATTGTTATATATTACATTTCTTTAAAATATTTCCATATCAGATGGTCTCACAATACCCATCAAAACCTAATACAAGCATGATGTTAGAATAGAAAAGGGGGGAAAAGATAAAATAGTCTGGCATTTAAATGTGACTAAACAAAGTTGTTGTCCATGATGAGGAGAATAGATGTGTGTAGATTGCACTGCCCTTTCACCCTCAGGGGCCCAGCAACGACCCAGCAACAGCCCAGCAAGGACCCAGCAACGGCCCCCGGAAGAGCAAACAAATACACATTTCAAATGGGTGTAACTTAAAGTCTGTTAGTGTATCAAAGAGAAAATCGGCAGGACAAATGCTTATGCTATGTTTACTACATAATGTTGGGCACAGTTTTCAGACATATATGGAAAGCTGGTATGAAGGTTTTTTAAAAGTGCTCACAGTAAAATATCACATTTCAGTCTGTCATAAAGGCAGTTTATGTCATAAAGGTTTGCACAATGAACATTTAGATATTCAGTTGTCCATTAAATATATTATTTATTTAAAATGTATTGTTTCATTGCTTAGCGTTTTAAACTACATTACCCACAAATCTCTGTCATTCTATCAATGCAACAGGGAACGTGGTGCTGTAGTTCATTGAGATGTGCAGAAATGCTAAGGGTTAGGGTTGGAATCTCGATAAAGGAGTAATTTCTCACAACATAGAGACATTTTATAGTTAACTTATTGTATAACTAACGTGATAATAACACCAAAACATACTTTGTAACATGAAGCGCCGTTTTATATGGGTTAAAAGATAGTCCAATCACAGCAAGTTCTGCGATAAAGTCACAGCCAATGACAACCCAGCTGAACAGATGCGTCACACTTGCCCATTTATGGTAAATGATGACAGATCTCTTCTGGTTCCGGCTGCAGGGATAGATTTAATATTTGGCCTGTTAAATATGTATTCCTTCTAATTAAATAATAAAACTCACATTTAAAAACAAAAGACTCCCGTGTGTGCTTACCATCCAAAATCGAGTTCACACGATCAATGACACAAATTAGTTTTTTTGATTATTTGACTCGTGCATAAATACATTTGAAAGATAAACTTTTTTTTCTCAAAGCAATGGCCTACAGCAGGAGTAGTTCTCTTACGAGAGGTTCTCTCGTATTGCGTAAGTTTAGCTTACGCTACGGGAAAGATTCATCTTCTCGAGATACTGAAGCCAAAAAAAAATTATCCTTAATTTTGTATAACTTGTCAACGCAGTGCAGCAGCTAGCAGACCTAGAGCAGGCCATCTCGCGTGCTCATTGGCTGCCCTGCGGGCAACTGCTGCAGCCTACCAGTGCGCCCGGCGTGACGTCACGCCCAATGAAGGGCGCCCGCGCCTTTATAGCGTCACAGCCCACCAGATAGGCGAGGCTTAGCGTATAAAATAGGGGCTGTAGGCTGAATTCTCTGATTTTTCGACTCTTCAGCGAGCTCTTCGCATCGCTGGATTTGAGAGAAGCCACCGCCGCCGTCGAACAGCGAACAGCCAGCTTAGGACAGCGCTGAGGAAGCCGGCCGTCTTCGCCACCTTCAGCCATCCGTGCGAGCTACGCTATCCGGCGACGTATCCTTTTTTGCAAATCATTCTAAAAGAGCAGCGAGCGTCTTTTTAAAGATGCCTCGCACTTCCTGCGGCTCGTGTAAAGCCCCGCTCAGCGCCGGAGACCGCCACCTGATCTGCGCTCTCTGCCTGGGCCTGGAACACGCAGAGCTCGCCCTCGCGTCCGGGGGCTGCGAGCTCTGTGAGGAGCTTCCGCTGTCGACCCTGCGGGCTCGACTCGAAGCGTTCAACACCACAGCAGTCACTCCGCCTCCTGTGGGACCGCGCAGAAAGAAGCGCCGTTCCCTGAGACAGCCGGAACCTGTGGCCACAGCGACGCGCTCGCCGGAGAACCTCCCTCGAGCCTCGCTCTCGCCTTCCCCACCTCTCCTCACTGACGCGCAGCTGCCGCTTGCGAGCCTCACTGCCGTCACTTCGGAGGATGAGTCCGTGGGACACGCCACAAAAGACTGCTGCTCTATCCTGGCATCAGACAGCGAGGAATGGTCGCTTCACTCCGCCTCCTCGTCAATCCAGGAATCCGCCCGTACCCGCGCTGGAGCTGACGCGGAACTTATGCGCCTGCTGACGCAAGCTGTCGACCGTCTCGGGCTCGAGTGGTCGCTGCCGAAGGAACCCGCGCCGAACAGGCTCGACGGCTGCTTCCTTCAAAGTCGCCGCCGCGCAGTTTCAGAAACCAGGCCCGCTCCATTCCTGCCGGAACTTCATGCGGAGCTGACGAAGTCGTGGAATTCGCCTTTTTCGGCTAGACTTCAGTCACAGGCCTCCGCGTCGCTCTCCCGAGTGGACGGCGCCGCCGAGAAAGGGTACACAGCGATTCCCCCTGTGGAAGAGGCGGTCGCAGCGCACCTTTGCCCGCCCTCCGCGAGATGGCGGTCACGGTCAGCCCTCCCGTCTAAAGCCTGCAGAGCCACTTCCGCCTTGGTCGGCCGCGCTTATGCCGCCTCCGGCCAGGCCGCGTCTGCTCTACACTCGATGGCTGTGCTTCAGATCCTGCAAGCCGACCTCCTCCGTGAATGGGATGAGAAGGGCCGGGACCCAGCTGCGGTTACGGATTTGAGAAGCGCGACGGATCTTTCTCTCCGCGCCACCAAAGCTGCAGCCCAGGCCATCGGACGAGCCATGGCCGCGTTAACCGTGACGGAGAGGCACCTCTGGTTAACGCTCGCGGATATGAGGGAAACTGAGCGAGCCACCTTTCTGAACGCGCCGCTTTCCCCCACTGGTCTCTTCGGCCCAGCGGTGAACGGGATTGTTGACCGCTTCTCTATGGTGCAAAAGACCACGCAGGCCATGAACCTCTTCCTGCCGCGACGCTCGAGTTCCGCCACAGGCCGCTCTCGCGAGAGACAAAGCCAGCCTCCTGTGCGAACCAGCACCCAGCGTCCAGCACAGCCTCAGCATCAGCCTTCGCAGCGACGTCAGGGCGGCCGCCCTAGATCGCGCTCAGACAGCCATCGCAGACCTCCGCCCCCCAGAGGGCCTCGGCAAAGGCTCACGCTGAAGTCTGAGCACGCGAAGCCCTCCTAACAGCGGGAGAGAAAAGACGCGCGTGTCCCGCTGCGGCCGGACCGCCGTCAAAGTTCATTTCCCTGTCAGTCCCCTTCGAACAGGCTACTGCAGTGGTTCAACTAGCAGCCAACGAGCCGGTTTATTCACCCTCTCGCCTGCACACAAACGCCGTTTTCACGGCGACCCAGAGAAATCTCAAAAAGAGTATAACGTCTGGTCCGGCTCACGCCGTCAGTGTTTTAAGTGTAGTGAATGTGCCCACGCCCCAGTGTTCACCCCTACACATAAGCACTCAAAATCCCGTGTCACTCACAGAGCACACTCTCATAAAGCGCAGAAAAGCCGCTCGAGTGTTGAATGTAAGAAATGTGTCCACAGGTCTGTGCCCACTATCTGCCCGCTCTGTTACACGATCAAAAAAGCTTATGAACGTAAGTCTCGTGCCCGCCAGAGAGCGCTCACGCTTGCTAACACAAACCTTCCCCCGGGTCCCGCCTGTGCGTTTAAGTGTTATCACGAAACACAGGGCGTTAATAAAACGCTCCCCATCTACTATGATCGGGGCGTCAGATACAGTTGTAAGTCTCGTGCCCGCGTGCGCGCGCTCACGCTTACAGAGAGCTCTCCCGCCCAGAGCGCTGCTCGCGCGTCAAAGTGTGGCAAAAGTATGTTCCCCATCCCTTATGATCGGGACATCTCACATAAGTCAGCCGGTCTCGGCTGTCAGCGAGCGGCCATTGCCCAGAACCGAGAGCGCGCGCGCCGCGCTCTCGGCTCCGGTTCAGTTTCACAAGCCCGCAAATGGCGGCGGTCTGAACCCGGAGGCCATTCGCCCCCTGGCGGCTCACATAGCTGCGTGGGAAACTATCCCAGGGATTTCAGAATGGGTGTTGAGCACAATAAAGCAGGGCTATGCACTTCAATTCGTTCGCTGTCCTCCGCGCTTTCAAGCCCGGACCGCGACGATAGTGAATGCGGAAGTAGCACACCTACTTCACGCAGAAATAGCAAAGCTGCTGTGCAAAGGGGCTATAGAAAAGGTGCCGCCTTCTCTGAGCGAGTCAGGCTTTTACAGCCGATATTTTCTCGTACCCAAGAAGGACGGAGCCTTCAGACCTATCCTAGATCTGAGATATTCGAACAAAGTGCTTGTAAAAAGACCGTTCAAAATGCTTACGACCAGAAAAATCCTCGCGCACGTTCGCCCGAGGGACTGGTTTATTTCTCTAGATCTGAAGGATGCCTATTTTCAGATTCAGATAGTACCCCGTCACAGGCAATTTTTGAGATTCGCCTTCGACGGTCAGGCATATCAATACACCGTCCTGCCGTTCGGCCTGTCCCTAGCACCCCGTACATTTACAAAGTGCATGGACACGGCGCTCGCCCCCCTGAGAAGTCAGGGGCTGCGCATAATGAACTATCTGGACGATTGGCTGATATTGGCACAGTCAGAGACATAACTACTATCTCACAGAACAGTGCTTCTCAGTCATCTGGAAAGCTTGGGTCTCACGGTCAACTGGACCAAGAGCTCATTACTGCCCAGCCAGTCAATTTCCTTTTTAGGAATAGAACTGGACTCGGTGACCATGACGGCTCGTTTATCGACACAGCGCGCGCGCCGTGTTCGCCACCTAGCCACATCTTTCCAGAAGGGCAGCTTTCTCCCTTTGAAAACATTTCAAAGGATGTTGGGCTGTATGGCATCAGCTGCAGCGGTGCTCCAGCTGGGCCTACTGCGCATGCGCCCGCTCCAACGCTGGTTGAACGCTCGCGCGCCTCGCCGAGCCTGGGTGTCTGGCGGCCAGAAAATCAGAGTGACTCAGACCTGCATAACAGCTCTGCAGCCCTGGTTAGTGGCCGATTGGTACCAGCATGGAGTAATGATGGGAACCATCTCTTATCGGAAGGTCATCTCGACAGACGCGTCCAACTCGGGTTGGGGCGCGCTGTTCGAGGGCAGACCGGCCTTTGGCCAGTGGTCAGACCAGGAGAAGGGTTTTCACATAAACTGTCTGGAAATGATAGCGGTCGAGAACGCGCTGAAGTGCTTCCTCCCGTTTATACAGGACCAGCATGTTCTTGTCCGCTCGGACAACACATCTGTGGTATCCTATGTAAACCGTCAGGGCGGTGTCAGATCCAGAAATCTCTGCAATCTGACGGAACGCCTCCTTATTTGGTCACAGACGAACCTGCGCTCGCTGAGGGCGGCGCATGTGCCTGGCCATTTGAACGACGGCCCAGACAGACTGTCCAGGGACAATGTTCCCCCAGGGGAATGGTCCCTGCACCCCCAAACGGTCCAGAAACTGTGGCGCCTATTCGGCAGAGCGGAAGTCGACCTGTTTGCGTCAAAAGACAACGCTCAATGCCCGATGTTCTTCTCGAAGGACGAGGACGCGCTGGCCCAGGTTTGGCCCAGCCTCCCGCTATATGCTTTCCCTCCGGTCTCTCTGTTGCCACAGTTGATCAAGAGGATCAGGGAAACGCGCCACTCGGTGCTCCTCATAGCCCCGCGTTGGGAGAATCAGACTTGGTTCCCGGAACTGGCACGGCTGTCACATACAGCTCCGTGGCCGATTCCGGTGAGGGCAGATCTCCTCTCTCAAGCTCGCGGCACGATCTGGCATCCCCATCCAGAGCGCTGGTCTCTGCATGCATGGTTGATCAACGGGTACTCGTTGCCCTGCCAGAAGGAGTGATGAACACGATCACGCAGTCTAGAGCCCCTTCCACGAGAAGGCTCTACGCGTCTAAATGGTCGGTGTTCTCTGGATGGTGCACCGACAGAGGTCTGGACCCGCGGACATGCGGGGTGGCGCATCTGCTCACTTTCCTACAAGAGCTGTTGGATAAGGGAAGATCCCCATCCACGCTCAAAGTTTACGTGGCGGCCGTAGCAGCATTCGCGGAATCGACGCACGGCCAGTCACTGGGAAGACATGAGTTGGTCATCCGCTTCCTTAGAGGAGCTAGAAGGAGGAATCCGCCGCGCCCCCCGTCGGTTCCCATGTGGGATCTTTCACTGGTCCTCGAGGCCCTGAAAGCTTTTCCATTTGAACCACTAGACTCCGTGGAGTTGAAATATCTATCACTAAAAGCCGTTTTTCTGACTGCACTGTCGTCAGTAAAACGTGTAGGGGATCTGCACGCGCTGACTGTCAGCGCGTCGTGTCTTGAGTTCGGACCAAATGACTCTAAAGTCATCCTCAGACCTAGACATGGTTATGTCCCTAAAGTGATGGGCACTCCATTCAGAGCGCAAGTTATTTCGCTGTCAGCTCTGCCAGCATCTGACAGCGAAAGTGATGTGAATCTCCTCTGCCCTGTCAGAGCGCTGAGGGTTTACATTACGCGCTCCGCCTCCTTCAGGCGTTCGGAACAGCTTTTCGTTTCGTTTGGTGGGCGCGCCAAGGGGCTTGCCTCCTCGAAACAGAGCCTGTCCAGATGGATAGTGGACGCTATAGCGGCAGCTTACGCGTCAAAAGGCCTGCAATGCCCTCTGGGCATCAGGGCTCATTCCACGAGAGGTGTGGCCTCGTCGTGGGCATGGTCCAGTGGAATTTCTATCCATGACATATGTGTAGCGGCGGGCTGGAGCTCCCCGTCTACCTTTGTCAGGTTTTATAACCTAGAAGTTCCTGCCTTGCAGGCTAAACTGTTGTCAGTCTGAAAAGAGGTGTATTCTGCCCAGATCTCCTGCTCAGATCACGTTCATGACTCAGCTCTCCTGGTTGAGCTGCACTAAGTAGGGTATGTGCCATATGACTATACAGACCGGCGCGCTGCTCTGTATTCCCTATGTGTGCTTATGTACAAGTGATGGCCCGCGTGGCTGGCCACCTTATTTTTTCCACTTATGGGGTTCCCCTTAAGCTCGGGGTCTCATGTGGATGCTTGGCGCGCACGGCGTTGACAAAGTGTTCCCGTAGCGTAAGCTAAACTTACGCAATACGAGAGAACCTCTCGTAAGAGAACGATACTCGGTTACTAACGTAACCTCGGTTCTCTCTAGAGAGGGAACGAGTATTGCGTAACCGGCCGTGCTCACGCCACGAGCGACTTCGCTTCAGTCGTCGAAAAACCAGAGAATTCAGCCTACAGCCCCTATTTTATACGCTAAGCCACGCCTATCTGGTGGGCTGTGACGCTATAAAGGCGCGGGCGCCCTTCATTGGGCGTGACGTCACGCCGGGCGCACTGGTAGGCTGCAGCAGTTGCCCGCAGGGCAGCCAATGAGCACGCGAGATGGCCTGCTCTAGGTCTGCTAGCTGCTGCACTGCGTTGACAGGTTATACAAAATTAAGGATAATTTTTTTTTGGCTTCAGTATCTCGAGAAGATGAATCTTTCCCGTAGCGTAAGCTAAACTTACGCAATACTCGTTCCCTCTCTAGAGAGAACCGAGGTTACGTTAGTAACCGAGTATCGTTTTGCAGTATTTTAATTAAAGATAATTACATGTACTAAAGTGTTTCTAACATTTACAGTGTATATATAGTATATCAAAGGTATAAACTTAATCACTTCTTTATGCCATTCTCCACCATCTGAACTCTTGGAATTCAAATAAATGTAACAAAAGCATAATGAATGCACACAATTTAGATTGTAAATACTGAATTCCAATATTTAATGTCAAACTGTTTAAAGACAAATGTACTGCACAACTGTATAAATATCAGTTAATTATATACAAAAAATAGCCAGATACAGAGGCAAACTATTACAGTTACACGTACAGTAACATAAAAAAATCACTATGATGAAGTAATATTTTTCACAAACCAAGAAATGAGATTCAACTTTGTTATGTGAAAATATATTTGTTTCTTCCCTTTAAAGAACAAATAGGCAGAAACTTAAGCACAACATTTTACATTCTCAACTTTAGTTTTATATCCTTGTGATTATTGTTCACTTTTATTAAATGAAACTAAATGAAAGGAAACTTAAAATAGTTAATGAATATAAATGTCAGCAAGAAAATGTTTCTATAAAATACATTCACGAGTATATTACATTTACCTTAACCAGGCATATAATGATACAGATGCAATTATGGTGGATATTTACTATAGTGACCACTGTAATAAAAGGTTTAATGAAGCTAAATGCAAGACATTAAGTCCATCTAAATGTAAAGGTAACAAACTCACAGAATAATGTCCAGTTGTCAGGTGTCTCATTTCTGTAATACTCTTTCAGCACCAAACAGAATTCCATAAATATTTATTATTTTCAAAAGGTTTTCCTGAACACTCTCACTATCTTCAATTGTTCGGACAAACACCTGCTATATACACTTGCAGAAATATACATTTGACTATTATAAATCATGAAGTCGCTGCATGACTAGAACTAATGGATGTCAATGAATATGTCCTTTACCAAAACCCCTGATGAGCACTGACGCTTATTTGATAAAGGCATTAGGCAGACCTCAAGTACACATCCTACACATGCCCAAACAACACCGCACAAAGACAGTAATGAAGTGGACACCACCAGGAGATGTTTCACGAACACCTGAAGAATATCAGTGTCCCATGGGAAGATGTGGAGACTAGTCCATGGATTGAATACGTTGGAGGACACTTGTTGCCCAATGTGCCCAGCACAGGACTTGATGATGATGTTGTGAGTTTATCCATAACTGTGGGATATTTATCTGTAAAGAGGTTGGATAATTAAATGTTAAATGCATTTATGTAATAAGTTTACTGATATGTGGGCATGATTAAAAGTATGTCATTAATAGCAAGCAAAAATAACACGATTTACATGCAAACGGGAGAGTTATCAGCAGTGTAACTGATCTGATCATGACAAAATAATCGAGTATCTGATGTCGTGTGGAAAGTCAGATTAGCTTTTCCACTCTTGCAAACAGACAGAGGTAGGTCATGAGGTGTGGAGAGACATCATGTATCATTGGAACATCAACAGACAGGGTCCAATTTGTAATAATTTTAAATAATACAATGCAATTAATATAAACTTTCTGACAGTGTGTGGGGCATCCGCAACTGATTAGCAAATATTGCGATAAATATGTACAGGAATTGAGGCAGTAGCCAATGACAGCACTAGGAGTAAAAGCTGAAGGATTATGTACGAGTATACAAATATGTATGAGCATCGTATGAATTTGAAAACTTGTTAAATCTTGTGAATTATTAAGGCTTTGAGACTATGTTTGTACTGATTGGGCTATGGGTTTTGTAAGAAAAGGTTTAAGAAACAACAAATGATTGATAAAATGTTTGATTACGGGTTAAAACCAACTCATACATACCATTGTGAATATTTGCCTTTGTAGCTTTTCGTCTCCCGTTTACTTCTCAAACAATAATGACCTGACTGAGTCCGAAAGGCCCTTTTGGCCTTTTCAGCTGAAAAAGTAGAAAATAAAATATCATTATGTATAATATATAGGATTATTTAAAGGAAAAATTACAGATTTACCTTACAATTTTTGGATTTTAAATTATTAGGCATTAAAAGCATGGTAAGTGTTGTGGTTACTATGCATTTACAACAAATATTACTATAAAACTACCAATACTGAGGTAAAAGCATGGTAAGTTTTGTGGATACTGTGCATTTACAACAAATGACACATTAAAACTGCAAATTCTGAGGTAAAAGCATGGTAAGTGTTGTGGTTAATATCCATTTACAACAAATATTACTATAAAACTACCAATACTGAGGTAAAAGCATGGTAAGTGTTGTGCTTACTGTGCATTTAAAACAAATGACACATTAAAACTGCAAATACTGTGG
Source organism: Siphateles boraxobius (assembly GCF_051911475.1). NCBI lineage: Eukaryota > Metazoa > Chordata > Actinopteri > Cypriniformes > Leuciscidae > Siphateles > Siphateles boraxobius. The sequence continues at coordinate 2,308,444 of NW_027508822.1, read as the reverse complement.
TAAAAGCATTGTAATTGTTGTGCTTACTGCACTTCTACTACAAATACCACTTTGGTACTAATTACTACTTTGAACCTGATATGAATATATATTTCATATATGATTAACTGATTGAAGGTCTAGGCCTAAGTTATAGCACGTCACGTGACAGACAGTGTTTAATCACATTAGTTTAGTAATGTGTTTTGAATTAGAAACAAATGAAACGCAAAGCCTCCGTGGAGATGACAGATATAATGCAGTGACTGAACATGAGAGAGCTAATCTGATTAATATCGACAAACAGTAAAGACATTATAGCAAACATTATTTGGCCAGCGTATTTACGACTACTTACCAACATCTGGCACAAGTGACCTGATGCCAAACATCGCGATGTGTTCGGAATGAGACTTCTTCAACGCTATTTTCCTACTGATAAAACTCACGTCTGTTATTGCCGCCACAGGTTTCCCATTGAAAGCAATGGAGTTCCAAGGGGCGCCTTCGGCGTTTGCTATGTGACGCCTAGGGCGCTTGACCATGCTTCAGTTGTTGACGCCTTGGGAGTGAGAATGGGTTGGATATTTATGCCTCATATCTCTGTCAAACACAAAAGCAGATTTTGAAAGTAAAGTAATATAGGTTTGGAATGACATGAAGGAGAGTAAATGATGACCGAGTTTCACTTCTGATACACTTCAAATACATTCATTTCAATAAGAATCTGCCTTGACATTATTACAGACTTTCTTTAAATGAGACACACACATCTTTTGAATTGAATATTGTGTGTCATGATGATTCTGAAGAGTGATTTATTTGACTCATCTGATAAACCAGGTGAAAGGGGTCTTTGAACACACCAGACCATTCAACCGCTGTTTGCACAAGCATCCGTTCAGGGTTTGAAATGTGTCTCTGTCAACGTGCATGCAAACACCTTTTACCACAAGATATGTCAACCCATTTCCTCGACCCAAATACACAATACCCAGAAAAACCACTATGACAGTGTGAAACTTGTAGAGACACACATGAGAGAAGGGTTTTAGTTTGCTTTTTAATTACTGAAGCGTTTCCATAGAAGTAGATGGGTTCTTTCTCATTCTGAGACTTTATTTAAGAACCGCAGGGTCACTGTTATGGCCCAAACCCACGCCATACATAACAGGAAGAAACAAATATAGCTCGCTGCTCTTGTGGTTGAACTCACTTTGAATTCACACTTCTAGCTCTCAACTCTCTCTATCCCTCTCGAACAAGGGACTAACAGCTAGAATCACTTCTTATTGGATTAACACTGTTGAACATCATCACATTAACTATTGTCTTCCAGCATTTATAATTTCAATCAGTTTGGGGTTGCCAGTGGGGGACTAGTTCACCACAGATGTCTAGTTAGAGACGTAACCTGTGTTTCATTCATGTGACCCGCGATGAAGAGACTGGAGTAATCGCCGACACGGCATCAGGAAATGAGGGTTACAAGACATGAAGAAGCTCTTTGAGACGTGCTTTATTTTCTCCTCATTAATTCCACAGAGCTTCAATAAAGGTTCAGCACATATGTGCAAATGAGTATATTTGTGTTTTCATGGTTATGAAGTCTAAAATAAACGCATACAATAAGTGATCAATATGACATGACAGAAACACAATGCAATAACTATATAGACTCAAACAATGAGATGTAGCAGAAACACTTTCATGAACTATAAGAATGAACACAAATCAATCCCTACTTCTATGTAAAGCATCCGTTAACAATCCCAGCAGGCACAGTACGTCAATGTGACGTCAGGCAGACGTTGGACTCCAACTAATCCAACGTCAGTCAGACGTCATATTTTGGTTGAAAATGAAAATCAGGTTGACGTCTAAACCCCACGTTTGTTTGACGTCAAGCTTCAACGTCACACAGATGTTGAATTTTGGTTGGAATAAACACTGCAAAAAATGTGACATGTATGGCAGCGCATTAAATCTGTGAAGATCTCAGCAGAGGAAGAGTGAACATCTCAAACAGCATTACCAGCTTCACTTATTACTAACCAGACTCACTTTATTTCATTTCTGGTTTAATGAAATCAATAGTTGTATTTTAAAGTCACCATGATGGTGGTAAGTGTTTGCTTTAGTTGGACTCTTGGCCCTTGACTCTTTAGTGTGAATATTCTCTGGCTGCTATAATTGTGTGTTTTTATGAAGCACATTAATTGTGGCAAAAAAGCCTAGAGAAAATTAGATTAGGTGATGATGGTTGTTTATTGATGATGAAGTCATCATCATATAATTGCCTGAAAGTTTTGATAACTTTGTACTTGTGTTTTTAATGTTGTTTTAAAACAGAACCCATTTTATTTTAAGATATGAAAGCAACGTTATATCAAATAATATAAAGGATTGTAAAAAGATTTAGTGCATTAAACATTTTCTTCACCATTATTACTTAGACATCAAGAATCAGTGTATGACTCTCAACAATGGTGACAATAAATTAAATGCTTCATGCTGCAGTGCATGCTGGGTACCACCAATCAAAACTCACCAATATCTCCCATCATGCACTGCGGCATTAATAAATTATGCAGGATTTTTTGAGTTGATCTGATTATCTTGATATTTTGTTTGATTGTCACCATTGTTGAGATTCATACGCTGTTTCTTGATGTCTGTGTGCGTCTAAGTAATGCCATAGATTAAAGGTTTTTGTGCACTAAATAGTTTTTTAAAAAAAAGTATATTCTATGATAAACAACACTGCTAGATTTGCTGTAGAATCAAATGATTTCTATTATGAATAAAGCAATATTAAAACTACAAGTCCCGTTTAATCAATGCATTAGACACTGAAAAAAAACAGGGATTCAGGAATTAACATGATGATATCATCATCAGCAGTAAACAGCCAACATCACCTGATCTCATGGCTTTTTTTTTGCTACAACCATTGTGCTTTGTAAACACACAATTATAGCAGCCAGAGAAAATCTGAGAAAATATATTAAAGAACTTAAGGGTCAAGAGCACAACTAAAGCAAACGCTCACCACCATCATGGTGACTTTAAAATACAACTATTGATTTCATTCAAATGGAAATTAAAAAAAGTAAATCTGGTTAGTTTTGAGTGAAGCTGGTTATAAGTCTACGGCCATGCATTTCACCTTTTTGTTTGGTTTATTCCAACCAAAATTCAACGACTGCCCAACGTTGGAGCCTGACGTAAAACAAACATTGGATTTAGACGTCAACCCGACTTTCATTTTCAACCAAAATCCAACGTCTGGCCGACGTTGTAGTCTATATCCTGTGCCTGCTGGGATGAATATCAACCAAACATAATAAATTCACTTCACTGTTAACATGAACTGAAGTGCATAACTCAACTTACTTGGTTACATCATATTATATATACGCACACATCAAATGTGAATAAAGCATTGAGTCCTTTCATCATGTATTTTCTATATCTAAATTCTAAATGCATTTACAATGGGCCTTTTAAACAACTACAGTATATTGACCTTTAAGAAGGTTTATGATGGTGTTTCCATGAAAAGAGAGAAATGGCACGAATCTGTCCTGATGCAGCTGAGAGTTCATCTTTTGTGGTTAAAGTAAAATATTAAGATATATTGATATTTAAAAGTTAGTGTTTTTTTCAGACACTTTTTTAAAGTCTTTTTCTCAGATGTTTTTGAGAATGTATATAATTTGTACAGTATAAACACCATTACGCCTATTGAGAGACCTGTAAGGATAGGAATGACTGTGTGTGTGTGTGTGTGTGTGTGTGTGTGTGTGTGTGTGTGTGTGTGTGTGTGTGTGTGTGTGTGTGTGTGTGTGTGTGTGTGTGTGTGTGTGTGTGTGTGTGTGTGTGTGTGTGTGTGTCTGTGTGTGTGTGTGTGTGTGTGTGTGTGTGTGTGTGTGTGTGCATTGGTTTGGGTGTTAGATGAGTGGCGTGCTTGAGAAAAAGTGTCTCTGCTGTTATACCTACGTGTTTACTACATCAGCTGCTTCCTTTTGTCTTATTTCACCCACAACAGTCTCTCAATGACGCTCATGTGAAGCGCATCAAATACATGCAGCTTTCTGAATGATTTTAGTTTAGCACAAGCTCGCTCCCATCATTCAGGCTATCTTAACCAAGGACACGCTTCAGGTAAAACATACTTTTCAATACAGTTTTTATGATTAGTAAATTATAAACATCTTACAGGGAAAGGCTTCAAATGTAAAATATTTGCGAAAACGATGTGACTGAATTAAATTGGTGAGTTTTTCGACTGATGCTTGATGTTGAACTCTGATAAAATCTAGACTTTTTGTTTTTGAATGTTACTAAATCTAAAGCTACTAAATCTGTTCATCTAAGAAACAGACCTGAATTAATGTTGTTATTTGAAAGACATGAAGAAATTACAGAAGATTAGGTTCTGCTTTCTGTCACAGATCAGTAACACCTCATCCACAATTATTTTAAACCCATTTCAGTTTCACTTTATCCATTCTACTAACTACTAACTAAAGTAACTTTGCAATGTCAACTAACTGTCATTAGAGTATTAGTAGACTGTCTGTAGACTGTTAGGTTATGTTTAGGGTTTGGGTTAGGAGAATAATTTGACTTGTAGTTGCCCAGTTACTTATAGTCAGTAGAATATCTGTTGGTGGACCAACAAAATAAAGTGTTAGCAGATATTAAGCAGACAGTCCACTACTAATACTCCAATGACAGTTAGCTGACATGTAGCTGCAAAGTTACTTATAGTTAGCAGAATGCCTAAAGTGGACTATCGAGATAAAGTGTTTCCCTTGTTTCATAAAGCATTTACTTCACACAGTTATTGAACTGAGTGGAACTGAATCAACGCTGAACTGAACTGGGATTGCCTCATTTATGTGCTGCGTCTGAACACTGATTCTGTTATTTCTTCTTTAATACTGTGATATTACACTTTATACTTGACACATGTGTTGATTTTGCAGATTAAAACCACACCGTTTCCTGTTTCCCTCAGCACTGAATCATGAATAACATCACAGTAACATGTGGAGACATTCAAAGCTCTCTGGGGTTTCTGTATGTTGTTTCCTTTGCTGTCGTCAATCACACAATCAATGCAGACTGTGAGCAGAGCTGGTTCTCAGAGGTGAATCACACACACACACACACGCACCCACGCACGCACGCACACACACACACACAAACACACACACACACACACACACACACACACACACACACACACACACACACACACACACACACACACACACACACACACACACACACACACTAACTGTGAGCAGAGATGGTATTCAGAGTTAAGTGTTTGTTTCTGTCCTCTAACTACACCATTACATTCGTGAGTTTTCTGAGAGGAGCACCTTTCCTTTGTCCATGAAAAATGATCTTACTCGCGCTGAGTGACAGATTCGATGCGCGCGCACAAAGACGACTCAGACAGCATGCGATTCTGATATACTGTTAGGCCTTACCAGGCTTTTTTACAGTAAAATATTGGCAATTTTTACTGTCAGCGTTGCCAGAAATTTACTGTTAATTGTACAGTTCTTTACTGTAATCTACAGTATGTTACTGTAAAAATGCATTAAATTAAACTACTAATTTCACTTGCAGAAACCAACTGACTTAAATTGACGAACTGTCATTTAAATGTATTAACTAAAATTTATAATGCACTATTAATGTGAGCAAAATATTACTGTGAACTTATTTCTTTTGAGACCACTCAGTTACAAACCTGCTTGTATCGCTTGCTGCTTTAACATTTCTGCAATAACTGTAAACATCTGTCAGTGAATGTTACCTCAGTTTCGTCATCTTCTGTTACTGACAGGTTGATTGTCTTTGTTTGATTTGATCAGAATGGACTTAAGATGGCAGATCCATCAACTCCTGAAACAATGATTGATCCTGTTATTTCAGTCTCATCGGATCGTCTCGTCACGTCTCGCTGTGTGAATCTGAATCACGAGATCGTCTGCGATTCTGCCAAATCTGTAAAACTCAACACATTTATATTCTCATGACACATAGAACTGATGATTATTTTCTTGTACAGATGCATCAGAAGCATTAATCCTTCATGAACATTATAAATGATGATTTAATGATTCTTTCTTTTATTTCAGCTTCATTATAGTCATGTGAGCATGTTCAGAGGTGAGAGAAACGTTTCAACTATCAGCAGAACAGAGAATATTAAGATATTCAGATCAAACTGTGTTGAACCGAATCTTCTGTGCTTTAAGTTAAATTAGCATCGGTCTGTGTTTATATGGAAACCACCAGCTCAGTGTTAAAAGATGTCTATGTGTCTCTACATTTTTCCCCCACAATATATAAAAAAAAAATCAAAATGTCTCATCTGCCGTAAGAAAATATTGTTGGTGAAAATAGTTTAATAACGGAATAACCACTTTTGTTCAGTGGTCAAAATTAACAAACCATTCTACTTTATGATGATGAAAACTATATCACCTGATCATTTTTGTTTCTGGCTTTCTCTGTAAAAAAATTTCTGCGTCAATTTTTTCAGTCAAACGGTCCAACTAAAGGAAACACTGATTACCATAATAGTGACCAACTATTTTCATTAAGGCGAGACACGGCAGGCAAAAACATTGTTTTTTTTATTACTGGTCAATTTTGAGATTTTGGGCTATTTGTCTTCAATGACATGTCTTCTTTCAGTCTGAAAAAAAGTCTGAAATACACATTTAGGTCTTTATTTTACTACACTTTGTCTTTTCGTGTCTGTAGATTTCTCATGAACGCAACAAAAGTTGGCGTTCTTAATCAACATGCTGCTCCGCGATCTCTGTCTGCTCCCTGTCATCATATACACCAGGGCTATTCAATTAGCTTCATTCGAGGGCCGGATTATTAAATCGAAAACTTGAGGTGGGCCGAAGGGTTTAGCTTATTTATTGAAACATAACAGTATAAATAAGTAAGCTAAAGTAAACATAAAAGTATTGTATTTACTTGGAAATGTGGTACCCAACAGTATGCAGATTTATAAGACCATAATAAATAACTTATTTACAGCTATGTACAAATATATGAATTATACAAGATCATAGCTATTGGTAAGAATTATTTTATTAATAATTATTCTAGGATTAAATTAAAATATTCTGACAGTGAGACTTCGTAACCATAGGTAAAACCATGCATGGCTACTCACTCACTCCCACTGTATAAAAAAATGCCTAAACAGGTAAAAACTATACACACAATTAATTATATATTCCTCTAGCCCCCTAATACATCTAATGCAATATAAATGACTATAACATAGTATTCAATATAAATATTCCACATTTCTGCCCAAACCATGGTACATTACTACAGTATACATTCATGGTAAATGTTTTTAAGGGTGATTAGGGATTTATAGTCTTATAACTTCGTTCATGGCACAAAGTTTCTGCTATTTACCTCGTCAGTCATGTTGGGAATGTTGAGGCTGTTTAATCCGATTTAAAACTAGTTAAAATCATTGAGTGATTTGTGGTTTGTAACAGAGAGATGTGTCAGGTTGAAACGCTTCTCACTGGATGTCGCAACGCTGTTTAATAACCCCTAAAATCCACTGGATCCGTCTACGGCGCGGAACGTCAGCGCCACGTTTTTGATGCGTCCCTAGCTCAGCGTCAAAGTCCACTGGAACTTATTCCAGTGGACTTATTGATTTTTTTTTTTCAATTTTCCTCTTTGTGCTTCTACAAGGTGTTTTATTTTGAAAATCGACCGGATCCTCTATGCTGTTCTGAGTCTGACTTCCTGCCCGGTACGATGTGCTCTGTGCTGCTTGACGCGGCAAGCGGCGAAAATAGACCTGCTACTTAGGCCTGGGACACACTGGCTGCGTGGCGTAAGCGTGGCGTTTCTGTTTGCGTGTCAGCTGCGTGGCGTCTGCGTCTGTGTCTTTGCACATCAGAAGCGTGTCTGACGCGGCGCTGCTGACACGCATCACCCTTGTTCGACATATGGGAGAGAGTTGTGCAAGCCCTATACTTTGTGTTAAGCATAAATATAAAGCCTACTGATAAAGACACTGTCAGCACAGCAGTATTGACAGCAAAATAGTCTACAGAATATGTCGTTCTGTATTGACAGGTGCAATATATGAAAATTGATAATTAGGCCTATTTATTTATTTATTTTTAAATTAGGCCTATATTTACAACTAAATTTTTCAAAAATGTAATTTATTAATATGTATTCGTGTACAAAATAACATATAAACATCTTTTCCTATTCTATTTTGCCTGGAAACGCTTCCAACACGCTTATAGTCGTCGGTTCTATTTCTAGCATGCACGCGTTTTCCGTGCGGCTCATGCCGCGCCTGAGACGCGCGTGTCACGCAGGCAGTGTGCAAGCTCTAACCTGTTAACATGGGAGCCAAAATAAAAACGGACACGCCACGCAGCTGAGACGCTTACGCCACGCAGCCAGTGTGTCCCAGGCCTTATTCTCTGCGGAGCGGAGCGGAGAGACGCTTCTGGGACGCTTCTGAGGCGCGCTGCGTCCGCAGCTGGTGGACTTAAGAGCATTGACTATAATGGCCGCGATTAGCTCCGGCATCCGCGATGCTGACGTTCCGCGCCGTAGACGGATCCAGTGGATTTTAGGGGTGTCCGGGACCGGGAGTAAACGCAACTCCTTTTAGCTTGCGTTCCGTTATCCACTGGGCCGCGCTGCGTAGTTCAAAGTAAACTAGTGAAACAACTGAAAACAGCGCTATTTGTTCTCCATTTGTTCTTACTGACCGAGAAACCGCTTCAGATGATTCAGTGACAGAACGGTCCGAAAGAATCCGAATCGTTTCAGACCGTTATGCAAGCACGTTTGGCCAATTCATGGAAAGGAAATAATCGAACCAAAGAATGATTAATTCACGAATGATTGATATCGCTGCTTCAGTCGACAGAAATACAGGACACACATAATAACTGCTGAAATATTCAGACTGAAAACGTTTCTCAAGTCAGTCATACACACAGTGCTGCAGGCGCCACTGCGGCCACGCGCATATCTAACCAAATTTAGCTGCACCGCCAGGAAAAGAGGAGTGGGGTGCCCTCGGGCCGGATGGAGATGATTGGCGGGCCGGACCTGGCCCGCGGGCCGCTAATTGAATAGCCCGGATATACACCGTTAGGAAGCTCTCTCTCTCCTGTACAATCCTGTCGGATCCAAATATGGTAATTTCCTTTTTATCAGCAACCAATCGTGAAAGTAAAAGGGCTGAATGCGCAATCTCATTGGCTGATGATAAATCTTTAAAGCCCGTTTTCTCAAAATGACTTTTCTCTCATACTCCAAGTCCGAAATCTCCACTTCAGTAGTTCCTATATACACCAAACTTTCCAGTCTTGTACCTAGTTATATTATAAAGACATTTACAGAGGGATTTGTAAATATATTATTCCTAGCCTGATTTATATAACATTTTATTCCAGAAAACATGGCGAAAATCATTTTTTAAGGCTATTGACAGTATATTCTGATGAAGTAGATATCCATAAATCCCTCTGTAATTTTTTTCCCATCTAATATGTGAATACAATGAAAAAATATTTATTAACCTGGCTTTATCCGATACTCAGATTTCGTTTTTTTTAAATATATGCAAATTAGCGCATTTAAACATTAAATTACAGAAAACTTGTAATACATTTTTTTCTCATCTTAATTTAGGTAATCAACTGGGAAAGTTGCATGGTATTATCAGCTAGTAAAAATGTTTACCCTATTCACCTGTAGTGTCTCGCCTTAAAACATCAACATCTAATATGTGACATCAACATGTAATAAGAGAGATTTTCCTCTAATGCCAAATTCACACATTGCACGATGGATCGGCAACAGGGGATTACACACTGCATGATTTACAATAGGAAGAAACGCTGACAACTCAGTCTGGTTTGCAAACTACGTTTCACAATCAAACACATGCGATAACGCAAGATCACAAGTTAGATCGGAGTTCTCCCGCAAGACTGGAATTGTTATTAAAAATAACAAATATAAAGTCGCTTTGGATAAAAGCAAGCCCTAAAAATACAATGCATTAAAATGCAAGCATGGTTAATGCAATGCATTTTTTTTTCCAAGTAGTGCAATTCAACAGGCTTTTTTGTTTCAAAAACATTTGGCATTATTTTACTTCCATATCAGTGATTCTGCTTGTTATCATCAGTTATCTTCAACCAAACAATCAATTAAATGAACAACTCAATTAATCACTTAATTATCTAATTAACTTACTGGTGGTAAAAACACAGAGCAGTGTTAAAGGATAGTTCACTCCAAAATCTATAGTGATGGTGAGATAAAGCCTCATGAAGCATTGAAGCTTTTCAGCAAGTGGTTCACAAAAAGGTTCATTTTCTCAAGGTTTAATTTACCCATAATACCACCTGGTGGTCAAAGAGTGTAAAACAAGCAGATACATTACAGATGACCTGATGTGATCTGTGATACACTTTATTTTGCGCCAATTAAGGCTTAGAAATAACGGTGAAGAAAAAAAAAATCTATTTCCACATAGACTATTCTATTTATATGAATATAATGTGTATTTTCTGGTGGTATATAATGGTTGTATAACGTAACTGTGAAATAAATGTATTTGGCTTGAAATGAATGGGTCATCAAATGTATATAAATCAATTGTTGATTCGCTGAAAGTACCCTGGACTTCTAGACACGATCCGAAGCCTCGGCACAACGTAACATCACAACTAAAGCGCAACTTGCGCTACTCGTGATGTCGTAAGTAGAGTCGCATCAATATCAGCTGTCAATATCAAATGTCGCATTAATCGCATAAGCTCCGCTTTAGACTTAAGTCGTTTGGCCAGAAGCTAGAATTTTACTTTGTAACGTGTTAAATATGAATATTATTCTTACACAAACTCATGGCTTTGCTTTTATTAACCCCCCGGAGCCATGTGGAGCACTTTTATCATGGATAGATGCACTTTTAGGAGCTTCAAACTGATGGTTGCCATTCACTGCTATTATAAAGCTTGGAAGAGCCAGGACATTTATTAATATAACTCTGATTTGAATCATCTGTAAGAAGACCCAGCAGGCACAGGATATAGACTACAACGTCGGCCAGACGTTGGATTTTGGTTGAAAATGAAAGTCGGGTTGACGTCTAAATCCAATGTTTGTTTTACGTCAGGCTCCAACGTTGGGCAGTCGTTGAATTTTGGTTGGAATAAACCAAACAAAAAGGTGAAATGCATGGCCGTAGACTTATAACCAGCTTCACTCAAAACTAACCAGATTTACTTTTTTTAATTTCCATTTGAATGAAATCAATAGTTGTATTTTAAAGTCACCATGATGGTGGTGAGCGTTTGCTTTAGTTGTGCTCTTGACCCTTAAGTTCTTTAATATATTTTCTCAGATTTTCTCTGACTGCTATAATTGTGTGTTTACAAAGCACAATGGTTGTAGCAAAAAAAAAGCCATGAGATCAGGTGATGTTGGCTGTTTACTGCTGATGATGATATCATCATGCAATTTCCTGAATCCCTGTTTTTTTTTCAGTGTCCTTTTTCAGTGTCTAATGCATTGATTAAACGGGACTTGTAGTTTTAATATTGCTTTATTCATAGTAGAAATCATTTGATTCTACAGCAAATCTAGCAGTGTTGTTTATCATAGAATATACTTGTTTTTTAAAAACTATTTAGTGCACAAAAACCTTTAATCTATGGCATTACTTAGACGCACACAGACATCAAGAAACAGCGTATGAATCTCAACAATGGTGACAATCAAACAAAATATCAAGATAATCAGATCAACTCAAAAAATCCTGCATAATTTATTAATGCCGCAGTGCATGATGGGAGATATTGGTGAGTTTTGATTGGTGGTACCCAGCATGCACTGCAGCATGAAGCATTTAATTTATTGTCACCATTGTTGAGAGTCATACACTGATTCTTGATGTCTAAGTAATAATGGTGAAGAAAATGTTTAATGCACTAAATCTTTTTACAATCCTTTATATTATTTGATATAACGTTGCTTTCATATCTTAAAATAAAATGGGTTCTGTTTTAAAACAACATTAAAAACACAAGTACAAAGTTATCAAAACTTTCAGGCAATTATATGATGATGACTTCATCATCAATAAACAACCATCATCACCTAATCTAATTTTCTCTAGGCTTTTTTGCCACAATTAATGTGCTTCGTAAAAACACACAATTATAGCAGCCAGAGAATATTTACACTAAAGAGTCAAGGGCCAAGAGTCCAACTAAAGCAAACACTTACCACCATCATGGTGACTTTAAAATACAACTATTGATTTCATTAAACCAGAAATGAAATAAAGTGAGTCTGGTTAGTAATAAGTGAAGCTGGTAATGCTGTTTGAGATGTTCACTCTTCCTCTGCTGAGATCTTCACAGATTTAATGCGCTGCCATACATGTCACATTTTTTGCAGTGTTTATTCCAACCAAAATTCAACATCTGTGTGACGTTGAAGCTTGACGTCAAACAAACGTGGGGTTTAGACGTCAACCTGATTTTCATTTTCAACCAAAATATGACGTCTGACTGACGTTGGATTAGTTGGAGTCCAACGTCTGCCTGACGTCACATTGACGTACTGTGCCTGCTGGGGAATGTCATATACACCTAGGATGGTAAAGTGAGTAAATCATGGGGTAGTTTTCATTTTAAAGTGAACTACTCCTTTAATTTACCTCTGTAATTCTGATGACTGTCAATGTGTTTTCAGTGAGGAATGAAACGGCAGCGACTCCAGGTGAGTTTCAGCTGCTAAACGTGTGTCTGATATTTTTTTTCTGATAAGTTTTCTGTCATATTGTCTGATATTTGTGATCATTGTGTGTTTTACAGATGTTCCGAATGAAGTGACTCCGTCTCTCCAGCCCACAGGTCAAACATCAAGAGCTTTAAATACAAACTCTAATATTGATTTATCATTCTTACACATCAGCTGATTTGATATTTCATAACTTGAATAGATCAGTTTTGGTGGCTGTTTGCTCTCTTCATCATCATCATCATCATCATCATCATCATCATCTTCATCGTCTTCATCTGTTTTATGCTGTGTAAAAGGATCTTCAAGTGAGTCCAGAAGCTTTAATTGTGTCAGAAAGAGTCATGAAAACTTAAACTAAAATATTGTTATTAATGTGAAATGAACACAATATGCTTGTTAATTGACACAAATTGCCCTCATCTGTAAATACACAATTTATAATTATACAGCACAATCTTTATAACTTCACTTTGAAAACATCTGGCCTAAACTATAAAATTTTTCTGAATACATGGTATTCATAAGATGAATATAATAATACATTAATAAGTGTTATTCTGTGTTCAGATGTTTTCCAAAGGCAGCACCGTCTGTCTGTCAGCGCAGTGATTCAGAAAACAGGTGAGTGAATTAAACTGAGCTGAAACACATTTAAGGGCTGTTGATGTTTTAATGTACAGATGAGGCAGACCTTTATGAATATTAATGTTTAAATGAATCTAATTCTCACAGGGATCTTGAATCTGGTGACCAAATAAAGGTCAGATGTGATGCTCTTGATTCACTGAATCTGAATCTGATCAGTTCAGCGGCTCAGTGTCCAGAGGATGATCAGAAAGCAACTTGATTCTCAGGTCATTTTAATATTGACTCAAACTCGGGGCTGAAGTGTCTCTATCATTTACATCTGTTACAGTACAAATCACAAACTCAAAAATACCAGGCATTTTTAGTCCTAAACTCACTTTTCTGCACTCAATAGTGAAAAACTAATGCCAGGTTCTTCATTATTTGTTAGTGTTTGAAATCTCATTACGTAATTTTTTTTAAATAAATTTTTTATATGAAACATATTATAATACAACTCTGCTTGACACAAGCTTCAATTTTTTAAATAAGATATAAAATCTGTTCTTATTTTATGAAAAGCTATGCATTTTTACTTGTTTTTCTACCTGCGAAAACTGTGCTGTTACTGAATTGAACTGAATCAAACCGATCTGATAATGACTCTTTTAGAGCTGCTTTACTCAATCTGTGTTCATTTAGACCTAGAACTGAACTAGAGAGGTAAGTTAACCCTCTGAAGTCTAAGGGTTTTTTGGGCTCCTTGAGATGTTCTGACATGCCCTGACATTTGTGCTTTTTTCAGTTGCTTATAAACATATTAATGGCAAAGGTGTAATTACACTCTATATAGCACAAACAGGGCTACCATAATATGTGAGCAACATGTATGTACATGTTCGTATTTTTGAGAGAATAATGTTTATGCGTGGTTATTGAAAAAACTAAAGTTTCTGAAATAAGGCCACAAAACACATACTAAATATCTGTCAATAAGACTTTTGACTAATGGATGTCATTGCCTAGAGTTATTTCTTCAAAATGATGTGAAAATCATCCTGCCTAATCATTCACATAAAACAATACATTGATTTAAACTTTGTAAGGCAGTTTTTTTGTCAGAAGAGGTTTATGCGTGGGATAGGGCTGCACGATTAATCGCACGATGTTGTTATGCGCATCTAATCAGTAAAGCCGGTTCCTTGATTAGTAGTAAATCGCCTTCACCTGCTTTCAGATGGAAGATATGATGCAGATATGAGTGTTAAATTAACACTCAAGAGTGTTAAAGTTAATGAGATAATTAAGTGATTAATTTAGTGATCATTGAGCATTATTGAAGACACCTGATGATAACAAGCAGAATCACTGAAGGAGAAAATCTAAAATTGTAAGCCACCGTTATGGCGATAAGTGTTTGCTTTAGTTGGTCTCTTGATCCTTATTCTTTCAGTTTACATTTTCTTTGTTGGCTGTTATTGATTTATTACAGTCAAATGAACAAAGACAAGTGTGATCTGATAGAGTTGGTTATGTTTTGACATAATCATGCTGTGATCTGAAAATTGAAACTCATTCAGATGATCTGGTTTAAATTGATAGCAACAGTTTAGTGGTTATACAGCATATGATAATTGTATTTTTCTTATAATTCAAAACATTTAATAATAATTGTCTAGATCAAATCACTTTCAAATGCATTTATTTAGAAACACAGACATCAATAATCAGCCTGTGAATCTCAACCGTGGTGACAATAATAATACTTGTTGCCACCAATCACAACTCATTAATGGCTCCCATCATGCATTGCGGAATGAATAAATTATGATCTGAATTGTCTATGTAATTTACATTTCCTAATTGAATATTCTGCTCGTCAGCATTGTTGAGATGCATTGACTGAATCTTGATATCTGTGTGTGCCTAAAAGAAAGATTTTTTTTTTTACAATTTTTAAGAACTCCATATTATATCTCAAATTCTGGATATATATGCAGAAACTAAGTTATGCTGTAAACAACAACATATATCAAAATCGTACAGTTCAAATAATGACAATGACTGTCATATTATAAACAAAACCATCAGATCACTTTTTTCTTTGTTCATTTGGCAGTTATAACTCAGATACATCAACCAAACAAAATCTAAAGTTAATAATGTAAGGGTCAATAGCCGAACTAAAGCAACCACTCATCTCCATAATGGTGACCTGAAATTCCGGTTTTCTCCTTCAGTGATTCTGCTTCAGGTGTCTTCAATAATGCTCAATCATCACTCAATTAATCACTTAAATATCTCATTAACTTTAACACTCTTGAGTGTGGACTCATATACACTCCCAGGTGTGTTAATTTAACACTGAGTTTTTGCTGAGTACAAAGAGCCGTAGTTAACTGACAAGCTGAGCCATATTACATTAAATATCGTTGGCGATATGTCCTCGATTTTAACGCGATTTGGCTCAGCTTGTCAGTTAACTACGGCTCTTTGTAGTAAATGCTGCTCCATCTGAAAGCAGGTGAAGGTGATTTACTACTAATCAAGGAACTAGAGTTGTGACGTTCGTGAACGAACCGATTCTTTTGAACGGCTCATAAACATGAACGATGGGAGCCGAGTCGCGGCTGGAGGGGAGCCGTTCTTTCTGTCGTTCTTTTTTTCCTATGCGTGTTTCACACAGATGCACACAAATTAGCTCCTCAGTTATAGGGGAAGGGGCGCACCCAGCGCAGGGGTACTACTGCCTAACAGCATGATGATAGTAGTTGTGCATGCGCGCCCATCCTTTACGTGAGTACTCCAATGGAAAAAAAAACCTACGTGCCTTTGTCATTGGGTAGGAGCGGAGTTGTGCGCGCTGCCGTCAAGCTGGCTTCTTAAAACTGACTAAATATTTAAAAAGAGCCAAAAGAGCCGTTTTTTTTTAATCAAAATGTTCTTGTGTGATAACAATGTTCTTGTGTGGAAGTGTTACTGTTTGTAGTAAAAGCTGATTTGCACAGAAATTCATTGCAGCCGGCTTTGTTTTTTATGTTTATTTGTGAGTAGGTATTGTATGAATAACATAAGTCAACATAGCTTTACACATACACACACTTTGTACTAAAGGTGAATCCAAAATAGTGATGTCACTTTCTAAACAGAGGGATGTTGTGCAACCCTATGGTATATAGTCCACACATGACAAATGAGGTAATAATCTATATTTCAGAAAAATTCAAACTCAGATATTGGTGTGTGATATCTGAGTTTAAATTATTTGACTACAAATCTCACCTCATCATTCCTCCCAGTGATTATTTCCAGGATAAACTGAGATGCCCTTAAGCTGGCTTCTTAAAACTGATTAAATATTTAAAAAGAGCCAAAAGAGCCGTTCTTTTGAACGGCTCTTTGTAAGGAACGGATCGCCAAGATCCGGATCCCCTCAAAGAGCCATAAATCCCATCACTACAAGGAACCGGCTTTACTGATTAGATGCGCATAACAACATCGTGCGATTAATCGTGCAGCCCTAAAGCACATAATTTCTTACATAGGAAATCAAAACCAAAAGAGTTCAGGTGTTATAGTTTTCATTATCAAAAAGTAGAATGATTCACTAATCGTATCCTGGACCCTGATAAAAAGTTGTAATTAGTTATTAATAAATAACATTGACCTTACTTGAAACAGACCAGACATTCTGAATTTTTGTATACACTTTTTGAAATTTTTTGAAAATCATTATAATTTTTTAGAAACAAACAGACATCAAGAATCAGCATATGAATCTCAACAATGGTGACATGCTTCATGCTACAATGCATGCTGGGAGTAGGGCTGGGCGATATATCGCATGATATTGTTATGCGCATCTCGTCAGTAAAGCCGGTTCCTTGATTAGTAGTAAATCGCCTTCCCCTGCTTTCAGATGGAGCGGCATTTACTACAAAGAGCCGTAGTTAACTGACAAGCTGAGCCATATCGCATCAATATCGCGGACGTATCGCCAGCGATAATTAATGCGATATGGCTCAGCTTGTCAGTTAACTACGGCTCTTTGTACACAGCAAAAACTCCAGTGTTAAATTAACACTCCTGGGATATGAGTCCACACTCAAGAGTGTTGAAGTTAATGAGATAATTAAGTGATTAATTGAGTGATGATGAGCATTATTGAAGACACCTGATGTTAACAAGCAGAATCGCTGAAGGAGAAAAACTCAAATTGTAAGCCACCGTTATGGCGATCATTGGTTGCTTTAGTTGGGCTCTTGAACCTTATATTATTAACTTTAACTTTGTTTGGCTGATGTACCTGAATTATAACTGCCAGATGAACTAAGAAAAACAAGTGATCTGATGGTGTTGGTTATATTATGATAATCATCATTTGAACTTTATGATTTTGATTTATGTTGTTGGTTACAGCATAACTATGATTCTGAATAAATATCCAGAATTTTAGCTATAATAAAAAAGATTTCTTAAAAGTTGTTTCTAAAACAAAAACAAAAAATCTTTCTTATAGGCACACACAGACTTCAAGATTCAGTCTATGCATCTCAACAATGGTGACGAGCAGAATATTCAATTAGGAAAAGTAAATTACATAGAAAATTCAGATCATAATTTATTCATATCGCAATGCATGATGGGAGCCATTAATGAGTTGTGATTGGTGGCAGCCACTGCAACATGCTTTGTTATTGTCACCATTGTTCAGATTCACAGGCTGATTATTGATGTCTGTGTTAATAAATAAATTTGTTTGGAAGTGTTTTGATTAGAACAATGTTTATTAAATATTTTGTATATATTTTATAAGAAACAAACCTATATGCTGTAAAATCAAAAAAGATGTTGCCAACAAGTTAAACCAAACTATCTCAATAAGATTCATTTTCAGATCACAGCATGATTATGCCATAACATAGCCAACACTATTTGATCACACCTTTTTTTGTTCATTTGACTGTTATAAATAAATAACAGCAGACAAACAAATTTAAAATGAATGTATAAAGGTTAAGAGCCCAACTAAAGCAAACACTTATCACCATAATGGTGGCTTACTATTTGAGCTTTTCTCCTTCAGTAATTCTGCTTGTTAACATCAGGTGTCTTCAATAATGCTCAAAGATCACTAAATTAATCACTTAATTATCTCATTAACTTTAACACTCTTGAGTGTTAATTTAACACTGGAGTTTGTGCTGTAGAGTAAATGCCGCTCCATCTGAAAGCAGGTGAAGGTGATATACTACTAAACAAGGAACCGGCTTTACTGACGAGATGTGTATAACAATGTGATGCGAAATATCGCCCAGCCCTAGCTGGGAGTTTTAAACTATGTAGCCTCCCAGAATGCATTGCGGCATAAAGCATGTCACCATTGTTGAGATGCATATGTAGATTCTTCATGTCTGTGTGTGTGTGTCCAAAGATTACATTCCCAATTTTAGAAAAAATATCAGCTTGATGTCTGATCTGTATAAAAAATGTATGCTGTTGAAATAAAATCTATTAATAACAAATAACCACTTTATTATGTTGTAATCTACACATCTATCATCAGACCACTTTTGTTTCTGACGTTCTTTGCAACAAATGATGTATTTCAGTAATCACTGTTTCAAAGACCATAAATTCACATACGAAGTCTAGAGTCAAATTGCCGAACTAAAGGCAACACTGTTCACCATAATGGTACCAAAAATTGTGTTTTTAATTGGCTAATATGGAAAATTACAGCATTTTATTGTAATATTCACAAATAACAGGATAACAGTATATTGAATTACAATATTAAATTTTAATTCTGTCCTGTGAAATTACAGGGAATTCCTGGCAACTTAGTTGTAATAAATTACAGCATTTTACTGTAATAATGCTACTAGAATCACAGTAGCACTGCTGAATAAATACAGTCACCGCGAGTATCTGTTGATGGCCATAAAGACCGCACGCATTTAGTGACGCACGCAATAAATGGATCGTTCGCGAACGACACACATCAAACATCTCAAACATTTACACCTGTATTCAGAAAAACATCTGTGCATAAGGCAGTATTGAAGCGTGTCATACACAGCAAAATCCCCAGTGTTAAATTAACACTCCTGGTGTACATATAGGTCCAACTACAGGGTGTTAAAAATGAACACTGAAGCAGTGTTGAAGTTAATGACTTAATTAAGTGATGATTGGCCATTAGGGGTGACACTGATGTTAATAAGCAGAATCATTGAAGGAAAGAGAAACAACAAGAATGGAAAAAAAGAGAAACACAAGAACTACTGACTTCGAGCCTTTACACATTATTGTACTTATTATTACCAGTGTGACTTTATTTCTGTCATACGTCTACAAAAGTTATTGAGAATCAACAGAAGTTTAGACGGCAATGTTTTATGGAATTTTTCATTTCAAGCCACCATTATGGCGTTCAGTGTTTGTTTTAGTTGGGCTCTTGAACCTTTTAATTTTTTATTGTTAGTTTTTCTCTGGCTGTTCCAGCATTGTGTTTATAAGCCACATTTGTTATTGCACGAGAAAGCTTTCTAACAATATGGTGTGATGATGACTTTTTCATCACATAGTGACCTGTTTCACTGATGTCATTCAGAGTCTAAATCTTTTACTATATGATTTATCTTGCGTTTTAGTAATGGTGCTTGTAGCCCTGAGATTCTACAGTTTGAGATCCAACAGCAATATGAAAAATTTTGAACAATCTTTGTGCACTGGAGCTCTTGTGTTTAGACACACAAACATCAAGAATCAGCATATGAATCACAACAATGGTGACAAAAACAGCTCTGAACATCACAAAACAAGCTATTAAAGTCATAACAAAACAATAGGAAAAAAAAAACATGCAAACAGAAAAAACAATGAAAATTAGAGGACATTTCAGCTGTATAATTTATTCATACTGCAATGCATGATGGGAGCCATGGATGCATTTTGATTGGTGGCTCCCATCATGCACTGCAATATGAATCTTTCGTGTGATTGTCACCATTGTTGAGATTCATATGTAGATTCTTGATATCTGTGTGGGATTTTAAAACCTTCAGATTATTAACGCACTGCTGGAATTAGCTACTGTAAAGAATAGAACCTTTGTATAATCAGTTTATAATGCTGGTTGAGTGAATCAGGACACTACAGGATTGTAATTTCATCATTTAAACATAACCATCATGACCTGGGATGTGTGTCCCAAAAGCATTTTAAGCCTAACTTGATCGTAGAAGGATAGCAACAAAAGGTCTGTACGATCAAATTAAGCTTACGATGGTTTTGGGATACACAGCCCATGTCATGGTTTCTCTTGCAGTAACTCATGTGCTTTATAAACACAGAGTTGGAGCAGCCAGAGAAAAACTAATGTTAAAATGCAAAGAGTCCAGAGCCGAACTAAAGCAAACACTGATCGCCATAATGGTGACATGAAACAAAACATTCCATAAAGAATTACCATCTAAACTTCTGTTCAATATAAATGAGAATGTGTATAGATGTATGACAGAAATACACTGGTAATAATAAGTACAATAATGTGTAATGGCTCGAAGTCAGTATTTCTTGTGTTTCTCTTTTTTCTGTTCTTGTTGTTTCTCTTTCCTTCAATGATTCTTCTTATTAAGATTTGGTGTCACCACTAATGGCCAATCATCACTTAATTATGTCATTAACTTCAACACTAATTCAGTGTTCATTTTTAACACCCTGTAGTTGGACCTATATGTACACCAAGAGTGTACATATGTACACTGGGGATTTTGCTGTGTAGGCTAACCAATACCGTACATTAATATAACAATATTATGTATTTAGACAGTATCACATATTTTACCGGAGGATTAAATATATTTGCACTAAATCACATTATAGCAAGCAAGCAAGCAACTTTATTTATATAGCACATTTTCAAACAACAGACGTTGCCCCAAAGTGCTTTACAAAAATTATAACATTAAAATCGTACAACAAAACAAAGCATAACTTATTCATTATAGGCCTATAACCTAAGCAGATATTTGCAAACAAGCTACATTACGCATAAGGCAGCATTTTAGCATGATAATGTCATAAGCTAAGCACAACTGAGTGAAATATATTTAATTTACAAATATGTTTAAAGAGAAATATCACATTTAAATAAGTTTACACTTGAGCATATACACAAATGTTAGGGATATTGTAAGGCAATCGTTCCTGTAATATGTCAAAAGCTAGCCAAAACTAGGCAAAATATAGTCTGAAAATTCATATGAGCTCTATATCATAAGAAAAGGAATTACATAACAGTAAACAACTTACTCTGAACTTGTGTCCTCGGCGGGATCAATTCGCTCTTCTAAATGCTGCCGTTCGTCGTCCGAGTTGCAATCTTCCACCGAGGAAAAGATGAATTCTTCTTCGCTGTCCAGAATCCTCTGAAGGGCGTCTTTACCGGAGAAGCATGCCATACTCAAAACGTGATGAACTATCAGTGAATCTGATGAAGAAACTGTGTTTTTATGGCATTGATCGGGGGGCGTGTGCGATAGCCTGGCTCCGCCCTCCTACGCACTTCCGCTCAATTTCATTTTCCTTCAGTACTACGTCTGGGATTGCGCTGTAGACTTTGGTTTTCTCCGATCAATTTTTTACCGGGCCAATCAGCGAACAGAGGGAGTGGCTGAGAACGATGACGTTGATGTCGACTCGTGCGTTATTTTGAGTTGTAGTTCAAAATAAGAAAGATGCGAGCGAAGCCATTCGGTCCGTTGTGGCAACGCTGCCGAATATCAAGAAGTTAAAGCCGGAGCAAGAACAATCTTTGCTTAGTTTTGTGTTTATGGCCATCCTCCCACAGGGTTCGGAAAAAGACATATGTCACGACCAAACGTCAGCGATTGGTTATGGCAGATAGAGTGACTCTGGGCAGATCCAATAGTTTTAGACTTCAATAGAATACCCGCCTAAAAGGAAGTTAACGCTTGTCAATGGAGCGGTGCCAGACTCTCTGTACAAATGAAATGTACGAGAGTCTGGTAGAACCAGGCTACGTGTGCGATGCATGGATCACCTAAACTATTTACCATGTGAATAGCGCCGGGGGCGTGGCGGCCTCAGCTCATTAAAGATAATCAAGGGAGAATGAAAAATAGTACCTCTCCTTGCTTTCAAACGGATTACATAAGATGAGAATATTTGTTTTATATATAAATTACTTCATTTAAAAGAAGAGAATTGAAGCTCATAAAGACATATCTCACGTGTCTGTGTGATAAGTATTCGCTGAGTTACAGTTAATTTTCAGACGCGTTTCAGAATAGACTTCACTGACAGAGAGAAAGCAGAACTCACATCATGTTTATTTTTCTTTATTTGGCAAAAAGCACAACACTTTGTTTTTATAGTGAGTATACACAAAAATAATACACACTTAACAGGATCGATTGATGTATAACACAAGCATGTTATATTGTTTTTATATCATTAATTTAGATCTGTTTTGCACTGATTAGGGAAAAAACGAATAGATCACACCGCCGTAATTGCCGACCTCAGAGGGTTAAATCTGTATTAATGAATTAATTAAAAGACATTTCATGTTCTGGCTCTGCCTATTTTAGTGTTTAGTGTAGTGTTCTCGACCCAGACCTAAAGTGCTTTGTGTACTTTGCCACTGCTATGCTGTAATAAACTTAATTTTTGAGATCTTCAACATCCACATCATGTTTTCTTCCAGAGCTTTGTCTTGTTTTCACAGTAGAATATATAAACACATTCATCCTGCTTCTGAGTGGTCCTCGACCACACGCTACCGGACATTCGCTGCTACCCCGTCCCACTCTGCGATATATATTAAATATACAGTATAACCACTCTGAAAAATGAAGTCCAGTCTTTATCAGGAAATACCAGGCAGGGGTTTTCTCCTGGTATAAATTTGCCGGCGCTGTCAGTGGTGTAGAGCGTAACAACTCCAGACGGTTTATGAAATATGTAACCGAATACACGGTTACTATTCATCAGAATTTAATCTCTCACCCAGTCCATATTTTCATGTGGACTGGGGTAAGGTCAAAGGGTCACCATCAATCATTTTGACACATGGTGGAGTTTAATCACTTCTACTGAACATTGGTAAGTAAAGGTAAATAATCATGCGATTGCTCTGTCCATAGACGGGTGTCCGAGTCTACGCCTAGTTCCAGGTGATTGTGAAAGGCTTTTCAATGGGGTGAGATTGTGATGTTGCATCAAACTGCAACTCCTGAACCTGAGGGAGAGGAAGAGATGCAGTTTATCAGAAAAAATTAAACCTTAACTACTTAACAACCAAAATACGTCAATGTGATGTCAGGAAGATGTTGGATTCCAAATAATCCAACGTCGGTCAGACGTCACATATTGGCTGAAAATGAAAGTCGGGTTGACGTCTAAATCCAATGTTTGTTTGACGTCACACAGACATTGAATTTTGGTTGGAATAAGCACCAGACTGCAAAACCAGCTTCACTTATTACTAACCAGATTGACATTGTTTCTGTTAGACATCTACAGAAGTTCCTATTAATAATGAATTTTTCTTGTTGTTAATGTTTTATAAAAAAATAAAAAAATATATATATATATATATATATTTTAGTCTGTAGTTTTAATATATATATATATAGAGTCCTCTACCGTTAATATACAGCTCTTTTTTTTTCTTTATTACAGTATGTTACCGTAATACTGTAATACCATGGAAGGTAACTCATATCATTTGTAAAACCGATTGCTTCAAACAGTTTGAGTTTAAAAACTAGTATCTATGCAGATATCACTGTGAACTGAAATGGAATATTTCTTAATGTAAAAGCGCAAACACCTAATGTGTAATAGTGAATTAAAGGTTCTCTAAGTCAGTGGTTCCCAAACCTGTCTAATCTGGTCGCAATTTTGTGACTTTGGCGCTTAGAGGGTTAATTCACAGTATATTCCTGTAGGCTACTTTCTAGGGGTGGGCGGATCGATCCTGAAGTATCGATACTATCGATACTGACGTGGTATCGAAAAGGGTCGATCCTCACATGAAAATATCGATCCAAATGTGTGTTTTTTTACCAGTAATTTTTATTAATTTAGCACGCAATTCAGTGCGTGAAATAAGCTTCTAAGTGGAAAAATAAGCGAATGTTAGCGGATAATTGTGTAGGATAGAACTTTTTCTCCTAGTCATCTGGATACAAGACGACACCAATCAATCACAGAGAGCTTCCGATGCTGGTGCTTCGCTGAGCTCACAGGCCCAGTGCGTTTGGGAAACGAAGCCTTGCTTAGATGACAGAGAAACAATCTGGAGTTAGTTCGCAATAAACAAACCACAAGTGTACATAACGGTTCAAAATGTTGATGTCAGTAAGATTTTATTTTATGAAATTAATATTTTTATTCAACAAGGATCGATGCATTAAATTGATCAAAGGGCTTTACACTGTTAAAAAAATCTACTTCATATAAATGCTGTTCTTTCAACTTTGTTCATCAAATAATTCTGCATAAAATGTATCATGGTTTCCACAAAAATATGAAACAGTTTTCAACATTGATAATAATAAGAAATGTTTCCTGAGCAGCAAATCAGCATATTAAAATGAATTATCATCATGACTGAAGTTAATGATGCCGAAAATTCAGCTTTGATCACATGAATAAATTACAGTTTACTATGACATAGAAAACAGGTAGCCTATGTTAAATTGTAATATTACAGTTTTTACTGTATTTTTGATCAAATAAATGCAGAAGAGAATTAAAAATCTTACAGACCCCAAACTTTTGAACAGTAGGCTAGTGTACAATAGTACATTTACGATAATTAGGGTGGTTTGGTAAAAGTCACTGACTAATTACAGGCGAGTTGAGAGCACAAATCACAAAATATTTAGTAGTCTTGAAAACGTATTCAGATTTAGCATATTAATGATCAGTGTTGTGCAAGTTACTCCCAAACTGTAATACATTATATATTACTTGTTACTGTTATTTAAAAGTAATTCATTACCTTACAATATTACTGTTTCAGAATTGTAATGCGTTACATTACTCCTGTATTACTTTTGAGTTACTTTCACCAAAATAACTATACAGAAGTAGAACTTAACATTCTAAAATGACTAGGGCTGTAACGATATGCGATATCATATGAAACCGAAATCGCGACACTCAGATCCACGAACCTGCAGAATCGCGACACACCCCTTCCAACTCCCAGCGTTATCCTTCCCGTCCAGATCCAATGCTACCACATCTTTAAATTACTATTAGTATTATCTGAAGTTAACTTAACATTATAAAATACGTAGACCTACACCACAAAACTAATTGAGGATAAATTATTTAAAATTTGGGAATTCCAGGGTTATGGACATGACATTTGCAGTCAAAACTTGAAATATAAATTCTCAGAAAATGCATTAATACCAAAATATTGAAACGTCTGTTTATCCATAGGCTCCTCCCTGAAAGGAGTCCAGACATTAGAAAAATATCAGTCTACACATGTGTTTTATATTTAATATTAGGGAAATAGACAATCATGCGTGACAAAAACAATCTTTAACTTTTAGGAGGCAACGATTATTATTATTTTTTTTTGTTGTAATTCTGTGAATTACACTGCGCAAATCGGATGAAGAAGGGTTGGCTCTCCACAGAACATAAAATATTCATTTTATTTTATTTTTCGTGTTCGCATTTATGAGGAAAAAACAATGTTACAGACGTGACAGTTCTCCGTTACAGACGCGACCACTCTGAAGCGGCACTAAAAGACTGCTTTAAAACTTTCACAGACACCTTACACACACAAAGCCTTTCTTTAAAGTGAATTTCGTTTTGTAATAATTGTATCTTAATTTTAATCAATGTTTCGTCAACCAATTGCCTGGATTTAAGCGCGTGAACTGGAGCGCGTCTCATAAATGAACCGAAACTCCGCATATAAGGTAGCCTATTCACGGACCTGAAAAAATATATCAATATTGAAATGTCTACTTATAAACAGAACAATTCAAAATGAAAGAAAACAGACTGCTCTCTGCTTATGAAATGAAATGTGCATTTCTCTCTGGTGCATTCACTAGGCTACTGCGAAGATCGCGAGGCAGCATCGTCAACTTCATCTTGACTTTATTAATAAACAATTAAAATGTCTCCTTGCTATATTTGACATATTCATAATCATTGCTTTTGCCGGTTCTTTGTGACAGCTTTTAGGTGCTTTATCGGCAGCGCCGCCGCCCTTACATGAACGCGTCACCACCGCATCAAAAACATGATTGCGTGATGAAAACATGAAAAATACCACATAAACATAGCCTAACTGTTTAGAAAGAAAACACAGAACGAATAGCCTAATGCGCATACGTCCATCTCGCGAATGTATAGTCTTCTTCATGCCTTCACCATTAGCAGCTTTTCCTCTGGCCAGCGTGAGCACAGAGGCCGAAATCATACCTCACGGCACTCCTGTAAAAAATAAATCACTATACAAATATATCAGACGCTGCCATTTAGTCTTTATTTACAGACTTGGACACCACACGCGGCTATTGACTGACCACGAACAGGTAATTTAGCCTACTTGCATTTTTCATTCGTTAATGTGTCGCGGTCTTGCTGTTTTTTGTTGTTGTTTGTTTTACAATTAAAACTAAAAGTCTGTTGTAACGCAAGCCTTACTGAACATGTACCGAGTAAAATATTACTGAAAATTGATAAGTAATGCCTTACACTACTGCGTTACAGCAAAAAGTAATATGTTACTGTAATGCATTACTTTTGTAACGCGTTACTCCCAACACTGTTAATGATGCATTCACCTCATAAATCATGACACACTGCTCTAGCACAGGGAAGTGCATACAAGTTCAAGTACATGCTTTTAAAATGAAAAAGTATTGGTATCGGTATCGATATCGGCGATACTGGCCCTGTATTTACTTGGTATCGGATCGATACCGAAACTTGCAGTATCGCCCACCCCTACCAAGCGTTCTTTGGTGACGTGGATGGTTACGTTACCGTTGCTCATCTGTCCATCATCGTATAAAGCCCGCCCTGACAATTTGATTGGTCCGAACAATTTTTGTTCGGGCATAATAGCTCCTCAACGGATCGAGTCCAGACCGAACTTCCCCACCTAAAAATTTAGTGGGCGGGGTTCTAGAGCTAGAAATGTGTCTTTATTACATGCGAGAAAATAAATGATCTGAGAGAAAGAAAAATAGGTTTTGAGAGAAAAAGTTATCACACTGATAGCAAAAAAGCATTTCATGAGAGAAAAAAGAATATTTGAGAGAAAAAGTTTTCATACCAATAGCAAAAAATTATATTTGAGACTAAAAAAAGTTTTGAGAGAAAGTATTTTCTCATAGAACATAAAAAAATATAAATTTGAAATTTTTAAAATTATTTCTGAGAAAAAAAATTTCTCTCAAAATACTTTCAAAAAAATCTCAAATATATATTTTTTGCTATCAGTGTGAAAACATTTTCTCTAAAAAAAAAGTGTTCCTCTCAAAACGCTTTTCTTTGCTCTTGATGCAATTTTTTGCTCTCATGTCAGGATTTTGCTTTAGCTGTGAAAATTGTGTCAAGGGCGGGGCCACGTTCTTTTTTTCCTATTGGAACGTTCCTATTGGCCAGTCGAGTGAGCATCGTCTTGTCTTGGGAGTCGAACTGAATCATTACACCATTGTTCCCGTTGGGTTCACCTAGATAGATGCCTCCTCTGCCTCCGCGGGCCGATATTTCTAATCGCTAGGTAAACTTGCATGAGTGGTGCTATTTTTTAATGTTTAATCTTCAGTGATTAATCAGATCTTGAGATCTTCAGTTCAAGGCTGTATCTGAAGAAAGTTGTAGTTTGTGTTCTTATTTCTCTTTCTTTCAGTGCTTGTTCACAGCAGGAGTTTGAATGATTGAGAGAATGTTTCAGGAACATCACACTAACCTTTAAATGAACAGAAATAGCATTACATGTAATATTCACAAAGTGTTATCCTTTATTGTGTACATGCTGTTATGGAATATGCAATCATTCTATTATAATTATGCCTTTTTGTGTATAAAGTACGAATGTGTTGTAGTCAACCACAATGGTAACTTCATATAATGAAAGTGTTTTTATAAAGCAAGACACCAGAGGTTGTTGTTAAACAATTTGTTATGAAAGTGTTATATAATGAAGGACACTTGTAATAATCATTGTAACCATTTATTGCGAACGTGGTTAATGAAGTAAAACACTGCAACTGTTGTTGTAAAATCATTTATTGAGAAAATGGTTTAAAGACAAATGACACTGCAACTGTTGTTGTAAAATCATTTATTAAGAATATGGTTTATAAAGAAAGAATACACCACACTGAATGTTGTAAGCATTTATTAAGCAAATGGCAGGGTAGAGAGAAATTGAAAATGTATTAGAAAGAGCTTTGCTAAAGAAAGAAGAAAATTACCTTGAGGGTCCAAAGAAGGATGAAGAGGCGAAAGACTTTTATGTGGACAGGTCCGAAAGGAATGTCCAGAACTTAGATGAATTATGAGGCCATTGGCAAATGAACAAATCCTAGGGAGTTTCCAGGAGGAGATTTCTGAAGATGTCAAAAAGTTTGATGGACTTTAAAAGGACTGAAAGGAGAAGATGAAGGCAGACGCTGATTCACCAGCTGTTAGATGCCTTGCCATTGCGCCTCTTGCAGTTAACGCTTGTAAAAAAATTGGTTTTGATTTACTTTTATTTTTGTTTTATATATTAGTACATTGTATGTAAACTAGTTAACCTGTAATTTAAAAAAGAATATATATAATTGAAATTAAGAAGCTCGCCATAAGTCTCTTCTTTACAAAACATTGAGCTGAACTGACCACGCAGAAGTCTTCTGTAAATAGAAATTCAAATGCTTATTATTTAGTACAGATTTGACTTAATTTACCTAACCTGAGAATAACTAAAATAAGATTAAAAGGTGTTTAAAATTACGCACCATAAAACAATGCACATACATGTTCCCATATAAATGTGAATGTATGTTCACACACACACACACACACACACACACACACACACACACACACACACACACACACACACACACACACACACACACACACACACACACACACACACGTATATATATATATTCACACACACAGACATTCACAGAATTAGTTACAACAGATTTCTGGTCAAGTCAAGTCACCTTTATTTTTATAGCACTTTTTACAATACAGATTGTTTCAAAACAGCTTTACAGAGATAACAGG
This sequence comes from Siphateles boraxobius, assembly GCF_051911475.1. Classification (NCBI taxonomy): domain Eukaryota; kingdom Metazoa; phylum Chordata; class Actinopteri; order Cypriniformes; family Leuciscidae; genus Siphateles; species Siphateles boraxobius. The sequence goes on along the minus strand of NW_027508822.1, from coordinate 2,278,717 downwards.
AAAATAGTGTTGCAATAATACTGTCAAAGTCTCTTGGACACAATTAGACACTCTCAAAACACTCGAAGATCCTTTGACGCTGCAAGAAACCGAACAAGCTGGATTGAGTCTCAATCAGATATGAACCAATTTTTTTATTAGTGAAGACTGTTGTATTTATATTCCCCCTAAATGATTTGACAATACCTTCAGGTTTTGAGCGTTGTCCGCTGGCTAGAAATTTCAGGGGGAGTCCGTGCCAAACTCAGTCTGGATTCGGGTGCTCTTGAAGCTTGATGGGATTGATTGTCCAGGTTCAGATAATAGTTTTTAAAAGAAAACAAACATGCTAAACATGTGATTTTGGTTAAGCATAGTATGCAAGTCTGAAACATTAATCCAAAAGAGTTTAAAAGAGAGAATGAATAAGTTTATACATTTCTCAAGTGGTTATATATATAATATATAGGATTAAAGGGGGTTTATTTCTTCTTCTCAAGAATTAAAAGAATATCTGGCTCTGCCACTGTGAAGTTTCATAGACCTTTGTTGGGAGATTGAGTTAAATATAATGAGTAATTTGTGTGTCTGATTGTTCCAGATGCAACAGATGACATCGCTTTACTAGCTAATGCTTTACCAAAGACTATAGAATAACACAAGAAGTGCCACTCTAATGTTTTTGAATGGGAAAACGAGCAAAGCTCAATATGGCGGAATAAGTCCCGCCTTCTAAATAATAGCCAATCGGTGATTGGTAAAGTCATCTCGTCACTGCAGCTGCCGTTAGAAGCTCCGGTTCCTATAGAAACAGTCAAATACACATTAGCTTGATCCAGCCTGGAAAATGATGTTTTGTGTCATGATTCGAGCGTTAAGGCCCGTTCACACCAAGCACCATAAATATAAAGATAACGATGAAGATAACGATAAAGATAACTATATATGCGTCCACACCAACAACCGATAACAGTCTTTTTATTCTAGGCACGCGCACGCCTGCGCTGCGGTTTCAAAGTAGCGAAAATGGATGACCTGCTGCTGCGTACGTTACAAAAAAAATATCAAAAGAAAAACAGGCGCTTTTGGGTACACGATATCCTTAAAAGACGAGAGGAGTTGGGAGAATCCGTCACTCTGATTAGAGAGTTGTCGTCTTTTGAAGACAAATTTTATTCATATTTTCGAATGAATCAACAACAGTTTCAAGAATGGATTCTGATTGGCTGTTCGACAGCTGGAAAGGAAATTGTTCTGAAAGTGATCCCAACGATATTGTTCCTCATATCTTTATCGTTATAGTTGTGGTGTGAACTCTGTTATTCTTTAATATGGAGAACGATTTTTAGAATTATATCTTTATCGTTATCTTTATAGTTATCGTGCTTGGTGTGAACGGGCCTTTAAACTCACACACTTGCAAAGATGAATCGAGCAGCATATAATGGAAACCGAAAGACGCACTGATGTCAGTGCTGAACTTCAAAAACACACTCCGCATATAAATGTTTTATATGAGATTTTATATCTACATTTTTGTTCTCAGTTCTCGATACACATCCCTCGTAATGATAGATGTAATCTCTTCTTGTTACTGTTGCTTAAAGGCACACTGTGGAGGAATTCCGTTTTTGTCAAACAGCGACCCCTTGAGTCGCTGTGGAGTACTTGTATTTAACGTTACTGTCGTAAATACCACTCACCAGAGATGTCTCTGCACTCACGGCCTGATCCCCTCCCCCTGTATACCAGTACCTGTTCAGTAGGATGGAAGCTGTAACCAGTGGAAATAAGGCGTGGCCCCTTTAAGAGCTGCGCGCGCTCTGTTGAACTGTCAGCAGTCTGTATTGTATGCGCGCCTCGAACACCCCATGTATGCGGGTTATTTCTGTTTGATTCTCATTCTTAAACCTATTTTTGTTTATCAAGTAACGCTGTGGACGGTAGAACTTGTGACAGACAGTTACACAAGTTCGATTGGGGAATAAAGTGCAAGTTGTGAGATGTCAATTGCCTCTGTGAGTCTGTCTGGCCTCTGTAATAACTTCATCTGTGAGCTATCCCTATTTTTCCTCCTGACACAACGCGTTACAAAGCGTCGGACATCGAACAGGCACAGATAGCCTCCGAAGATGTCTACCAGTCAATCAACAAGAACGCCAGGTCAGCATCGCTTTTGCATCCATTGCTGATTTTTAGCTCACGCCAGTGAGTGAAAGCCTGACCGAGTGAGACTCTTGTCCGGTTCCTCACGCGGTCAGTTTCTCGTTTTCTTTTCCTTGACTCTTCCGACCTCGTTTTCTTTGTCGACTCTGCCAAGATTCAAGTCTGAAATGCGTGCTTTGTTGATGTGACGTCGTGCCGTAAAGCAAGTCGTGATTCTCGCGAGATTTGTCGGGGGCGCTCCTCTCAAACTTACATAGCTGGTTTTTCCAGCGGCGTCCCCCCCCAAGCTTTACTACCAGGATGACTCGCCCTACTATGAGTTTGTTTACCACCGAAATTACTTTGAAGCTGTTATATAAAGGTACAATTCCTCCACAGTGTGCCTTTAAGCATAGAATAACTAAAAACACTCTGTGCCAGGTCAACAGAATCGAATTGAACACTGTGGTTAAACTGAAGTATGTATTGAAATGTGGACTTAACAGTGTTGTGTATCTAGTTTAAATATTTTGTGAAGTCTTTGAAAATGATACATGGTTCATGGTTTCTTTGTGAAATGTGTCATTTTTGGTATTAAGTCATTGACAAAAATTTGAGTTTTCTGATTTGATGGGGGTATTGTCACCGCTTAAAAATGTATACAGTTCGATCTTAAACGGGATGTTTGCAAAAGGATTTGTGAATGAACTGTTTATTTGGGAAGGTATATTTAATGTGCAAATTACTAAATTTATGTATACAATTATGAAAGTTTAATCCGAGAAATAATTGTCCATTGAACATAAATTGTATGTAGTTAAGGACTTAAGCTATTATGGAAATGACAACACAAATATTTGATCCCTTATATTAAACATTAGTGGTTCACTCATTGGCTACCTCTTAACGGTCTGGAGTTTGTTTTGGTTAAGTTAGTGACTAATGAATTTTGTCTTTTAATTGTTGTAGGTGGGCGCTATTGAAGCTATGGTCCATGCAAGCACTGGAACTGAAAATGTTGAGTACAATGGAGTGCTTGTCGAGACACAGACATGCTACATAGAAGACATAACTGGCATAACGAAACTACAGCTGTGGGAGAGGTTGATCGGAAGGCTTATTCTAGGGCGTTGTTACAGAATCTCTAACTTGAGCACAAGATCTTTTCAGGGTAAACCATATCTAACCACCACTCGGTACAGTGAGATTCAAGAGATTGATCCATTGAGTGATCTGGAATCAGAAGTTAACTTCATAGTGGATGGAGAGGTGACTACGGTTGTGGCCAAGATCTGTGCTGTAGAAGCAACCATTTCTCTGCGCTGTCCAATATGCCAGGCCTAGCAGCTTGTGTTTGATAACAAAAAAAAGTTCCATCGGTGTGATAGATATAATAAACTACAAAGTGTATACAGCTTTCAACCACAAGCAACAATGTCCATCAATCTCGTGGGGCGTACTGAGGATGTGACTCTTTCCAATACGGTAATCAAAAAGCATCTGGCAAAAGAGAGTGCGCTTCATCTGCTCATGGATCACCGGGATTTGGAGGAGCATTTCATTGAGAATGAATTGTTCAAGGTGAAAATTCAGAACAGTAATGTCATTGTAATTGACTGTTGCTGTTGCAGCAGCAGGTGCACATGTGGAGGGCGAGATTTAAACATCGAAGTTTGCTTTGAGTCAAAAGGCTGAATCTTAAAGGGTTTGTTCACTCAGAAATGATTTTGTCCTTAAGTAATCACCTTCATGTCATTCCAAACTTGTAAAACCTTTGTTCATCTTTGGAATGCAAATTAAGATATTTTTGATAATCTGAGAGGTATGTGAATTACACATATGCAGGAACATCATTAAACCTTTACTTTTTTTTATGATGTCTTTGCTAACTTTCGGGAACTTTTAAAGTTTAATGATGTTCCTTAAATTTTTAATTTGCATTCTAAAGATGAAGAAAGATTTGATGGGTTTGTAACGACATGAGGGTGAGTACTTGATGACAGATGTCAATTTTTTGGGTGAAATAATCCTTTAATATGCGCTCATGTAAAGTTTTTTTTTTTATGTTTTGTTTTATATAGAAACATTTAACTCCGTGTTGTTTGAACATTAATAGAAAGTTAAAATATGTATATTTTTATACATTTTTTTATATTTACATTTAAATCCATATTGTTTGAACATTTCTAGAAAGTTAAAATATTGATATTTAGTTTAAAATGTGAATGGAGTTTATTCGGTTTTTTTTTGTTTTTTTTTTTTGAGAAAGATATAGCACATTGTAGCTTTTTTACATTTCATCTGTAAATGTTCTGTTTACATTTAGTGTTTAACATTTTCATAAGAGCATTCTGTTTTTGTCAAGCTCTGTTACTATTTACTTTGATTGGAATTAAAAGCCAATAAATGTTGTTCCAAGTACTTTTGTTTCAAGTGTTTATTCTTTTTAAAGAAGAAGTGCATTAAATCTTGTGATGTTTTTGTCAGCCAAGGAGTTTTCCCCAAAGTTTATAACTACGCAATACGACTAACCGTTCGGAAGGGAACCTGTTGTGCATAAAATACTACATTCTTTCTTTACTCTGATTGATAATTCATACTTTATGAAGTATTTTTTGCTGTGAAATCTTTAATGATTTTTGTAAAGTAAATGTAAGATATACTGTGATTAGCGCCCTCTATTGAACAGGCATGAATTTCATTTCTTCAGTCCGCATATTTGTTTGACATTTGGTTTGAAAGGACCATCTGTCAACAAGTTGTCTCACATTTTTGCATAGCTTAGAGGCCAATCAGCTTGTGCCGTGTAGGAACTGATGTGATCTGTAAGCAATCACATGTCAAGCCTGTGTCATCTAGAGTTTCGTGACCAAACTAGGGATTTACGTATGATTGCCGTGTCATTGCTGCCACGGGAAGCCAGCGCCCAATTCTAAAGCAAGGTCTGTGTGTTATTTGTGTGGATTCGTCTTTTTGATTTATTGGTGTCTTAAATAAAATTGGAAGACTTTTGATGAAAAAAATAAAGTTTTTATTGTTTGTACTCAACCCAAGTCTGATACCTGACTCTGTTAAAACGAGCCTGTGAGCCTTGCTCTAGTGCCAAGGGAAATTCCCCGGAAGTAGGCCCCGGGGTGGCGTAGTCGGTAACTTTATAACCGCCCACCTCACTTGTGGCCCAGTTGTCTGGACTAACGTGTAGGTTGAGCGAAATTTTCTAAATCTTAGTACATTTTTACTCGGGTCGCCACACTTGGAAAAGCTCGCCACAAACAAAAACAAAACGGTCGCTTCTCCACTACGTCACATCTATGAAACTCCCGCCCTGCGTCCTGATTGGCTAAACCATAAAGTTGGTTGGAGAAATCACTCTCAATGGAAGAGGTTCCAGATGGATGTGAGTGAAGCTAGGCGGAGCGAAATTCATCTGGCTAGGGCCAGGTTAGTCAAGTCCTACTCCAGCTCAACATCCAAAGGACACAAGGACAACTCAAATTTCCAACTCAATCACTTTTATTTGGGCTTTGTCAGTTGATTGTTCTGTTCAGCAAATTATGTTGTAAAACTTTAAAGACAGAACAAAAGTTACAATTTTATTTAAACATTTTAATTAAACATTAATGCATTTTAAGTGAATTAAACACTTAAAGGGGACATATCATGCTTTTAAATCGTTCCTTTTTACATATAAATCATACATTTTTGGTCTATATAAAGCAGAACTGCAATGCTTGGGTCTGAATTCCTCATTATTATAGCTCCACAGGCCCCTTTTCTACCCCTTTTCTGATGCGTGTCTGAGAGAGCATCATGTTTTGGTGCGGTCTCTTTAAATGCAAATGAGACACTTCATACCCCGCCCCCTCTCCAGCTCACAGAGGTGACACTCGTTTCAACTCCACCCCGTTCGGCCATTTTTGTAGTTTGATAGCAGAGATACGATTATCTAGCGGCACAGAAACTTTTTATTCACACGTTATTAATAAAAAGTCAACAACGGAAGACTTGTCCACCAAGCCTTACATGTTCGAGCCAGAGCCGGACCCGGAGCGAGATGAAAATGAAGACGACGAACCTGCAGAACAACGTCTTCATATGGATGTATCGCAATGGTGTGTCACTGTATTTACAGTAACTTCTCCATCCATGCCCACTACTACAATACTGCATATTTTACAACGACTATTTAACACTCACAAAACAAAATCTAAGTTATATTATAAACAATTAAAGAAAAGCACGTTATTATTGCACGTAAAAACGTTATTTACAACTTACCGAAATCCTCTGTTCGTCGTCTCCAAAGATAGAAGCAATTGACCCCTCAATCAGACGAAGTCTATCGGCAAATCCTTCTTTATACTGGCGGAGGTTGCTGTAGTAGTTATCCTTGAAATGCTTTGTTCGCACACACAAAAATGACTTTACCCACAGATGTGGGTACATTTCCATGAAAAATAAAACAAGGCACTTCAAAGAGGTTCTGATGCCGGGTGACGGTGTAATGAAGCGTGTGGGTTACTACCAGGGGCGTAGCCATCATTTCAAAAGTGAGGGGGACAGAATGTCAAGTGTAATACCAGTTTTATTTTTCTTCAGACTTTTGTTGACAGATTTTTGCTTAATTGGCTTAATATGCTATTTATTTTAAAGCAATAAAGCAGAAAAAAGAAAGAAAGTTGTCCAGTACTTTATATTGCACATGCAGGGTTTTTCCTGGCTTAAAACTAGGCGAAGGTGGTAAAATCCTGATCATGTATTTTAATAAGATAATAAAATGTGTATTTTTCATAGACCATCATATAGTCTACTGTTTTACCACAATATTCTCGTAGGTGGATCTCTGTACCTCTAGGGGGGTCCGGGGGCATGCGCCCCTGAAAGCAGATTTTGTACATTTTAAAGATAAATTGACTAATCTGGTGCACTTTGAGTGCCCCGAATCCGCTTTTAAAAATAAATAATCCAACTGCCCAAACATATGATAATCTCTGATTTAGATATCTGATCATCGCATTACAATTATTCAAATTAACAGTGTTAAGCATGATAATATGGTTAAATATCACACTGAAGCTGATTTAAAAATGACATTTACTTAAAATAAAAGTTCTTTTTTTTGGCAAAATTACATTTTCTTACTAGCCTAAACAAAGTCTGTCTTACTAAACTAAAACTTTCCAATTGAAAACCTTCAAACTTCAAGCTTTTAAAACTACTACAAACTTTCTAGTTAGGCTTTTTCAAGAGAACTTAAAGTTTGCCTACAAACTTTTTTTTAATCTAATTGTAAAGTGTTACCAAATTATGATAAACTTCATGTACACATGTTACAACGCTGCCTGATTCAAGCAGATCGTGGCTGTTAATGCATGAAAATACAAGTTCAGCATTAACATTCACCATGTTTATTCTAAATTGAAGGGCTTTGATAACATATCTGTGAAAATAAAATGCATTACGAGTAAAAAAAGATTGAAAATATGGCATGTTTGTTCGGGTAGTGAATTTACAACAAAACCTGTTAATTATTCAACAAGAGAAATAGGTGGAGTTATTCATCATTGTGCAACACAATTCGGATACTACATGACAACTTACTTACAGTGCTTGACTTTTTCGTGAAAAAGGAGCGAAGAGTTTTTTGCCATTTTGAACTCAATGAAACTGATGGATTTGGCGCGGACGCGGGCGTGTCGTAAGCTAATGCACGAGTGACTGATTACCATGGAAACGTGAAAGTCACGTATAGACTATCCTTGACTCTTTTGATTTTAAATATCGATGTATACACACCCGTGAAAACCTCAGCTTGTCGTTGAAACACTTGCCCTATGAAAAAGTGCGGGGGAGGAATTTACATTGTATAAAAAGTGGGGGGGACACGTCCCCCCCGTCCCCCGCGTAATCTACGCCCATGGTTACTACATCCAACAACCGAACATTTTGACTTACCCTCTCGTAACTTCTGCATCCTTGAGCTTGTACTACAAAATCGCAGCGAGAAATAGAAATGGCGGATTGATCGAAGTGTTGGGCCGGAAGTCGATGTCCTTATTTGACAGTTCCGCTGCAAATACTGTGACGTAATTGTTCAAAAAACGTCATAGAGAATAGAAAAATCGGAACAGGTTGCAAAATATAGCCAAAACAGAATATAAAGATATCAACGAAGCACCTGAAGAGACTAATTTCAACTTCTCTGTACTTATAAACACTCCAAATATAAAACAAAATGCATTTACGGGCTAAAAAAAGTGGATTTAGCATGATATGTCCCCTTCAAGCCTTTTACATGGAATAAAGAAAAATATTATTTCATTAATCTTCCAAATTTGATTTGTAAAGTTTTAACATTTTACCATTTTTAACTTTATACCATCCTTTTGTATCTCTACTGTTAATTTTTTTCAAACTCAAAATGTAATATTATTTTAGCACAAACACAAAATAAATGAAGGCAATGCTGCAATGTGTTACTTAAACATCTACACAACAGTTAAACAAAGCTCAAACATTTTAAGCAGCATTTTAAACCCCATGAAAGTAAATAAAACATTTTACAGACCATTGGCGTCTTTGGACTGAATCTATGAGTGAACTTGGAGCCTCTTCTCTCTGAAGTTTGTTTTTCTGACTGACTGAGAACCTCCATGCTTTTTCAGGTGCTCCAAACCAGTGACAATGAAAATCAGGTGACAAGCAGCCGGTTTGCTGCTGCTAGTGCACTCTGGGAAGTGTACTTCTTTGATAATCACCTGAGATTCAGCTCAACAGCAGTTGTTAACCAGGTTTGATGGGATTAAAATGAACTCATCAGTGATCTTGACTTTGAGCTTCACTTTTCGTCTCTCATTTGAAATCTCACATGATTTAATGTTTCTTTTAGATCTGATGGACGTGAACAAGAAAGGAAAAACAGAAGCAAAAAAATCTGTCATCTGTACTCAATGTAAAATACGCTTCAGATGTAAATCAAGGCTGAAGATTCACATGAGAGTTCACACTGGGAAGCGGCGGCTCAGGCTTTCTCTCTGAAATCACATCAGCTTCTCATTCTGAAGAAAGAGCATTTAACTGTGATCAGTGCGGTAAACAGCTTCATCAGTCCTGCAGAAACACTTGAAGATTCATTCATTATATTACAGCAGAAAAGACACGGCGGTGTGTGTTTCAGTGCAGGAAGTCCTTTACTACAGAAGATGAACTGAAAAAGCAATAGAAAATTCACACTGGAAAAAACAACATTCAAAATATTCAATGCAATTATTGCATCATCCATTTTTACTGTCATCCTTGGGCTTGCCTTACATTATATGATCACACTCTTATTCACGCAAATGCTTTTAAACCATTCAAGTGCGACAAGACAAAAGAGAACGTGCTGTCTGTGAATGTCCTGTCCGCACAGAAAGACTCGCGCCAGTATCGTGTTCACTTTCACGCTTGAACACACAATTAGGCCAAAAAGTCAGATTTGTCGAGTATTCTCATAAGAGCAGTCTTAAATGAGTTAAATAACATCTTAAAAGACAAGTTCGGTATTTTACACTTAAAGCCCTGTTTTAAGATCGTTTCTGATGAAATAGAACGGTTAAGATTGAAATTTGGACAAATGCTGCTGTCCCGAGAATTTTCGGTTTCTGTGTTAGCACCCCCCCACCTCCACAATGGTTTCATAGGGGCACTAGAACAATCATTCATAAAACGCATAAAACTTTAGTTTACAAAGACGTGAAACTCACCGAGTGCTTTCCAACAGGTTTTATCGTAGTTTTTGTCCAACTCCATTGACTTGTTTTGGATGTTCTGTGAGGTAACGGTATTACTCCGCCGACGGAAACGGAAATGGGGTTGTTTCTATTCTTTCTGTAATCTTTCAGTCGCGGTATCGTAGGCTACGCTATCCAAACATTGGCAAAGGTGCATTATAGCCACCAACTGGGCTGGAGTGTCTATTATTCAAGCTCTCAACGGAAGAATGTCCGGTTGTGAGGCGTTTGGAAAAATAGGTCCACAGTTTTACAACGAATGGTAAAACACCTGTTGGAAAGCATCTTTTGCAGCGATTTTGGTGTGAGCATATCAGTGAACACCCCAGACTGATTGTTCCAGTGCCCCTATGAAACCATTGTGTAGGTGGGGGGGTGCAAACACAGAAACCGAAAATTCTCGGGACAGCAGCATGTGTCTAAATTTCAATCTTAACCGTTCTATTTCATCAGAAACGATCTTAAAACAGTAGGGCTTTAAGTGTAAAATACCGATCTTGTCCTTTAAATGAGCTTAAAGAGTTGTGAGAAAATGAGATGCGCTACCCGTCGTTTTTTATAGTTATACAAATCATTTAGTTCAGATAGAGAACAGACAAACTGAACTCGTCTGCTCAATACAGCGTGAGCCGAACTACAGTCGCACTCGCAGCTAGAGCAGGGTATCGTTCTAACATTTCCAACAGCAATCGCAATACCGATATCCTGACCTCGAGACTTCGATGGTTTTCGATACTAATTATATTTTTCCACTTTAACAAGATTACATTACAAATAACCAAAAAAAAAAAAACCTTGGTTTTATTTTTTCAGTTTGTTGTCTGTTTTTATGGACTCATATAGTCTTTTCAGTCTGTAAAAAAAGCACCAATGCAAAATTTTTCTATATATCCTTATTATTTAAAAACATGTACTCTTTACGTCAATGAGCTCATTGTTTCTGCCTTAAATTAATACTCTGTTTAAATTAATACATTGTAGCTAACTGCGTGATTTGTATATGTACATTTCTGAAATACATAACTTAGACACAGTCACCTCTGATAACAGATCACTCAAAGTCTTCATGTAGACACATGCATGTTCAGTAAAGCTGCTTTGAAATGACATGTATTGTGAAAAGCGCTACACAAAAAAAAAAAAATGCAAATTGAAGTTAAAATGACTCTTATGAGGCTCACTAGCTGATTATAACAGCTGTCTTTTTTACCCTCCAAATAATGCTGCAAACATCAATAATTTGCGGATGCCGAAAGACATAGTATTATTATTTTATAACGGATTTCGCCCAAATTTTCAAAGATCTTTTGAAAATCACTGAATAATTTGCACATTTATGTAAGAGCATGTAAATGTTGCCACTGCTAAAATCATCAACCATAACCAGATCTGCTGTCTGGACTTCTGATGTACCGATAACTAAGGATCTGCATCTGTCACATGACAAAAGACTCGGGAGGTAAAGTAATAATTTTCCTCATACATTATCTTTGGAAACATTATAATGATTTCCTAATTCGGAATATGATCAAGATTGCGTAGGATGACGTTTTCAGGGCATTTGGCTGCTGAAAATACAACATTTAACGCCTCTCAAATGAAGGAAATGACTTGAATAAAGATTAGTTGATTTTGATGAACGAGATTGTATGAGAGAATTATAAAAATGACCCCGTCTTCCAATCACTACCAATAACAACCTGAACATTTCAACATGTTTCCCAACACCAGCCAGTGATTGTGTGAAATACATGCATTTGAACCTCATTTAAATGAACACAAACAGATATTTTCTGTGACATTTCTGCGTTGAGTTGTAAAGTTCCTTTATGCATACGTAATCCTCAAAAACAGTTCCTTTCTGCATAAATACTGACCACACAAACACAGATGAGGAACACAACGCAGGAGAGAAACTGTTTGTTGGCATCTTGACACCGAAACTCTCTGAAAGTGTAAATGGAAATATAGAAAAACTTGGGAAATGTACAGAGAACATGAGAAAAGCATTGATAATATCTATGAAAATTATGATGCTAAAAGAGGTAAATTTGAAAGAGAGATCACGGACTGTAATGCAAGAGGTAAATTTGAAAGAGAGATCACGGACTGTAACGCAACGAGAATCCAGTCATCTGAACTCACAGGTACTTTTTCAGAGATTATTGAGAATACATTTCATCACATAACGTAACGTAACAGCAAAAATGGAATTAATAATGACCTACATTTCCGTGCTTTCATTTACTCCACGCTATTTGAAGTGATTAAAGAGTATGAGTGTGTGTTTGTTGATCTTCAGGAGCTGACGGTGTGAAGATCATACGCTTCAGAGCAGCTGCTGTGTGTTTGATACTGCTGTGTGTTCTTCTGCTGACTGCAGTCATAGTGCTGTGTGTCACGTTCATATCCACGAACAATGAGAGAAACCGGCTCATATTCATCAATGAGAATCTGACGAGAGAGAGAGACCAGCTAAAGTGGGAGAAAAACGATCTTCAGATGAGTCTTGGTAACATGGGTGCGTTTCTCTGGTCATTTTAGTAGATGCTACATAGCAGGAATAGGATATGGTTAGTATTCATAAGCAAGTGTAATTCTACATAATATGGACCACATGATAAGTTTCTACAAAAACTCTAAAATGTAAAGTGACGTGTACTTGCCATTTGGTCTACTAGTTGTATGTAAAGTTCCTGTTGCGTTGGGTTTAAGTGTCTTAAATTGAAAGAAATATAAATTAACCTTAAAGACATGTGAGTCAAGTTTAAAATCCAAAGGAACCAATATAATTGGGAAAACTGCTACATGTGATCATACAACAACTTGTTGGCTATTTGCACTAAGTACAAATTGCATTAGATGCTGTTAAATAGTCATTTCAATTGGCACAAAAAAGTAATTTCTTTGCTCTAACTTCACTAATTTCTTTGCATGAACTGGTTGTGTTTATACTGTAGATGGATGGACTTACTATCAGTCCAGTCTTTACTTCTTTTCCTCTGAGTGGAAGAGCTGGAATGAGAGCAGAAGATATTGTAGAGACAGAGGAGCAGATCTGATCGTCATAAGCAACGGAAATGAACTCGTGAGTGTGAGAGAGGTGTATGTGAATTTAGCGGATATTGTCAGTGTATGATATAAATGTGCTGTGGTTTCACATTCCTAGGAGTTTGTTAACAAGGTTGTAAAAAAGGAGTTTGTTGTATTCTGGATTGGTCTGAGTGAAGTGGAGGGCGTTTGGAAATGGGTTGATGGCAGCGCACTGAACTCTAGGTGAGAAATCACTGATTATTATCTAATAAATGATTCTCACTGCCAGTATTATATATCACACTGAAGGAAGCACTGAACATCTTATGTTGATCTGTAGTTTCAGGTTCCGGGAGTCTTCAATTGGATATTTAGGACAGAAGTGTGCTCTAAGTGTTTATTCATCGTGGTATTATGTTTCATGTGATCGTATTTTTAGATGGATCTGTGAGAAGAATATTTTACCCACTAGAAACATACCACACCTTTTGTAAAATCCAAATTTAACTTCAACATACTTTCTTGAATTGCTGATGGAATTTAAATATATTCCAGTAAATACCTGTATAGTACTTGACAAACACATATCCTTGATTTATTGGCCTATTATCAGACAGCTCTTTGTTTTATGTTCATTCTGTAATAAACTATCTTTAAACTAACAAAACTTGTTGCTTTGAATACACATACATTCTTTAATATTAATAATTCTTAAAAAAAAAAAATATATATATATATATATATATATATATATATATATGCTGTATTTATTTTTTTACAGACATTTCCCTAAACCCTTAAACACAATGCAATGAGTAGTCCAAATATATGGGTAAAACACCTGTGAAAAAAACGATATAAACCATTTTTTAATCACAGTCATTTTTTTACATAAATTTATATAAACGTGTCATATACTATAATTGTTTAGTCAATCACTTCGTTCGAAACACTGATTCTCTCAGGAATGAAACGCCACTACTGTGTGTTGGTCTGAGAAGCGCAACAGCTTATTCTGCTACGGCTTCGCTTGGAACTATTTACGTTGGTTGAGCAAAAATAGACAAAGTATCTGACAATACTGTGCAAGTTCCTCAATGTCAACTTCTTGTTTATTCAACTGCTTTTAACCCCTTAACGCCTGAATTTATATAGCTGTATATAAAAAAATGTTTTATGTGTGTTTTTGCCTTTAAGTAGATGGTAAATAATGTTGAGATTATCAATTTCACTTTTGCACAACAAATAAATCGAAATTTTGGTATGTTGCAAATTTGCAACAGCGGGCATAATGGTCAATAATAAGATAACAAAAAACACAGTAAAATAACAGTGAAAAAACAATGTTTTATTTATTCACCCTTTTTTTTTATTACTTATTTATATAAATCTGCAACAGCAGGTATTTAATAATAAGAATCATGACCACTTTCATGTCACCCACACAATATACACAAACGTTACTGTTAAGGCTATAGGAAACATTGCATTACTTTGAATTGTAGATTGATTTGAATTGTAAATTAAGTTTTCAAATGTATGTTGCTGAACCTGAAAGAATGAGAGGGAATGCACAGAAGCAGTTCTTTGTACTATAATAATGTAACAATGTAACATAACAATGCTACTCCACTCTTTAATTATTTAAGGAGCAGGGGCCGTGAAACACCTCTTGGGTAGCCCCAGGGTTAACCTCCACACACACACATACACACACACAAACACACACACACACACACTCACGCACGCACGCACGCATGCACACACACATGTATACATACAAACACACACATGCACCCATTCACGCATACGTGGACACACATGCATGCATGCATACATACACATACTCAGGCATGCACGCACTCACGCACAACAATGTATAAATGTTTTTCTCACTCGTGGAATGCACAGAAGCAGTTTTTGTTCTTGTTTAGGCACAAGTGGACATCACATTTTGTACACTTGAAGCTAGTGTGGCCCATGCACGTAGGGAATTTGCAGCGTTGCCGCACACTGTCGATTTGCGGCCAGTGACCCACAGCATCAGCACGGACATCATGTGTGGGAATAGCCTTAGTTGGTCCCCTGCGCTTCTTCTTGAACTCTCGCTCCACGTCAGACGAAGGCCGCCCCCTCTTTTTGGCTGACAGATCTTTGCCTTGCATGCAGAGGGCCTGTGCAATGGAAAGCTTGAAAGCCAGCAAGTCCTTCTGCTTCTTCCGTGGAACATTCATACCGTCACAATCACGCCGATAGAGCAACCAGCTGTTGACAACCACCATGTCCACGAAGTGAAAGAAGAATCGGTGGTAATACTTCTTAGACCTGATGTGGATGCGGTAGTAGGCGATTAGGGCATCAAGTGCATCAACACCACCCATGAACTTATTATAGAGGGTGATGATGCTAGGACATTCCACAGACACTTTCCTCCTTTGCTTTCTGTCCCACCTCTCTATGAAGGAAACAGGCTGGGCACTTGCAAAGGTCCTGGCAACAATCACCTCTCTGTTGTCAAACCATTTGACAGCCCTAACCTCCACACGGTCAACAACAGCCTGTTTCTCCTCAAATGTCCCTCTTCCCTTCTTTTTGAGCTTTTTGTCTTCGCTGAAACTGCAGTATCCCAGGCGATTTTGCCGCACAGTGCCAAGGGCTGGTATCCCCCTATTTGCAAGAGCTATAAACAAATCGAGCGAGGAAAACCAATTATCGAAGTACAGCAGGTGGTTGACAGAGCCTTCAATAACTTGTGCAAGTTTTAGCACGACGTTCCCGCTTGCCCCTATGTCTTGTGAACCTGGTGGAGGATCAGATTTCTCTGCATAAACATCAAATGAGTGCACCAGGCCTTTTGTGTCACACAAAACAAAGATTTTGTATCCCCATTTGTACGGTTTTTTGGGGATGTACTGTTTTAGAACAGATCTGCCTTTGAATGGCACCATTTGTTCGTCAATAGATAGCATCTGATCTTGAGGCAGAGCTTGGAATTTTGGGAGCAGGGAATCAATAAGTGGCCTAATTTTGAACAGCCTGTCACTGTTGTTGGGTGCCGAGTTGTCATTCAAATGAAGGAAATGTTTAATTTCTTCCCACCTGCCGCGGGGCATCACATCAGCCACCTGCTCTACACGACATGCATTAGACCAGTAGATCCTAGAGCGAGGTAAGCGGATAACACTCATGTACAAAACAGTTCCAATGAACTGCTCCAATTCTTTCTGATCTAATTTCAAGGCATGGTTTGGATTTTCTTGTGTGCTGTACAGATTGCTCTGATTGACAATAAGATTCAAAAGTTCAGTGTCAAAAAACTGTCTGAAATAATCAACAGGCTGTTTGATTGTGTCACTGTCTGGCAGAGCACCTTCCCACACTGGCACTTTTTTGCAGAGCTCTGAGTCTGTTTCACCGTCTTCCACACCACTTTGTCTTTGTTTTGTCTCTTTTGTGTCGTTCTTGCAGCTTGGGCACTGGTGCTATCAACCTCCTCATCACTGCTGCTGCTCCTCACACCTGCAGGGGTCAAAATTAACTTTTAGAAATGCGAAAATCTATGGATAATCTATGGATAAACTGGCAAAATTCACTAGCCATTCAATAGGAAATCAGCATATTTTCAGTCTAAAATCTAGTACCAGCCAACCTAAAAATTAACCAGCATTTGGCTGGTGCTGGTGCTAATTTTGAATCCTGATTCACCTGGCTTGACAACATTTTCCTCATCACTGCTGCTCCTGTCGCTCTCACTGCAGCTCTCTTCATCACCTGGCTTGGGAACATATTCCTCATCGCTGCCTGCACTATCGCTGAGACAACTATCCTCACTTTCCTCTGGGGGAAATCTGACGCGAGGTTGCGCATTTACGCGCTTGCCGTAAAACACGGAAGGTTTCATTCGGATCTGCATAAAAATAATTAGCTTTTGTATTCATATACCAGCATGGTGTATCCCAGCATGGTGTCTGTATACAGACTATTGAAAATAACTAAGCAAAATACAAAGGATTACCTAGATAAGCTGTCACGAAAATAGTTTTTCTATATTGAGAGTGAGGAGTTGTCGTCATGGTACAGAGCCCCTCCCCTCGATATCACGTGATCTCGCGGGATTCTCACCCTCTCCGCCATGTTGGCAGGATTCCGGCGGCAAAACAAGATTGTTTACGTGTGTTGTGAACTCGGTAGTAGAGGAGGTTCTCGCAATTCCACACTGTTTTACCATGCCTGGAAGTCACTGCTGCGTTAAAAACTGCTCCAGTACCTCACACGATACATTTGGAAAACATAGGAAGAATGGAATACAGTTTTTTAGGTTACCGAAATGGACACAGCATCAGGGAGAGCAAGTCTCTGACCTGACGAGGAGACGCCGGATTGCTTGGTTGGCTGCAATAAGAAGGAAGGACCTTACTTTCGATCTCACCCCCCAGTCGATGAGAGTGTGTTCTCTGCATTTTCACTCGGGTACGTTCTCTAAAAAATGTCTTTATGTTGTCTCTTAAAGCTACGAAGTGTAACCTAGGTTACCTAATGTTGTTGCAAACACTGAAGTGTATCTGAAGTTGCTGCCTAGCTAACTATCTAACAAACTGTTGCCTCTTCAAAAATGCTCAATGGCCAACCATTAATGTTAACTAAAAAGTAGTTGAGATTCTGCTCATGACATTATGTCACCTTGTTGGTGGAATGTGGTCGCTGTAGTGTTCTCTACACCACAATTTCACTAACCTTTTTTTTGTCTTGTGTAAGTTACCCCCTGAGCTCTTTTGTCATACCATGAGTTAACGTTAGCGTTACCCTCTCAGGATTTATCTTTATTTTGCATGTGTTTTGCGATGGCAGTGTAAAGCAAGCATGGATTACATATATTTTTGTCATAATCTAATTATTATTTTGTAGTAAACCATTATATGAGATTATTTATGAAATGACTAAAAAATAGTTGAGATTATGTTCATGACATTATGCTACCTTGTTGCCATTTTAAAGCATTGATTACATAGATTTTTCATAATCTAATTATTCTGTTGTAGGTAAACCATCATATGAGATGTTGGAGAACCACCCTGACTGGACACCATCCCTGCGGTTAGGCCACAATGACGTTAAAGAAACAGATGGAGCGAGATATCAGCGGCAAGTAAAGCGAAGGACCCAGCATCTGGAGCGGCTATCACAGCCAGCTCAGGACCACCAGCAGCCGCCGCCGCCAGCCCAGGACCACCAGCCGCCGCCATCGCCAGCCCAGGACCACCAGCCGCCGCCATCGCCAGCCCAGGACCACCAGCCGCCGCCATCGCCAGCCCAGGACCACCAGCCGCCGCCATCGCCAGCCCAGGACCACCAGCAGCCGCCGCCGCCATCGCCAGCCCAGGACCACCAGCCGCCGCCATCGCCAGCCCAGGACCACCAGCCGCCGCCATCGCCAGCCCAGGACCACCAGCAGCCGCCGCCATCGCCAGCCCAGGACCACCAGCAGCCGCCGCCATCGCCAGCCCAGGACCACCAGCAGCCGCCGCCATCGCCAGCCCAGGACCACCAGCAGGACCACCAGCAGAAGCCGCCGCCATCGCCAGCCCAGGACATGGAATGTGGACTCTGCACATCTAGACGTGATGTTATTAACAATCTCTTGGAAGAAAACAGAGAGCTGAAGCGGGAGCTTGATGACTACAGGATGAATGAGAACTTTCTGAGTGGTGATGATAACACAGTAAAGTATTACACGGGGCTTCTAAACTTTGCATTGTTCCAGACACTTCTACTCACCCTCACTCCATATCTGCCTCAAGGTAGGATGAAGAAGCTCTCACCTTTCCAGCTTGTCCTATTGACTTTAATGCGCCTCAGACTAGACCTTCCAATACAGCACCTCAGCCATCTGTTTAGAGTACATAGGACAACAGTCGCCGATGCCTTTCACCATACCCTTGGAGTGATGTACGCACAGCTGTGTCCATTGGTGCACTGGCCAAGCAGGGAATGCTTATTGACCAGTATGCCACACCAGTTTGTGGAGTCATTTGGGAAAAATGTGGCTGCCATTGTTGACTGCTTCGAGGTGTTCATCGAGAAACCCTCAAATGTACTGGCAAGGGCACAGACTTTCTCTCAATACAAACACGCATACACAATGAAGTACCTGATTGTGATCACGCCCCAGGGTGTCATTTCCTTCATATCGAACGGGTGGGGTGGACGCACAAGTGACAAGCATATAACTGAGCACAGTGGTTTCCTGAACAAACTTTTACCAGGTGACATTGTGCTGGCAGATAGGGGCTTTAATATAAGAGAAAGTGTGGGCATGATGTGTGCTGAAGTAAAAATACCTACATTCACAAGGGGTCGTGCACAGCTGGAGGCGAAAGATGTGGAGGAGACTAGGGCCATAGCACATCTCAGAATTCACGTTGAGAGGGTGATTGGTGTTGTGCGCAACAAATTCAAATTCTTACACACAACTGTACCTGTGCACATGCTTGTCAAATGTGAGGGTGAAAACCTAATGCCTTTAGATAAGATTGTCACTGTTTGTTGTGCCTTAACGAACATGTGCAAAAGTGTTGTTTGAGTGCTGTAGGATTACAAATTTATTTTAAATGTATAATTGAGCTTCCAATACAATAGCATAGAAACTGAGAAAGTTTATTAGTGTGAATTTTGTATCTAAGGTAAATGATGTCACAAACCTGCCTGTTCCTGTCTGTCCAGCTCTCTATTGTAAGTTAAATTGGTCAGAGCACTGAGACTATCTCCTTTTGTCTTTATGCACTGCCTGGCCATTAAGATAATGTGAAGGTATCGGTGAAGAGTCTGGCTGATTGGATTAGGATATTTACATTACACTGTTATGCTGATTGGATTAGGATTGGTAACACTCTCAGTCTAGGGCACATCCTTAACCCAGATGCCTCATTTGCATGCTTTTGTTTCCACCTTTATGTAACTCCTCCTCCTCAAAGGGTATATGAACTAAATGTATACTGCCTTAGTTAGACTTGATTGAGATGACTACAGCGACGCAATAAAGAACTTATACCTCAACAATCTCCTGGTCTGCAACTCTATCTTTTCTACACTTGAGAAGAAAAAGTTCACAACAGTGCCTTGTTCATTACTTTTTAATTTCTTTGAAATAAATGCTTGAAACAACTTGATATGGCTTAACAATATTTATTGAGAACTGATTTTTTTTGGGGGGGGGGGGGGGGGGGGGGGGGGGTTAATCGCTTGGAAAAGTTAACAGTGCAAAATAACACTAAAACAGTGCAAAAGAACTAGGGCTGCATAATGATTAATCACGACTAATCGTTTGCAGAATAAAAGTTTTTGTTTACATTATATATGTGTGTGTACTGTGTAATATAATTATGTATTTATAAATACACACATGCATGTAAAAATATTTACATTTTTATATTTAAAGATCATTTATATTATAAACAATATATAAATAGATTTTTTTCTTAAAATTATACATGCCTGTTTGTGTATTTATATATACATAATTATTATACACAGTGCACACATATATATGATGTAAACAAAAACTTTTATTCTGCAAACGATTAGTCGCGATTAATCATTATGCAGCCCTAAAAAGAACACAAAAACAGTGCAAAAGAACACAAAAAAAGTACAAAAGAACGTGTGCATTCAAAGTATAAATATTTCCAGCATGTAAACATGGACAACAAGTAATAATAATAAAATAATAATACTGTTATTAGTGCAAAAGAACAAAAAACATACAAACAAAAAAACACTATTCAGCACAAGAAGGGCAAAACCATGGCGTGTCAGCGGAGGGTCTGTCCACAAGCCCCACACAACTGAAGTGATACCACTGGACTGGGCAGTTCTCGTTGTCACAGGCCACCATTTCACCCTCCTCTGGTCCGGCACATAGACACCACACTTCCTTTGTTCTCTCGGCTGCTTTTTTGGCAGGCTTCTTCCCAACTACTTTTTGTGGCTGTTGCTGTTGTAGTTCTCGTAGCACGCTGTGACCAGATGATGGTTGAGAGGTAGTTGGGATAGTGAAATATTGCACAGCAAGTTCAGGGAGAGCCACCATCACAAAGAAGTCCTGTGCCTTTTGTAGTCGTGCATTCCAAAAAGCACTATCTGGAGCTATGCGCAGAATCACAGTATCCTTCATGGTCCACACTACAAGGTGGCAGTAGGAGCTCTCTGTCACAAACAGTTGGGTCTGGACTTGTGTGTAATACTGGTGATTCTTTTTAAGGTGCACCTGACCATCAACTACATGTAAGCAGAAGTTGCGGTCATCTGATGAACAAGCTTGAAGGATTGTGCAGTCCTTGTATTTTGCTGGGCATTTCACCTCCACGCAGCCTTTCCCACAACAGGTGCAGGTTACAATGGCATCTGGCGAGGCTCCTACCTGTGGGAAGGCTGGGTTGACAAAAAAACCACAGGTTTGCACTTGTCGATCGGTGTGCTGGTGTGCTGTTTGGGCAGTGTATGCCTGCCTCGCTGTCTCCTCGTGTCTGATTCCCCAACTGGTGGCAGCTGTTCCTGGCCCACGAGTTGGGTAACACACCCTTTTTATGATGGAGAGTGCTGGAGAACTGAGGTCTGTTCCATAGACGCTATGCATCGAGGAGGCCGTGACTCTCCCTGCCCGTGCAGCAAACCAAAGGGATGACGTGTGCTGTCCCCTTGTCCGTCTCTCCATCTGCACTGCCTGTTCCTCAGACACATCTGCAACGATCTTTATGGTCTGACAGTGCTGTTGCAGCGCAGGTAGGTCACTCCTATTAAGGCCAGTTCCATTAACCAGAGACTGTAGGCTCCGAATGGGCAGAACAGGATCTCTAAACAGCTCACAGTAGTCAGGGAGCACACTCAAAATGGCAGATCCTGTGCCTGTCATGCTGATTCGCCGGTAGAATATTGCCAGCTTTTCTGGTGTTGGTGTTGGTGGTGGTGTTGTTTTGGCCATACGTGTTCTCTGCGCTGGACTATCGTTGGTCTCACCATCAATTTGTCTGTCCAGAGATCTGCGTTTGGCTGCTGCAGATATAAAATTGATCTGGTGACCAACCTCTGGTTGCACCTTGTTGATGCTGCTTGGGAGCTTCCAGTACGCCGGCTCATCTGTGACCGTGGCCTTCTCCTTTAGCCGGACACAGGCATCGACCATGAAGAGCAGAGCTCCAACGTGGGTGCACGACTCCGCTACGCCGGCCATACAGGTGCAGTGGGCTGAACACACTTGCCCCGATGGTGTTAAGATAACCCATGGAGTAAGAGGAGGCTCACTGAGCCGCCGTGAATGAAGGACCTGTTAAATAAATAAAGGTAAATAAATTAGGGAAACAGTAAAAAGCATTTAAGACAGAAAGTGCCCATTTTTATTTCAAGTTACATTCTACACTTTAGATTACCATCTGTCTGCAGCCTCGTCTGAATCTCATACACCTTGCATTCACACTGTTAATGGCTTTAATCTAACCAGGACATTTACATCTTGCAATCACACATTTAACTACCCTAGCCAACCCAGATTCAGATTATTTTATTTAATGACATTAAATAAAATAATTATTTTATTTAATGGCAGTCAAAGCTATTTTCATGGTAAAAATTAAATTACAAAATTACAAAAGTACAAATATCATATAAATACAATAAAAACAAAACAAATATAAACAACAAGTCAAATTATACAATATATATTTTCAAATTAACATATGATAACAAAATCCAAAACCTTTTCAAGCCAACCCAGAACTGGTTTGTCCACTTTGCCAAAACCAGGTACAGTATGTGTCATTGGGCTAAAATCAAATGACTAAATTACTATTTTAATTACTAAAACTAAATACCTTAACATACACAGCTTTAGCCTACATCAAAACATGTTGGAAACGTTTGTGTACATTGAACATCTCGTTACAATCTAGTGTTTACGAAACAGTCGCAGTTAATTACTTTGTCATTTTGGTCAAGAAGTGTCTGCTAAATGCAATGTAATTAAAACACACTAAAACGCATGTGAAGAAACGTACCTTTGCCAGTACAATGCTGTTTTCACCACCTGGAGGCTTGTAGATGGCCAAGTCCTGCACCCAGCCACAGCAGAAAGCCTCGTAACTTTCCAAAGACTTGTGGCTTTTAAACTCCTGCATTGTGTAGTAACTTACACCAAAAACAAGATAATTCACGATGTCCATATATGTGCATGGAGGTAAATGGTCCAGGTCTCTGTGCCATTCCGCCGCAGGGAGCTCGTATGGGTCGATATTTTGGATGCCTGAGAGCTTCTCCAAATACCGCTGTTTTGCGCTTGGTGTGAGCTTGTTCTTGTAAGGTCCCTTTTCTTTCCCCTTATCTTTTTGCATTACTTTACTTTGTCGTGTTCGTAGATCAGTCTCTGTCCCGCCGAAATAATAAATGCGCGAAAATAATAAATGCGCAAAAATGAAAGAGCTCTTGAATGTTTAGTCGCGCTTCTGTGAAGTTCTGATGGCGTTGCCCCTGGCAACCGATAGCGTCTCCTACCATCATGGCGGACCGGCTCAGACCCCGCCCACATCGGCACGTGACTCCTCAATTCCAATAGCGCTGGTTAGCGGTCAGCATTAGGCTTATGGTCTACTGTCGCTAATATGCTACAAAGCTAAATATTACAATAACTTCAAAAATACTTGTCACACATATTTCACCTCATTACGTCGAGTGTATAAGCACACAATAAGCAGGTGAGTATTTTTATCTTAGCACAACTTACCTTATATACATCTCAGGATCAAACTTTCCCGACTCATATCCATAACTTCGCGACCGGAGTAATCCTCGTGCGTAAACATGAAATAAGTCCATCACTTTCCGGTCCCACTAGAAACAAGTGCTTGTCGAAGGTTCCTAGGTCCGTAGAGAATATGCACTAACTGGCATTGGGGGAATGCAGACGTTATCTCGGCTGGTTGATTGAGTCAAACGGTTTGTCGCATATTTATGACAGTGGGCGTTAAGGGGTTAAACAGGGTTGAATACAATATACTGATCATCATGTCCGACGTGTTCAGGAAGTGACTCGAGGAAGCTCAATAACCAGAACTGATGCTGTTAGTTATTCTCAACATCTAGCAAATGAGAATGACTTGGTCAGTCAAGATGGTGATGACCTTTGAAGCGTCGGGAAACACTCAATATCATATAATCAAGGCACAAATTCAATTCTTCACAGCATTTACATTGAGATTATAATGAGCCACGTGAAACTTTTTAAATCTAAACATAAATTATAATATAGATACATATGAAAAGAGTTTAACAATAAACAGCACCAAATGTTTCCAGTGTCAGTATTTATGATCATAGTCAGTTTCTGCGCATAAAAACTATAACGTTATTGAATAATTACATCATTGCACAATGAATGTAGTTATTAGAAAATCAAACTATATTTGAATTCATGGACATATTATGCTGCTGTAGTCATTAGCCTCTAGAGATTTATGGGTGTCTGTTTGTTTTACTATATTGCATTATTATGTATATGTGTTATATTATGAGAAATACCAGTATTGTCTTTCCATAGCATTGCATTGTTTATGCTTTTGATCTTTCATTCAAAAAATGCTCCAATCCATGATTCCCATTCATATTTATGATTATTTTTTTGTGCAACATGGTCACTAGAAGCATGTAATTGTCCAGACGTGACTTCTTGTTCCACAGGAGAATAAATACGAGGAAACACAAAGGCCACATTCTGTTAATGATCCATCATAATGAGTCAAACCAAAGAATATAGCTCTGATGTGCTGCAAAATATTGTTGAGCTTCACAAAATAGAAAGTGGCTGCAAGAAAATAGCTAAAGCACTGAAAATCCACCATTAGGGCAATAATTAAAATGTTCCGTGTATGTTCCTGTCAAGTCTTCGTCGTCGTTTAGGAGTCAATCTTTGATACCAATCTTTCATTTGAAAGCCACGTTTCTAGCATCTGTAAAACCGCATTCTTGCATCTTAAAAATGTATCTAAATTACATCAGATGTACATTCCTCGGGAAAAGACTTTAATGCTTTCAAGACTGAATTTTCGAAGACTGACGGCTTGTTTACTAGAGGAAACCATATTTTCATACCAGCGTCTCTTAAAAGGAGAAATTATTGAACGAATACATGAAGGACATCTGGGCTTGACCAAATGTAGGGAGAGAGCACAGATATTTGTATGGTGGCCAGGTTATCCTCTGAACTAAAACTGAAAATTGAAAAGTGCAAATTCTGCTGCAAACATCCAACCCCCCTTACCTGATAGACCGTGGCATATTTATGGGATTAAAAAGAAAAAACACTTTCCAGATATTTGTAAATCCTACTTGCGCTTAAAACCACAGCTAAACAAGTTCTTATCAAGCTCAAAGCAAGATTCGCACGATTCGGCATCCCAGAAGTAGTCGTTTCTGATAATGGGCCGCAATTCACGAGCAAAACAATCCAGTCCTCGAGCCATGCGTTACATTTTTGAGCATGTAACTTCAAGTTTGCATCATCCCTCGAGCAATGGACTTGCAGAACGTGCAGTCCACTCAGCAAAAGCCATCCTAAGGCAAAAAGACTCAGTACTAGCATCAACTGGAGTGAGCCTGGCAGAGCTTCTGACGGGACGGAGACTCAGGAATACCTTTCCAACTCTGCACATGAAAATTATGAAGATTGCCTTTATTTTCAGTAACACGCCTAAACAGTTAAATAACTGGAAAAATTTACATTTGGCGTGAGTGCATTTTTTATGGAACGCCACACTTCTAATAAAAATCTGAAATGGTACTGCATTTTCTCTGTAAAAACAACAACATTGTTATACAGAGTAGAATATTTTATTCAGTATTTTACATCAATGAATGAGAAACATTAGGATGGAGAGCATTTTTTGTTAGGATCGTTTCTTGTCATTGTTGACGGTCATGTTGTAATGAAGCTATTGATGTTTTTTGAGCGCGAGTTGCTCTAGATGTCAATAAAGCTGCTAACAGGGATTGAAGAGTAATATTACATGAGCAAGTGAAGTGTCTATATAAATCAGTTTATTCATTTATTATGGCTTCATTTGAATCTATTTTGTTGAGAGAGAAAAAACAAACGAAAAAAAAAAAATTCCATTACTTTATAATGCCAAAACATTTAAACTTTTACTATGAAAATTGCACTGAAATCACATCACATATTTTATATATATATATATATATATATATATATATATATATATATATATATATATATATATATATATATATTAAAAAACGGTTCAAGGGATTATCAATATTAGTTGATCTTGGTCAAAGATTTCAGTGAGTCTTGGTGGTTTTGAATGTGTGTGTAGATGTGTGTTAATTACGGTCACAGTCCAGATACACTCGCACACGATCAAGACTCTGATTATCAGAAAAAATTAGACACTAAAGACCATCCGTCCTGATTATACCACACACTCCAGACATCAGTGATACAGAAATCACGTCCCTTCCTCTGCTTTGATGCTGTAGTTACTCCAAGAGTCTAGCTCTTTAACCTCCACATCCCAGCAGTGTGTTCCTGAGTTAAAGCCCTCTGAACCCACAACACAGGGTACAAAGTTAAATCTCTCTGGATTACCAGGAACGGGTTTATTGTTCTCACTGTTTCTCACACTGGTCAGATCTTCAGACAGGACGAGATCTGGATTCACAGTGTTTGGATCCAGAATCACAGGAGCTGATGAGACACAATCAATCAAGAGTGAACCCAACACAGATTATTATGAATTATGACATTATGAATTATGTTTTCATAGTAAAGATGAGCTTGAAAAACTGATATTGACAAAATCAATAAAAACTGAACTGTAGAGATCTGCTGTATCACCCTAACTGTATATATCATGTTCTTTTCTTGTTTACGGCTCATTTTGGTGCAGTAGCTCATATGGATGTTCACACATAATGCTAAAATCTTTAACTCTCCACCCATCCATCATTTCCAGCTCAGATCTTCCGCTGTCAGACTCACTGTTTTGGACGATGTCCTGCATCTTCTTCCAGACTCTGAACGGCAGGTTGCCCAAGTATCGCGGCACATGAATCAAAGCTCCAGAAGGCATCTGTGGATCCGGCCGTGAGATCTGGACTCTGGAGGAACATTCAGGAGTCAGAACTGCAGTGGCTTTGGGTCAGAACCAGAGAGACCAGAGACAGGAGCAGATCACTCACCTTTCCATTGAAACTGGAAACTCCTGCAGAACAAACACACCATTATCATCAAGAACTCAATCAATCAACCAATGATCAACCAATGATCTGAAACCAGACCTTCAGAAAGCAGACGTCATTGGCTTTCATCGTCTCCTCCATGTTTTTGATTGTGTGTGAAAGAGCAGAGATGTGTGTGTTGATCTCCTCCAGCTTCTCCTTCATCCTCTGCTTCTTCTGCTCCTCTTCCTCCCTCAGTGCAGTGACTGTAGCTTCTTCTTCATCTCTGAGAAACTGATGAAGCTTCTCAAACTGATGTTTAATCTGACGCTCTGTGTGCTCAGCTTGAGACTGAAATCACATCACATTCACTTCAATCATCTCAATCGACACACATCAACCCTTCACATCATTCATATCAGAGATAAACTTGGATATCCGACATATAACGGATTTAGAAGCAGATCGCGGCTTGTCATTTACAGAAATAATAAACTGGAATCCATTATATCAAATCATAACTGTATAAAGTGATCCTACAGCTGTGATGAAATTAACTCAAGTGTCGGTTTCCTCACCTTGATGTGTTGAACTCTTTTCTCAAACTCTCCTTTCTTTTTTTCATTGTGTTGAAGTTTCTCTTGTAAGGACTTCAGTGCTGTATTGAGCTCCTCCTAGAATTGAACAAAAAATACATAAAACACCAGATTACAGTGAAGAAAAGAAGACAAGACAATACAGTGATATGTTCATATACGGCTGTGAAACGGTATTTGCCCCCATCTTAATTTCTTCTGTTTTTTGTATGTCTTATAATAAATTATAGGGCTTACACTAACGGTTATTGTGGTAATCAAGTCAATTATTCTGACTATCAAACGCCGACCACTCGGTCTGGTTCACAAATTATGTTTCACAACCAAACACACGCGAGAAGTGATAAGTAAATAAGACCGGATTTCTCACGCGAGACTAATTGTTATTTGTTAAAAAAATGGTAGCCTTTAGTTTTCTGACAGAGAAATGATTCACGTTCATCCAGTGTCAGTGTTGGTTCTTTAAAATATAAGATGGATAAACTCGCGCCTCAGTTGGACTCATTTATTTAACGCGCTGTGAATTATTATTAAACTTTCCGGTGTTATGAACATCACTATCTTTGATACTGATACTTATGGTTACCTAAATGTGGTCGTGACTTTTCATTTAGCCCTGGCCAAAAGTTTTTAGAATGACACAAATATTAATTTTCACAAAGCCTGCTGCCTCAGTTATGATGTCAATGTCACTTTTATTTGTATAGCACTATTAAAACAACACATTGACCAATGTGCTTTACATCATCGTCTTAGTATGATAGACAAAATATTAGAATAGTAATAGAATAAAAACAATAATTTTCATCAAAAATAAGAATAGGTCATGGCAAATGTGGCTTAAGTTGTACTTTAAAAACATGTACAAAGTCAGTGTTCCTAAAAGGGCTGCACAATATATCGAAATTACCGAAATATCCTAAATGTATATATCACAATATGCATATCGCTACGGCTTGCAATAACTTATGAACAATAGGCAAATAGAAAATCACTCACTGCTCTTGGCTGAATAACTTTTGTAGCTTTAATTAAAATCAATATATATTTAATTAATATAGTGAAAACTAAGTAATTTTTTGTTGTTGTTATTAAATAAACCTAATGTAGGCCTAGCTGAACCCCGTGGTTTTACACTGATGTTAAAATAACACTTACGTCTTATGCTACAGTCACCTTCATGTATAAAGCGCTTTTTTAACAGTATGGATTGTTTCAAAGCAGCTTTACAGTTATAGTAGAAATTACCGTAACAGATTGTTTAGGCTGTACAACAGCATTAGGATAAAGTTATTGTCCAGCTAAAGTTAGTTTTGATTGAAACACAAAACAGTGCCTGGTGTCTCGAGAACGCGCTCCCTGAAATAGGTTAGTTAGTGGCATGGGGAACAAAACAATTTTATAAAACAAATTTTGGGTCCATGGGTCAAAATTTTTGTTCATTATTGCAATATGGCATAGTAAAATCTGACAAAATATCTAAAAACACTGAAGCAGCAGACTTTGTGAAAATTAATATTTGTGCCATTTTCAGAACTTTTGGCCACGGCTGTATTTAAAACTTAAAACTGCTGAATGATGCAAACTTTTTGAAACTCACACGTGTAAGCAAATGCTGAGCTCAGTCCTAAACAGTGACTGTGAATGCAGATTGCACATTTGTATATTATATATTATATTTGTATTTGTAAGCCCTATAACAAAATGTTTAAATAAAACTTTGAAAGATTAAATGACAAAAGTTATTATTTATTGCTAGGTTAAGTAAGGTTATATGATTATATGAATGTATAATTAACTAATCAGAAAACAATAGATTCAATGTTAAAAAAAATGGCCACATTTTATATTAGGTGTCATTAAATCCTATGTGCTTACGTGTTTATTTCATATTGCAGAATATTTGTGCTGCTATTGAGATGGGATACAGGTAAGGTTAACATAGATTTGGTGGTATGGGTAGGTTTAAGGGTGGGTTAAGGGAAGGTCAACACTGTAATTAAAGGAATTAACTAAAGTTGTAGTTACATGCAGGTACTTTTAACCCCTTAAGCCCTGAGGGCATTTTTGGAGTGGTTTTTTTTCTGAGTGACACAAAACTAAAGACTCATAACTCCAAAACTATGACAAGGAGAGTCAAAATTTAGGTATCGTTTGATACACATTTTTAGAAGATATAAATTACATTAAGACATTCTCATGCTGAGAAACAGCTGATTTTTTTTTATTATGATTTAGCATATCTTTCTTGTTTGACATGCGGTAGGGGGAAATTCTTTTTTGGTAAAGTGACAACTCCATGAGGAATAACTTTAGATCTGAGAGATGAATTATGCTGAGTTTGGGCTCTTTTTAATCATGAGAGTCTGCGGTAAATAATGATGTTCGACAAATGTTCCACAAATGCATGTTTCATGGAGTTATGAGCTGAAACGTCACATCAGTGCACCATCTATATACTTCATTGTATGTGCTCATGTGCAGGTTCATGTGCTAGAGGTCCATGAGGAATATCTTTAGATCTGAGTGATGGATTATGGTGAGATTGGGCTCTTTTAATCGTGAGAGTCTGCTGTAAATAATGTTGTGCCATTTTCTATGATCTGTGCATGCTTCATGCAGTTATAATCTAAAACGCAATCAGTATATCCATATACTTGGCTACGTGCGTCTATGGGATTTTTTTGTGTTAGAACTCCATGAAGAATATCTTTAGATCTGAGTGATGGATTATGGTGAGTTTTGACTTATTTTAATTGTAAGCATCTGCTGAAAATAATGATGTAGCATTTTGAGCTAATGTTATTGCTGCTAAAGGGGGGCACTTACTTTTCACAAATGTGAAAGGTGTTAAACTACTGGTCTCAAACTCAATTACTGGAGGCCCACAGCTCTGCAGTTTTGCTCCAACTCTAATCAAACACCTGATCCAGCTAATCAAGGCTTCAGGATTACTAGAAACTTGCAAGCAGGTGTGAGTTGGAGCTAAACTGTGCAGAGCTGTGTTTTATGTTGTATTTTGTTTGAAGATCTACAACTATTCAGTATGAGACACAAAAAGAGAAATCAGGATGGTGCCAAATACTTTCACAGTACAGTATGTCATAAGAAGTTGAGTACTTTAGTTTAGTTTATATTTTATTAGTCCCATCACTGGGAAATTTGTCTTGGACAACGTGCAAAGCCGTACATACAAACAACATACAATAAAAGCGAATAGAAATAAATAAAGTTATAAAAAACACTGTGACAGTCGTTACATACAAACAACACACATTAAAAATAGAGAATAAGTGAAGGTAAATACATGTGAAACACAATGGCAATTCACAGTGTTTTATCTCTATTTAACGCTTTATTTAAAACTAGTATTGATCTGTCTTACCTTATATGATGAAACCGCTTCACCGATGGGTCTAAATTTATGATTGTCGTGTTGTTTTGAATCTCTGCACACTAAACACACAGGCTGTTTGTCCTCCAGACAGAAGAGTTTGAGTTTCTCAGTGTGTAAAGTGCAGATCTCCTCAGATCCTGATGAATGCCTCTCGTTTCTCTCCTTCAGCGACGACTTTTTTAATGCCAGATTACATGGAGGAATATCTTTTGAAGGTTTCCTGCAGAAAGGACACTCCTGAGTTATCTTGGTTCTCCAGGACGTTGTAAGACACTTTCACTGTGACCATTTGTAAGACCATTTTCACTGTGAAATGTACTTTCACTTTATAAATGATTGTTACAAAAATGTATATCGTAATGTTCAGCTTGGAGTTGTCAAAAGTACCGAATTCGGTACAGAAATTTTAAACAATGCGACGATGCCAGCATTTCCCTCTAGCATTTTGAGCGCTGTTGAACAGATTCTTATACACCTGTGTTGACGCACTCAACATAATATGTCTGTGATTGGCTACAATGATCAACGCTTCAAAAACATGTTTTCTTTGACGCTTTTCACCGAGCGTTTACACAGATGCACACGGGAGCATTTGAAACACCGTCTATAAGCAGATCGCTAATATATCCGCCGGTGGCCGGTTTCGCTGATAGACACCTCCTTTTAAACGCTCCTGTGTGTATCTGTGCGTGTGCTCAGTGAAGAGTGTCAAAGATGGCATTGTTAACCACTGTAGCCAATCACAGACATATATGTTGAGTGCGTCAATACAATGGCCAATCAGAGGTGTTTAAGAATCCGTTCAACAGCGCTCAAAATGCTAGAGGGAAATGCTGGTATCGTCACATTTTTTAAATTTCAGTACTGAATTGGTATCAAAGTTGGTACTTTGTGACAACTCTAGTTTAGCTGTCTGGTCAAAAACAAACTCAAAAATCCTTCTCAATATCTTTTTTTTCTTTGTCCTCCGATGATCGCTGATTCATTTTTGCTTTTGTCGAGACACTAGTGTTAGTTCGCGAGAAAGATGAAAATGTTTTACAGAGCTCCGTACGTTAACAATGGAGCATTTCATAGTGTTTGAACTTGCCCCCATCGCAACAATAACCTTCCAAAGTATACTCCATTTAAAAGATGGCGCGAAATCAGGCGCTCAACACATGCGCTCTAAAAACATTTATCTTTGTATAGTGCCTGCGCTATTTTTCTCCAGAAGTTATAATGGAGAACTTCAGAATGGAGAACACATATTCACTATTATCTATGACATTTGCCTCAATTAACTCCTAATCTACTGCTTATTAGGAGTTTAAGGAGTTTAGGAGTTTAAGACTGCTTGAAAAAAGGGACTGTGTTAGATTAAATGAGAGGGGTCATAGGACTTACATATTGGTGTCCTACTGTTAGTTTAACTGATTCAATTGTTCTCATTTGTAAGTCGCTTTGGATAAAAGCGCCTGCTAAATGAATAATTGTTAATGTTAACGTTATTAATTTTTAGTTAGGTAGTTGTTGTAACATTTCAGTTTAGGTATGGGGTAGGATTACTTAGTCTTTCAATATTATGTAAAGTGCCCTTGGGATATTGAAAGGTGTTATTTAACATAAACATTATAATTACTATTATTACTCGGAAGAGACTTTGTTTCTCAGCACATAAAGATGAACTACTTACCGTGATCTCAAACTGCGATGATGTCTTTTCTTCACTGCATGGATCTTCATGTGTCGCTTCAGGTGAGTTTTAAAATAGAAACTGGTCCCGCACTGATCACAGGTGTGTGGGTTCTCTCTGATGTGGATCCTCTCATGTCTTTTCAGATGTTCTGTCTGATTGAACCTCTTGTCGCAGTGTGAACACTTGTAAGGTTTTTCTTCAGAGTGAATTTTCTGGTGCACTTTTAAAACACCAAGTGAAGTAAAAGTCTTCTCGCACTCAAAGCACACATGATCTCTTACACCAGTATGAACTTTCTGATGTGTACGTAAATATAGGAGCTGTGAAAAAGTCTTTCCACATTCAGAACATGAATGTGGCTTCTCTTTCGTATGAACTGTCAGGTGTCTCTTCAGGTTTGATGCCACAAGAAATGTTTTCCCGCATTGATCACATGTAAACGGCTTCTCTCCGGTGTGGATCCTCATGTGAGCAGTAAGGTGTGCTGATTGTGTAAAACTCTTTTCACACTGATCACATGAGAACGGCTTCTCTCCCGTGTGGATCCTCTTGTGGTTCTTAAGCTGTGATGATTGTGCGAAACTATTCCCGCATTGTTCGCATGTGAACGGCTTCTCTCCTGTATGAACTCTCATGTGAAGCTTAAGATGTTGTTTGTTTGTGAAGCTCTTCCCACACTGACCACACGTGAACATATTGTCTACACTGTGGATTCTCATGTGAACATTAAGACTTTGTTTGTATCTGAATCGCTTTCCACATTTATCACATGTGAAAAGCTTCTCTCTAGTGTGAACTCTCATGTGTTCTTTAAGGTGTGTTGACGACGTAAAACTCTTCCCACATTGAGCGCATGTGTACGGCCTCTCTCCGGTGTGGATTCTCATGTGTTGATTAAGATTTGGTTTTTGTGCGAAGCTCTTCCCGCACTGATTACATATGTGCGGCTTCTCTCCAGTGTGAACTCTCATGTGACACTTAAGTTTATGTTTGCTTGGGAAACTCTTTCCACACTGAGTGCAGGTGAAAGATTTCCCTGCTCTTCTTTTCTTTAAAAAATTATTTTTAGTCTTTGAGCGACTCAAAGGTTTTTCTCCAGGTTTGACTTGATGTTCCTCCTCCACTTCACTCAGTTCTTCACTCTCCTCCTTCACTTCCATCAGGTCTAAAATGTAAGAAATAGAGTTAATTTGATTTAAAGGAAAACAAAATTTGAGAGAAAAAATTAACGGACATAAAGTGTAAACTACTAAATACATTGATCAACAAAATATAAAATACAGCTGTAATTTGGACACCAACGTTTATATTGCCGTTTAATTTGTTTTACTAAAAACATAATTATTAATGGCCGGTCCTATAAGACTTTTCCTTCCACTGACTTCCACTCATACGCATGTGAACGTGGGACAACAAGCGAATTTCGCTGCATTCCTGTTCAGCTTTACAATATCTGTAGAAATTTCACATACTCAAAAATCTAGTGTTAAATGTATAATTTTTTAGCATTATCTGTGTCCGACAAGTTTCACTCCACACCAGGTACACAATAAATATAAAATTAAAGAGCTTAAATAATATTTCTTTTTTAAAAATATTTATAGCATGTTAAAATTGCCAAATTTTGATGGTGAGCAAAAATGCGCCGTGTCCCTTTAAATGCTAATGAGCTTGTGCTCCCCGCCTCTTTTCAAGAAGAGGGTGGAGCTTCAAGAGCTCATACCAGTAGGGCTGGGCATCGTAACAAAATTTTCGATACCGATACCTTGACTTCGATACCGGTTCCTGAACGATACTTTTTTCGATACCAATTTTATGAAACCAGTTTTAACAATATAACATTACCTAAAAACAACTTTTATTTTTTTCAGTTTGTTGACTTTTTTACATTCATATTTTGAGTCTGTAAAAAAGCACCAATGCTAAAGTTTTCTATGTTTCCTAATCATTTATTACAACATACAACATGTATTGTTTACTTTAATGAGCTCATTGTTTCTGCCTTAACTTAATGCATTGTTTAACAATGAAACTGAATGAAAATTAATTGAAATGCATTACACAAAGTCACCTCTGATAACAGATCACTGTAAATTGTAATTTAGACACATGCATTTTCTGTAAAGCTGCTTTGAAACGATATGTATTGTTAGGATTTTGAGATTTTGTGTGTTGGTATCAACTGTCCTTGTGTGAAGGTTTGTCTTGTTCTCTTTTTCTCTCTGTATGTTAACAAGCTTGTTTCAGATGGGCGTTACCTCTGTTAATCTGTGGAAGACTGTGATTGGACCAGCTATGCACCTGACCTGGATATAAGGACCGCCTCTGACACTCTATCAAGGCCTTTGAGCCTCGCTGACTTTGTGCTTCTGTGTTTTGTGGTTGTACTGTTTAGGTACTTCTCGTTAGCTTTGTTTGTGTCACCATTGTTTGAATGAGTAAGAGTGTCGTGCCAGAGAGATTATTAGTGTTTAGTGAAATTGAGTAAGTGTTTGTTGAATGTAATACTATTTCGGGTTTTCTTCTATCTGATTATTGCCTGATTGATTACCTCTTTGGATTCTGATTCTAACTTGTCAACCTGATACTATTTTAAATGTGTGTAAGCATTCTCGTAATTATTACCATACCAAGGGATGTAGGGGGTTTGACGCCAATTTATTTATATCTATTTTTCACTTTGTTTATGTGTAAGGGAGTTAGGTAAGTTAAACTGTATTTTCATTTCTTCTTTCTTTTGTTAAAGGTTATTTAGATTCTAAAAAGTAAATTGTTTTGTTTGTTATTTTGGCCTTGTCTGCCCCTGACGATAACCCCTTATGGTCAATAAAAATCATATTACTCTTTATCTCTCTGGTAGTGTGACTCTCTTCCTTTTTCTGTTGCGGCTGACCCCTAGAGGTCGTAACAGAAATTGGGGGCTCGTCCTCGTCTTACGCATAAGAACCTCGTCTTAAAAATAAGTTTTATTGAAAACAAAAAACAAAAAAACAATTGGAGTTTCGCCACTGTGTGTTAAGAAAAAAGGAGAATTAGGAACTCATGAAATTTGCTTTGTATATTGTTGTTTGGCTAGTGGTTTTCACTTTGAGGGGGAGGGAATTTGGTATGTCTTTAAAGTTTGCACTAGATAAATTTGCGATTCAACCTACGTCTGAACAGTTAGATATTTGTCGTAAAGATGATTTGGTCACGATTGCGGATTTTTATCAAATCACAGTTCCTCGTGGTGCAGTTAAACAGCAGATTAAGGAGGTAATTTATAAACACTTGATGGAGCGTGGAGTTTTGCCAGAGCGGAGTGAGTCGGCGGGTGTTGCATTTCAGTTGCCGGTTTCTACGAGTGAGGGTGAGCA
Source organism: Siphateles boraxobius (assembly GCF_051911475.1). Classification (NCBI taxonomy): domain Eukaryota; kingdom Metazoa; phylum Chordata; class Actinopteri; order Cypriniformes; family Leuciscidae; genus Siphateles; species Siphateles boraxobius. The sequence continues at coordinate 2,242,544 of NW_027508822.1, read as the reverse complement.
ACCCAAACCTAATGAGCTGGCCGGCATAGATCCCGTCGATTTAGCTTCTCCGCGAGATCCTTTTCTGGCGATCAGACTGAAAGAGTTAGAGGTGGAACTGAGCAGACAGCATTATGAGAGTCAGCTGTTGCATGTACGCACAGTTGAGCTTGAAACCAAGCGAGATATCAAGCTCAAGGAGCTGGAGCTGGAGCTCAAAATTAAATCATCTGTTTTCCCCTCAGCTGTTGATGCGCCTGACATGAACGTGAATGTATCGTCACCTATGATTGTTTCCACTCCGAGTCCTATTCCTGCACCTCGACGCAACTCACAAGTAAGTCAACCTGAATTTGATATTAGTCGTCAGATATCCATAGTGCCACTTTTTCGAGAGACCGAGGTTGACACTTATTTCAACGTGTTTGAACGAATCGCTGGCACGTTGAAATGGCCGCGGAATGTTTGGCCGCTGTTGTTACAATGTAAACTTGTGGGTAAAGCCCAAGAAGTCTGTTCAGCGTTATCGCTTGAGCAAAGTTTGGATTATGAAGTAATGAAAAATGCCGTTTTGCGTGCGTATGAATTAGTCCCTGAAGCCTATCGGCAGAAGTTCCGGAATCATGTGAAAACCCCTAGTCAAACATATGTTGAGTTCGCTAGAGACAAAGCAAGTTTATTTGAGAAGTGGTGCGCCGCAAACAAAATAGTCACGTTTGAGCAGCTTAAAGAATTAATATTATTGGAGGAGTTCAAGAATTGTTTACCAGAGAAAATTGTGGTTTACTTAAATGAGCAGAAGGTTTCAGCTCTTTCCGCTGCTGCAGTTTTTTCTGATGAGTTCGTACTTACGCACAGAGTAGTGTTTTCACCCACGAAACGTAATCTTCCTGATCGTGTTCGTAGTTCTAAGGATTCCTTAGTGGTACCTAAGAACGTTTTGAGAGCAGACTTTACGGAAAACCGTGAATGTTTTTACTGTCATGACGTCGGACATCTAATTTCTGTATGCCCGGTTCTGAAACGTAAAACTGGCAAGAAAGTAAACACTTTCAAAAGCGTTGCGTTAGTAGAGCGGCCTATCTTTTCCATCGAGCCAGAGTCTCTGGATTATACGACCGCTGAATCCGCTTTTAAGCCGTTTATCTTTGATGGTGTTGTGTCATTTAATGAAGCAGATTTGGAAACGAAACCTGTTTGTATACTCCGTGATACTGGTGCTGCGCAATCCTTCATTTTAGAGAGTGTGTTACCATTTTCAGAACTTTCAAACTGTGGTTCCAGTGTGCTAGTGCAAGGCATTGATCTTACTGTAGTTAGAGTTCCTTTGCACAATGTTTATTTACGCTCCGGGATTATTTCAGGGAACGTTAAACTGGCAGTTCGGGCTGAATTACCTGTGAAAGGTGTATCACTCATTCTAGGAAATGATTTGGCAGGTGATAAAGTTTTCTGTTTGCCTGAAGTGATAGATGTTCCTGATGTACATAATGAAGATGCACTGCAGAAAGAATTTCCCCAAGTATTTAGTACGTGTGTAGTAACTCGAGCTCAAGCTCATAAGCTAAAAGAAACTGTGGATTTATCTAAAACTTTTCTGTGTGCTGATAATTCTCGTGAGACAGAGGAAAAAGTTGATGCAGCTGAGTTAAAAATGTGTGCACTTCCCAATGTTGATTTTCCATTTGGAAGAACTATGTTAATTGAGGCACAACGTGCCGATCAAACTCTGTGTCATTGTGCTGAAGCTGTTGTTGAGCCGAGTGTTTTGCCAGAGTGTCCAGTGGCTTACTTCTTTGAAGACGATGTTCTTATGCGTAAGTGGTCTCCAGGTCATGTCAAGGAGGACTGGGGCACTGTTATTCAAGTTGTCGTTCCAAAACCTTATCGAGAACAAGTGTTGAGTGTAGCACATGACCATGAACTGTCGGGTCATGTAGGAGTTCGAAAAACGTATGATAATCTGTTGAAACATTTTTTTTGGCCTTCCATGAAATCAGATGTTTCAAAATTCTGTAAATCTTGTCATGCGTGTCAGTTATCCGGTAAACCCAATCAAGTTATTCCTCCAGCACCTTTGAGGCCGATACCTGTGCTTGGCGAACCGTTCGAGCGTATTTTGATTGATTGTGTTGGGCCACTACCCAAAACAAAATCTGGAAATTCCTACTTGTTGACATTAATGTGTACGTCGACTAGGTATCCTGAAGCAATACCACTACGCTCTCTTAAAGCTCATGCAGTTGTTAAAGCAATCATTAAATTCTGCACCACTTTTGGAGTACCGAAATGCATTCAGTCCGATCAAGGAACCAATTTTATGTCTAGGGTGTTCGCCAAAGTAATAAAAAAATTAAATATTAAACATCAAGTATCTAGCGCTTATCACCCTCAGTCACAGGGGGCAATCGAAAGATTTCATCAAACTCTCAAGTCCATGCTTCGAACTTTTTGTGTTGATCAACAGAAAGAATGGGACGAGGAAATCCCACTATTGTTATTCGCAATTCGTACCACGACTCAAGCATCTCTCGGATTCAGCCCTGCTGAATTGATTTTTGGGCATACTGTGCGTGGACCTTTGAAAATTTTGCAGGAGCAGATCCTTTCATCTGATCGTCCTACTCCTGCAACGAACGTCTTAGATTACGTTAGCTCGTTTCGTGAGCGACTTCATAAAGTGTGGAAGTTGGCAAGACGTTCTCTTGATTCCGCTCAATACCAAATGAAAACTCGATATGATCAAAAAGCTGTGCAGCGATCATTCCAAATTGGAGAGAAAGTTCTCGTTTTACTTCCTATGCCTGGTTCAGCGCTTAAGGCTAGATTTACTGGACCCTATGATATTAACGAGAAATTAAGTGTCACTGATTATGTTGTTAACACCCCAAATCATAAGAAAAAGTCACGCGTCTGTCATATCAATATGCTGAAGGCATATGTTACGCGGTCTAATTCTGAGACTAAGATCCCTGTTGTCACTGTTGCTCCAGTAGATGTATCACCCTCAGAATATTCACCAGAAATCGATGGTTTGAAGATGAACAGTGCCGCGTTCACAACCGCTCGGTTGCCTAATTCAGAAACTTTGTTAAACTTTTCAGCAAGATTGTCGCACTTGTCTTCATCGGCCCAGGCTGACATTTTAAATTTGATAAAGAGGTATCCGACTTTGTTCAGTGACTCGCCTACAACTACACACGTGTTAAAACACGACATTGATGTTGGTTCACATGCGCCCGTTAAGCAAAGTGCTTACCGAGTAAATCCACTTAAGAAGGAACTGATGAAACAAGAAACTCAGTATTTACTTAAACACAATTTGGCAGCCCCTAGTTCTAGTCCATGGTGTTCACCATGTCTTCTCGTCCCTAAGCCCGATGGTACTTCAAGGTTCTGTACAGATTACAGGAAAGTTAATGCGTTAACTAAGGCTGATTCCTTTCCACTTCCGCGAATGGAAGATTGCATAGATCGTGTGGGTAATGCCAAATTTGTGACTAAACTCGACCTACTAAAAGGTTATTGGCAGGTGCCGCTCACGGAGCGAGCGGCTGAAATTTCTGCATTCGCCACCCCTGAGGTATTTCTACAATACCGGGTTATGCCGTTCGGTCTTCGAAATGCTGGAGCTACCTTTCAGCGGTTAATGTCTATTGTGTTATCCAACATATCTAATTGTGAAGTTTATTTAGATGATGTTGTGTGTTATGCTAGCACTTGGGAAGTACATATTAAGGTTTTAGAGGAAGTCTTTGGACGCCTTAAAAATGCTAATCTTACCTTGAATCTAGCAAAGTGCGAATTCGGTTGTGCTACAGTCACCTATTTGGGTAAGGAGGTTGGTAGCGGTCAGATTTGCCCTTTGAATTCAAAAATTCAAGCTGTTCTTGATTTTTCCATTCCGAACAATAGAAGAGATCTCCGTCGATTTCTCGGAATGACGGGTTATTATCGATGCTTTTGTAAGAACTTCTCATCTGTAGCTAGTCCTCTTACAGAATTACTGCGTAAAGCAGTCTCATTCAAGTGGACTTCTGAATGTCAGTCCGCTTTTGAAGCATTAAAGACTCTGCTCTGTAGTGCTCCTGTACTTGTTGCCCCTCAGTTTGAAAAACCATTCTTGCTAGAAGTTGATGCCAGTGGCACTGGTATCGGAGCGGTTTTGTTGCAGACCGGTGAAGATGATTTGAATCATCCGATCAGTTTCTTTTCAAAGAAATTTCTCAAACATCAAATGAACTATAGTACGATAGAGAAAGAGGCTCTTGCCTTGATTCTTGCCTTGCAACACTTTGAAGTGTATATTGGTTCGAGTGTATCACCTATTACCATTTTCACTGATCATAATCCTCTTACGTTTCTCCAGCTAATGTCTAATAGCAATCATCGGTTAATGCGATGGTCTCTGATTTGTCAAAGCTACAATATGAAGATCTGTCATAAGAGAGGTATCGAAAATGTACTTGCTGACTCACTGTCCCGTGTCAACTAGTAAAACATTGTTTTATTTTATGGGTGGGGGTGTTAGGATTTTGAGATTTTGTGTGTTGGTATCAACTGTCCTTGTGTGAAGGTTTGTCTTGTTCTCTTTTTCTCTCTGTATGTTAACAAGCTTGTTTCAGATGGGCGTTACCTCTGTTAATCTGTGGAAGACTGTGATTGGACCAGCTATGCACCTGACCTGGATATAAGGACCGCCTCTGACACTCTATCAAGGCCTTTGAGCCTCGCTGACTTTGTGCTTCTGTGTTTTGTGGTTGTACTGTTTAGGTACTTCTCGTTAGCTTTGTTTGTGTCACCATTGTTTGAATGAGTAAGAGTGTCGTGCCAGAGAGATTATTAGTGTTTAGTGAAATTGAGTAAGTGTTTGTTGAATGTAATACTATTTCGGGTTTTCTTCTATCTGATTATTGCCTGATTGATTACCTCTTTGGATTCTGATTCTAACTTGTCAACCTGATACTATTTTAAATGTGTGTAAGCATTCTCGTAATTATTACCATACCAAGGGATGTAGGGGGTTTGACGCCAATTTATTTATATCTATTTTTCACTTTGTTTATGTGTAAGGGAGTTAGGTAAGTTAAACTGTATTTTCATTTCTTCTTTCTTTTGTTAAAGGTTATTTAGATTCTAAAAAGTAAATTGTTTTGTTTGTTATTTTGGCCTTGTCTGCCCCTGACGATAACCCCTTATGGTCAATAAAAATCATATTACTCTTTATCTCTCTGGTAGTGTGACTCTCTTCCTTTTTCTGTTGCGGCTGACCCCTAGAGGTCGTAACAGTATTGTGAAAAATGATATACAAATAAATGTGAATTGAATTAAATATAGGCTACTGGGATGCGGGATATATGCCTCGCGCTCAGCACACATGAAGCTTGCGCAAAGCACTGACAAAAGTAGCCTAATGATTATGGATGTGTCTGGAAACAATAGCAAGGAGATATTTTAATTGTTTATTAATGAACAAGTGTTTACAGTGTGTTGGATGCAAAGATGAGTATTGCTCGTCATCCCTGCAGTAGTGAACACGCGCGCCTATATGGATTAGGTAATCAAACTATTCATTTCTAATTGTTTTGTGTAAAATTAGATATATTTTGACTGTATATAGGACTCTTCCTCATGTCTGTGAGGCAAGTATCCTATACACTGAGTTTCGGTTCATTTGTGACGCGCTCCAGTTCTTGCAGTCGAAGACGGATAAACTTTCTACTCTCGAGTGTATTCTGTGCGCTTTTAAGAGCCTTATCCGATTTACTGTGTTGCCGGTCCTGACAGTAATTATCTTGTCGAAAATATTGCAACGCGTGCTTCTGGCATAGGTAGGTAATCTTTTGATCATTTCCACATATTTTCTATATGACGTCACGTCACGTGCGACGAGCCACGCCTCTGGGCAACCGCGTATTGCGCGTAAACTAGTGTTTTTCCGCCACAGCCAATCATGCTGCATGCTTATTGTTTCACTGACGTTGACGAGATTAACCACTTAGGTACCGAAACTTGGTACCGAAAAACAAGACATGTTTCGATACTCGGTAGTATTGAGGCAATTCGGTCGGTACCTAAAAAGTACCGAACTCGGTACCCAGCCCTACATACCAGTAACAAAACCAGACAATCTCACGCACACTGAGAATGTCAGAAACTGTCAGTAGCCTGTTCAGCCTTATATGTTTGACCAGGAGTCGGACAATGATGCCTACAGAGCCAGAGAATATACTACAGTGCTTCACTTTTCACTTTTAGCATCCATCACTCAGATCTAAAGATATTCTTCATGGACTTCTAACACAAAAAAATCTCACAGACGAACTAACACATAACACATGAACCTGCACAGGCACACATCCAATGAAGTACATAGATGGTGCATTGATGTGACGTTTCAGCTCATAACTCCATGAAACATTCATGAATTGTGGAACATCTTTATTGACAGCAGATTCTCATGACTACAAAGAGCCCAAAGACAGCATAATCCATTGCGTTGATTATAAGATATTCCTCACGAAGTGATGCATAATTTGCTTAATGTCTCTCATCTTTCCAGGATGCAATGTTTTCCAATGTTCTCGGGAAACTGTCCGTGCTTGTTTTCAAACGTGGAAAAACACAAAATATGTATCATCTTAAAGAATTTCGGCTTTTTAATGCATCTAACAACTTTGATCAACTGAGTGGTAGTGCTCAAAATATTTGTCATTTGAAAGCTTAGAGTCTGAACTTTACAATGAATGTAGTCAATTTGATAAACTCAATAATGCTGAAATATTTGCTGATAAATATAATACTTTTTTTTTCATAATCTATCAAATACTTGCAATGCGTCAAAAACATAATACAAGCTCATGAAACATTCACAGATGGTCGAAAAAGGCACATCATTTTTTACAGCATATCATTACAATGAGGCCAAAATGAACAATCTATTGCGTTGGTCAAAAGATATTCCTCTTGGAGGAACAATTTTAAAAATGCCCATTAGGAGGCGTCAAGGACTGAACAAAAAGGCTATCTTGGCTCCAAATGCTGTAACTTTTGATTACTTTATGCAATCACCACAACATTTTATCCAGATGCAGCTCACATGTAGAGGGACTTCACCAAAAAAATAAATTTTCCTCCTAACTTATTTCCTATATAGTTTTGGAGTTATGAATCTGTAGTGTTGTGTGTGTCACTTAGAAAAAACGACTCTAAAATGCCCTCAGGGCTTAAGGGGTTAATAAACTGGTAAACTCTATATCCGTAAAACAAATCTGATGAACTGTAATAAAGTGTGCGCTCTCTCTTTCATTACTGCAGTGTAAACAGTTGGTACAGATCCATCCTCGAGTAACAACTTTTTACCCAAACCGGTGTATTGTATTGTCCCTCGTTCACAAAGCAGCCTGGTGTAAAATGTTTCAGTATATTCCCTTCAGAATTAAAGCTAATCCACTGCATCTTCAGTGGCTCTGATGTCAGGAGTGCATGAAGACTGTTATCTTCACTCTTACAACAAAACACCTGAGCCGCTTACGAGACACGCTTCTCCAGCCAGGAGATAAACATGCGGACTGTGTACAGCTCACTCAGGGCAGTGTCTATGCTAATACATTTATGTGCAAAACCATGTAAAAGTGAATTTTGCATAATAGGTGCACTTTAGCCATTTTATTTCACAGCTGTTAAGATTTTTTCTGCTACAGCCATTTAAATGTGATGAAGTGCTTGAATGCGTCTAACATGAATGTTCTCCAGGATCATGAATGAATGAAGAATAAACACCAACCTCTTTGTTCTTCAGGATCTTCAGTGTGTTTCATTCTGCAGGTTCTGGATCACTCGTGTTCTCACTGTCCTCTTTAATAAACTCAGTCTTTGCAGATTTCAGCTCTTCCTGATGCTTTCATGCTCGTCTTCACTTGTAGCTGATGGGAATTTACAGCATTTATTGGAGAATTGCAGTGGGAGGAGCTTCACTGATGATGTGATTGTTGTGGGAGGAGCTTCACTGATGATGAATTGCTGTGGGAGGAGCTGATCTGTCAAAATCAAAAATATATCAGTTAAACAATTTGTTTTAAGCATTTATGCCTAAAGGTGTAACGGATCACAAAACTCACGGTCATTTATGTAATTTTGTTTTTCATTCATTACTTAAAGCTTAAAGTACTTTGATCGATACCACAGCAAAAACAACTGGCCTAACTGATAAAGTTCAAACATTATTAAAGACAAGTGAACATTCAATATATTAAAATAAGAACAAATACACACATTTCAAGCATAGTTGAATACAAACAAAGTTACAAAGCCTAACAGAAAACCTAGGCTATATAACTAATGCTAATTCACAACTTCTTTTGCTAACCAGAACATTGTCCTGCTCATTAAAATATAGGCAGATATCAAGACAAAAAAAAATAAAAATAAAAAAATATATATATATAAATAATGGCCATGAAACAGTTAAAAAGATGAACAGAAAAAAACTTCCATATCAGTCTGTTGACACCAATGAAATGAGTTTTAAGTGTCAATTTACAGGAGATCTGAAGACATCAGCATAATAAATGAGGTGAAAACAGGAACTATTGTCATGAAATAAAGAGTGTTTTCAGCAGATCTGTTAATATTGATGATCCTCAGACTATCAACACTCATTCAACAAGACATTCAGGATCATCAGCAGATCATCTCACTTTATTCTGAGTGTTTGCTGTTAGAAACACATTATTTGACTCAGAATACATGATAAAAGCCTGTAAAACTCACATTTCTCAACGTGGCATGGATACAACATCAATAATACAAATACACTAATGAAACTCAGGTTATAACTACCATAATATATCAATGTAATAGGCCTAATAGCACACGTACACCTCAGATACCTCTAGCCTATTTTTTAGAGTATTTGCTCATCATCTGCAGTGTGTCTATGAGACGTTTCCTGTCAGATGTTAAATAGACATTAAGAATATGTCTTTAAGATGTTTATGATTTAGAATGTATGAAAAACTGACTTTTTAAAGATGGTTAGCTATGCGATAAACAGATGTCTGTCAAAAAGCGGTTCATTTGGAAAGCTTCTGCTGTGTACATCTGATAAACCTTGAACCACTCTTCTAACAGACTTCTTGGAGACGTGTCGTGTGCTATCTGGGATATTAATTGCAATAAAGTAATTAGTTAGATCATTAACATATTTTAGACAATGACCATAAAACAAAAAAAAAACAAAAAAAAGAAAGCAGCATTATTCAACAGGTCCAGTTTCAAACTTCATTGATATTTAGCTCTCTCTTATTATATCAATTTTATTATATTTATAATTTATGTATAGATTTGAACTTTCCTCACGTTCATCACTCATTACAGTGACAATATATGTTTATAATTAGGCGATCTGTTCTATACATTTAAATTTTGACAATAAATCTGCAAAAGATAAATGTCAACAAATGCCAAGAGGAAAACTTGAGATCGTTTCCCATCAATTCCCCTCACAGATCTCAAACTTTAACTCTTGACATTCAGTAACAGTTCTCACTCCAAACATCGAGACAATCACACAAACGAACACACACTCGCTCAGATCTGAATGAACTCAACATATTCTCCTCATGCTCGCTGCTGCTGCACTAAATGTGTATTTCAGGAGGAAGACGACAGAAAAGACACACGAGTATCGCTGTGATCGATGAAAACAATACAGAAATGAGCCTGTCACTTAATCAAACTGTATAAAGTGTGTGTGATGGTTGTGTAAATATGAGAAATACCGTGAAATGCTCTCCTCACCTCAGAAGACTAACGTTAGACACTGAAACTCAATGAGGGAAGGGACGATGCGAGCGATTATGACGTCATCAGCAGCCAACGCATGCGCGTACGAGGCCACGTCGCAAATTCGCCTATTTACAATTATTATAATAATAATTATTATTATTATATTATTTTGGAACTGATCTCCATTTACTAAATGTGAAACTCAAATAGACAATTGCCCAAAATAGATAATATTAGGCTACTAAATTACAGAAATTGGCACTATATTGTTTCTGTCCCCTAATTATAAATGGCTACTACTGTCCATTCCCTAAGCTGATGCAAACAAATAAATAGATCAAATAAAATGTGCACTCTAGGCTTGAGTTTCCTGCACCCTAGAAACTGCTAAGTTCACCTTTATACCCCACCACCAGTACTAATGGTCAGCTCCTGGACTTTTCTGTAGCCTAAAGTCATGTTAAATTTTTCGACTACTGAAAATTTTCTTCTGTAACAGCAATTTTTGTTTTCAGCAGAAAAGGTTTTGGAGGGCAGAAATAATTGAGCGAAATGTTTAATTAGCACTAATTAAACATTTTTAAAAAAAATGTAATTTAAAAATTTAACCCAACGGTTACAGTGGAAAGAAACGGAGACAAAGTACCTAACATTGAGGTTCTGGAACGCACTGGAATGAGAAGTATGTCTGCCATACTTAGCGAGAAGTGCCTTCGTTGGCTCGACCACGTCAGGAGAATGGGCCCAGGCCGCATTCCCAAGGACCTACTGTATGGCGAGCTGGCAGAGGGCTCCTGACTGACTGGACGTCCACGACTGCACTACAAAGATATCTGAAAGAAAGACATGAAGCTGACTATCGGCACGTGGGAGAGCCGGCCAGGAGACCGCTCCGCCTGGCATCACGCTGTCAGACAGGGGGTGCAGAAAGCCGAAAATGCAGCAGAGATTACCATTCTCGGACTCTATAGCCACTCGCGAAGGTGCAGATAGAAAAAAATATTAATGAAAAATACATTTGGAGGCTACACCATCGTCTCCTGTAGACCGAAGGATGCCGACGACGACATATGAATTCTGTTTTTAATTAACCTGTTCGTAATGTCTTCATGATTTAATGCAGGCTATGTTTGAATAAATCGGTCAGTTATCCATCATTTTATATTGGAAGAAAATTATATTAGGCCTTTTATTAAAAACATAACAGGCTATATTTATTTGATAGAAAAAATGCCTTAGTTATGTGAAATTTAAATGCTTATACACCTCAGTATTTTAAATGTTGATTATTAAATCAATTTTAACCAGTTCATTCTAAACTTCAATTAGGTTTTCTGTTTCAGTTTATGGCTAAATTAAAATATTACTTTTAAAATGCAGTATAATTTCTGTGCATCACTAAAATGCATGGAATAATTAAAAACTATTAACCTGTTGGCCTAATAAAGTGACAGTGTTTTATTCGTAAAATGATACAAACAAAGTCATGTTCGGTTTCGGTTTCCAGCCAAGTGCTCCTGTAAGCTGCTCATCCCAAACTTTTTGGTGCTGCTGAGTTCCTTGTCGGGACGTGGGATGGAGATTGTGTTAAATGATAAATGATTAAAAGCCAATTCAGAAGTAATAAATACATAACATCAATTGCTCAAAGATGACTCTAAGAGTAAGAAATGCATTCCTGACAGAGAGTATCGAGAAGCCACTGACACAGCCTGGTTACAGTTTCCCACAGACTGCTCTGCTTGTTACCCTTATATACCCAGACCAGAACAAAAGGCTTGTACATATATGTTTTAGAGTTGATTTAGGTCTATTCGTGTACCCGCAGGGGGTAGCACCTGGTTTCGGAGGAGAGGGGAGGATTATCAGATATCTTGAAGAGACACCACCCAAAGTGGAGAACAGGATTCTCCTAAATGTTCAATCTTCCTCATAATACCAGTGACTGCAATGAAATTAAGACCATTTTACCAATTTACAATGATACCAAACATGAAAAGGAAAAACAATAGATTCACCATATACATCAAATGTGATTTATAGACATTTTCAGTGAACTTTTAGTGAGTTGGATCAGGGGAAAGGAAGGGAGGAGGGAGAGGAGGATGCAGAGATGAGGAAGGAGAAACGTTTGGACAGGACAATGTCCTGTGATCTTTCTTTTAGATCTTCTGTCCAGGGTGCATTTTATTGCTTTATTGCAGGAGGAGTTTTACCTCAGTTTTTGTCTTTCCTTTGCAGGAACATCAATTCTTACAACAAACGTATGAATATGAATTAAATGAGGGATTGGCCTCATCATGACAGTATGCTAATGTTGTGAATCAGATGCCAGGGAATCGTCATTATGCAGATTGAGGACTGTTGTGATCCAGTGTCTCTTGCACACCTCTAACACACATATGTGCCATTTACTTCACATGACAAACACACTTCTTCCCACTACATACTATTTGTAGCAGTATTGTTTACATCTGTCAGAGTCACCTAATATGAGGGGGGGTGCCCCTTTAATTGCGTTCCTTCTGCGACATATAAGGGCGTCGCTATGAGTGTGTTCTCTCTGCGTCATTGAGCGAGTCACCGTGTTTTCAGTGGGACGCGGGACACACACATGTTTGTAAGGTAGGAGCTGTTGGCAGTGATTGTAGCATGGCTTGTTCGTGGGTTGTTTCACAGGGATTCCATGTTTTTTTTTTTGTTTGACTAGAGGGTGGTAGGGCTGGGCGATATGGCTTAAAAAAAATCTCCGATTTTTTCACACCAAACCCGATTTTCGATTTGAATCGATTTTTTTTATTTCTATTTAAAAACAAACTACAACTGACAAAGAAATTGCTCAAAACAAATATACTCTTTATTTTTTTCTGATTTTCCCTTATGCAGTTTAATCTAAATGTCCCCTTGGGGCATAAGTGTAACAGGAAAAAGGCCTCAAAACATGCTTGTAAACGAGATGGCTGGCCCTGCCATTGTAAACAGTGAAAATGTAGCTAGCTTATCAGTTTTCTAATAACTTCAAACTTACAGTGAAACAATGCACCTTCAAAATAACTTAAAATATAAATAAAAAATAAAATTTGATAAAACAATTTTGGTCAAATAAATGTAACAAAAATGACAAAATGAGATGTATTACAAAAATACATACTTTTAACAGTGGTATTTATAAAGTGCAAACACAACTTTCAACAGTTGCCCTGAATCCCTGAACTTGTAAACAAAATGAAACATCTGCATCCATTACTTTAGTTTCAACATTCTTCTTTTATGCATTTTTAGCCAGGAAGACAAGCCTGTCTACTACCTCTGGCTTGAGGCATGCCCGGTTACATGTAACAATTCCCCCTCCCACACTGAAAAGCCTCTCTGATGGGGCACTTGTAGCAGGGACAGACAAGTATTTTTTGGCCAAATTACTGCGCCTTGGGAAGTTTGGTTCGTGACGTTTCCACCACTGAAGAGGATCAGTGTCTGGGTCAACCTCAGGAGTCAGTAGGTAGGTTGCCAGCTCTGTCTCTACTTTCACTTTCTCTGGTTGTTGAGAAGATGGCTCTGGCACATTCTTCTTGAAGAAAGCAGCTAAAGTCATTTTCTTCTTGGGCGGAGGATGTGCTTCTCTTTGGCACAGCTGGACCAGGCTGCTGAGGCGTTCTTTTTTCAGCAGGCAGCAGAGACATCAGCTCAGTGACAGCTCTTTTCTTGATTTGTTCCACCTTCTCGGGGTCAATGTATGTTGTACGGAACCTGGGGTCCATCAGTGAGGACATGTCCAAGAGTTCATTCTTCACAGGGTCGCTGTATTTGTCATCAAGATACTGCATTATGTTTCTTTTTATTGTTTTAGTGAGTTCGGTGTCTTCCTCCTCTGGCTGTAGGAGATTGTTTTTGAACAAATGCAGTACCGGTTTAATGTAGGAGACACTGACATAAGCCTCCCCGGACAGGGCGTCTGTAAATTCTTGGAGTGGCTTGATGGCTTTATTTACGGACTCTAAAACCTCAATATCTTGCCAAGTGGGGACAAGATGACGGCATTTCTTGTCGGACCCCAGGACACGGACTATGGCCTTCTCCTGTTCGAGAAATCTCTCCATCATTTTTTGACGTGAACCCCATCTGGTTGGGGACTCCGTTACCAGCTGATGACTGGGTAGACCAAGCTCAGCCTGTACTTCAGCCATCTCTCTTCTTTTTTTCCAACTATAGGAAACAGGAAGCAACCGCCTTTTTACAAACCCCAATGGCACGATCGATTCGTGGGTCCTTCACACCATTCTCTGTACAATAAATAAATAAAGAATAAACAAAGAAAACTATTTTTAGTGTCACTATTGGTCAGTTTTCAAAATAAGTCTTTTTCACATTTCCACATGTTATTGATGCACACAATTATGATTAATCATGCATGTTCATTTTGTGAAATGTTTTGATTTCATTAAATTGCATTAATTACAACATGCAAAAATTGGGCTGGCCTGTTCATGTGTAAAACAAAATCAACATCACTTGAATGCATAGCCATTAGACTCTTACCTATAGCGTTGTGCAGCTTATGTCCAAAGCACTGGAGGTTGGGCCACTCATTGTCTCTCAGAGCTTTTATTATGTTGGTGCCGCTGTCTGTTGTCATACAGATGAGTCGTTCTTCATCAAGGTTCCATGAAATCAAAGCATCTTTTAGCCCCTGCGCAATTATTTCACCTGTATGGTCATCGGGGAAGTACGCTGTTTGGAGGCAGATGCTTCGCAGAGTCCAGTCGTCAATATAATGCACAGTCAAACTCCTATAGGGCTGCATCGTTCGACTGGACCACAGGTCCGTTGTGGCGGAGTAAAACGAAACACCCTCCAGCTCTCTAGCGATCTTTTCACGAGTACTGTTGTACAGGTGAGGCAAGGCAACTTCGGCAAAATATTTGCGGCTTGGTAGCACATACCTGGGGTCGACAACTTTCAGCATGTTAATAAACCCCGGCTTTTCCACAGTGTATATTGGCACCATATCTCTTGCTATATATTTCGCCACTGAATCCGTGATTGTTTTCCACCGGGGTCCTTTCTTGTCATAGGGGATACAGTTCGAAAATCTTTCTAAGACCGTAGTTTGTTTTTTTGCGGGTGTGTCTGTGTTTGAACTGCTGTCTTGTTCGTTTCGTTGAGAAGCACACACCTCCCACTCGGCTGCATGCCTCTGTTTAAGATGCTGGAATAAATTTGTTGTGCTGCTACCTTTGGTAGCAACAGCTTTTAAACACACTTTGCAATGTGGCGTTATTTGTTGTGCGTCTGACACCAAAAAAGCGAACCAATTCCAAACAACGGATGAAACTGAGCCTTTCTTTGGAACGAGCTCATCCTTGTTAACTGCCATGTTGTCTGTGTGACAGGAGAGCGGGGGGCGCGCTGAGCCCACTCTGAACTACGGAAGCCTAATAAGGGGAGCGTCGGTGGTGGAAGTTCAAGAGAAAACCGATTTTCATTAAAAACAAATCGCCCGATTTTTTTTAAACGTCAAATTCGAGTTAATCGATAAAATCGATTTATCGCCCAGCCCTAGAGGGTGGACGGAGGAGCTTTGTGGGATGCCTTCAAAGTTGATTCGTGTCATGGACCGTGTTTAATGCACAGCAGTTTTGGTGCCGTTTGGATCGCACAACAGGTATGTTTCAACTGAATCAATCACATGATCACTGCTAGCCAGGCTGGCCTATTTCATGTTTTTTGTGTTCTGTTACATTTAAGGTGTGGGCCAACGTGCAAGAGGTGTTACAGGGGGCTGTTTTCTTGGGCCAGCTAAACTTTTGGTGCAGATGCTCTTCTTGCTGTCTGCTTCGTTTGGCTACCTATATTGACATCGACTTATCAGCGTGACTTTCCTGTCCCCGGGGTTTGAGGGAGACGGGTCCGTCCGAGTTTGTCTGCTTTATTGAATTAGCAGACGAGCGGAATTAACTCTTGTTTCAGTTCGAGTGGTGCGTCGATACGCCGGGTCCTGTTTCATCGCTTCATCCATGGTGTTCCAAACGCCGGATCAGCTGGACTGTTGATTATGGGCTGTGAGTAATTTGAGTTACGACCCTCCAGTGGCATTTAACTAATTGAGAGTGAGGAGTCACGTGCCGATTTGGGCGGGGTCTGAGCCTGTTGGCCATGATGGTAGGAGATGCTATCGGTTGCCAGGGGCAACGCCTTCAGAACTTCACAGAGGCGCTACTAAACATTCCAGAGCTCTTTAATTTTCGCGCATTTATTATTTTCACGCATTTATTATTTTGGGGGGACAGAGACGGATCTACGAATATGAGGGGAAAAAAGGAAGAAAGTAAAGCAATGCAAAAAGATAAGGTGAAAGAAAAGGGACCTTACAGGAACAAGCTCACACCAAGCGCAAAACAGCGGTATTTGGAGAAGTAGCATCAAGATATTTGTTCTTTTGCACTAATAACAGTAGGCCTATTATTATTATTATTATTACTTATGTTGTCCAAAAAATATATATTCAGTTCTCAATAAATATTGTTAAGCCATATCAAGTTGTTTCAAGCATTTATTTCAAAGAAATAAAAAAGTAATGAACAAGGCACTCAAACAACACTTTTGCACATGTTCGTTAAGGCACAGCAGACAATCTTATCAAAGGCATCAGCCAACCAAGCAATCCAGTGTCTCGTCAGGTCAGAGACTTGCTTTCCCTGATGCTGTGTCCATTTCGGTAACCTAAAAAACTGTATTCCATTGTTCCTATGTTTTCCGTATGTATCGTGTGAGGTACTGGAGCAGTTTTTAAGGCCGCAGTGACGTCCAGGCATGGTAAAACAGTGCGGAATTGCGAGAATCACCTCTACTACCGAGTTAACAACACGCGTAAACAATCATGTTGTCATTGTTTTGCCGCGGTAATCCTGCCAACATGGCGGAGAGGGGAGGGGCTCTGTACAATGACGACAACTCCTCACGCTCAATAGATTAGCCACCTAACTGTCCCCATCTGTTCTGTATTTTGCTTTTTTTTAATTTTTATATTATTTTCTTTCCTTGTGAGTTGATTATTGTGAAACTTATATTTTCTTGTGTTGAATTACGTGGAGTATGTTACTCATGTACTTTGTACGTGAGACCAGTTTTCCTTGGTTGCTGTTTATGTGTGGTCAACCCAAGGGCGGCCTATTGAATGTGTTTTCTTTTTTTTTTGTTATATTGTTGGCTGCTTTTTGCCCATTTCTGCCCAGCCTAGAATTGGTCTCCGGGGTGACCGGACGCGGCACCTCGAGTTGATGAGCCAAGTTGGTGTGGTGAATTCTTTTAATATTGTGTTTTAGAATACTTGTTTGTAGTGAATGTTTTGTATATAATTGGTGTGTGTTTCATGTTCCTTGGTCTTATTTTGTTCTTCCTTTAGAATTGGGGCAGCCAGTGGCGGAAGGATAAGCGTCTCTTCCCGATTGTGGTGGTGGTTTGTTTTGTATATAATGTGTGTGTGTGTGTGTGTGTTTCGTGTTACTTGGTCTTATTTTGTTCTTCCTTTAGAATTGGGGCAGCCAGTGGCGTAAGGATAAGCGTCTCTTCCCGATTGTGGTGGTGGTTTCTTTTGCCTGAATGCTGTGCTCCTAATGCTGTGCTCATAGAGAGGTGTGTCGTGAGTGTTTGGTCTCATCTGACAGCTGATAAACTTTCAATTGTGTTGAATTTAATAGAGCTATTAAAAGAATTCTGCTGCTGAAACATGCATTGAGGAGAATGTTAATGTACTTCTCCTTCTCTTGTCCAGTCATTTGCCTTCAGGTTTATTCTTTAGGTTTCTGTGTTGATGTTACACTCATGTTTAGCAATGCCTTGCTCAGGGAGGGTTCATGAAGAAAAGGAAAGTTTTTCTATACAGTATGTTGTTCCATTCTAATGTCAGTATATTTAAACGTGCCGTAATAAACAACTCTGTCTGCTTTAAAGGCTTTGAGAATCTTTCCTCTTATTAATGATAATACTGAAAGCTAAAGTGATTAACTTTCATTATTCTGGTTAAATCTATAGGAATAGCAGCATATGTGATTCAGTCCTTCTATGTACATGTATCAACAGTCCAACAGCCAGCATATCTGTTAATGTGAGTTAGGCATTATATCATGGCCTGAGAAGGCGGAAGAAGCTATTACTAAGTCTGGCAGTCTTGAACCGCAGGCTACGATAGCGTTTGCAGACGGAAGAAGGGTAAACAGACCATGGGCTTGCTGGGAGGAGTCTCTGATTTTGGTGGCTCTGTTAAGCCAACGTGACATATGTAGTTCCTTTATAGATGGGAGAGATGTTCTGATGGTTTTCTCAGCTGTCCTCACCACACCAAACATGAAACGAGTATGTGTTGGACTGAAGGAAAAGCAAATTCACGCCTGTACAATAGAGGGCGCTACATGCACTGCACATCATAAAAGAAAGAAAATGAAGATAATTCCATGTCAAAATAATTCACTGTTTTTTATTTTTTATTCTTGACCTGCAACTATGTAAATCTTGTGAGCATCAGCATGTTCTTCATAATCAGAAATAAAGAATGAAGAATAAACACCAACACCTCTTTGTTCTTCAGTATCATGATGTTTCATTCTGCAGGTTCTGGATCACTGGTGTATTTTTATCTGTAAAGAAGTTTTTTAATTTTGCTAAAATGCTTGTCCTTAGAGTGAAACGTATCAACACTTGTATAACTTCCTTTAATGACTGGCTATAAACAGCTTCAAACATTTTTCAACCCGCTAAAAATAAGCGGATAACATTAAACAAACACTCTCTAAACTGTTCATGAGCTCCAGTCCCAGAACGATGTATGACACGTGTACAGCTGACAGTGACTCTCGTGTCCTTTCAAATGGTAATATTTCCTGAATGTACAAATATGCAACGAAACATGAAAAGCCGAAATGAAAGCCGTCGCATCATCATTCTTCTTAACTTTATTATACTTATTTTTCAGGAGTACTCACTGTGTATGAGTTCTCACAAGAATGAGAGTTGTGAAACTTTGGGGATTTTGATGGACTCGATCTACTCCATCTGTGTTTTGATCATCGTTCTGAATCCAGGAACATAGTATACTTAAAGTGCAAAAAAATATATAAATAGTAAACTATAAGTATGATGTTATGTTCACTTAAGGAAAACTTCCAGTATTTTTTAGTATATATTAGTTTACTGAGAGTATACTTCAAAGTGTACTTTCATAAACTAAAAAAAATGCATTACTAGTATTAAAGGTACAATATGTAGGATTTTTCGCCAGCAGGGGTAGCTAACCTCTTACAATAACAAAGGCGTATATTGATGACGCAAAGCATTAAGCGGAATTATGGATCTTGTCGTCAAGCTGGTGGATATTTTATGGATGATTGAATACATTGATGTTTTTAACATGACTGTGGTGTGAAGCAGGGCGCGATTGCTAGACGTATACCAGCGCCACACACAACGCGAGTCCCGCGGATATAAAGGAACAAGTACATTTTATTGTACCGAACTACACGCAAGTGCTGAATTAATACTCACACAGATAAGTTTATTTGCGAATTAAACTTGAGGTAACGCAATGCTGTTTCACTCGCTCTAACAGTTACACTATCACAATAAACGGCATTTGAGTGTGTTGAATGTTGTTAGTTAGGTTGTTTGTTGGCTGTATGAGACTAAGTAAGCTAGATCAACATTAGAATAACATACAGATCATATTCTAACATTTCATCATGTTGAACTAAACAACATTGATTTGTTTTTTGTACATTTGCTCACCTGTCTAAAGTAACATGCAACACTCGCGTCTCTGTCAAGTCGAAGTTAGTCGCGGACGTGGAGCTCTCGGCATCTCGCAACATGTTGATCTTCGTTTTAGTCCTCTTTTTGTCTCAAAGTCTGCTTGTCCATAATGTTTGAACAAAACAACAACAACAGCGTGAGCGTCCTTCTAGGCATAACGGGCATGTTCCAGTTGTCAAGGTCTGTCGCCATGGTTACTATGAAAGTATGAGGGGAAACCGGGGCTAACGCGGATATGACGCCATTGACTGGCGACTCCTCACCCCTGCTCACAAGCCCTGTTTCCTTGGTTAAAATCGCTATTTTTCACGATTTACAAATAGTTGGAAACATTTGGAATATTGTAAGTAATCAACTAAACAAAATATATAACATTGGCCTAGTGGTTTTTGAATATTTTACTGCAAAAATCCTACATATTGTACCTTTAAAGGTGCTCCATGTAACTTTTTCACTCTACTAAAGCATAAAAATAGCATCATATTTTTGCAGATATTTAGAAAACATGCTGAGTTCACATACTCGTTTCTTTGAAAAACACTTCTACAGCCAGTTATTTTACTTATTATTTATAGTCAGTCGGTTTTTGTTTTGGTCTGTGTGACTCCACCCACTGCAAGTTCAGCCAATAGTATTTCCACACCCTGGGATGCCAGATAGCAGGATACACTGTGCAAACAAACTGAGTCAGAGATTGCAGATTCTACCCAAACTAAAAATCCTCAGTATCCATCTAAACATCTCTATGAACAAAAGCATACTAAAACGCAGATAAATCAATCAAATCAACTTACAGTGTGTAAGTTTCCACGGCTTTCATTTTCAATTGCGCTCGTTCTGTTGCTTGTCCTCAAACTGACGACCCGTGTGAGTCTCTAGGCCGAGGAGACGGGGAAACAACGATCTCTGATATTTTGAATTTGGACTGCAGTACCTATTTCAACAACTAGAGTCTGTCATTCTTACAGCCTGCAACTTTCAAATAGTAAACTACTAGTATACTTATGTTCAATTGTAGCATAGATGCAGTACAATTGAGAAACGTAGTTGAGAACAAGTTGTGCACTTAAAGTTTACCACTGTTAATAGTACAGTTCTACACTTACAGTACACTTTTATATATACTTTTTATATAGTAAAAATGCTGTGCCCAAGCAGTATTTAAATAGTACACTTACAAGTTTACTACTAGTACATTGGCATTAGTATCCTAACTACATAAAGTATACTAAAAAATATACTTGAACATTACTTCGTAAAATTAACTATAGTTCTTAGAAGAAGTATACTTCTTTTTTGCTGTCGGAGCAGTCAAGTGCATTTCACTAAAAAGCACACTCGCACGCAGCGAACACATGCAAAAAGACAGAGTAAACAGTAAAGAATCGCGTGCAGACAAAGATAAGAAATGTCACAGATGCAGGCTTGCCACGCACCATTCAAATGAATGCAGAGCAAAGACACCAAAATGCCTGTATTGTAAAAACAAAACAAAAATCCTACACTTTGCAAGGACTTGTAGAAAAAAGAAGCAGATCAGAAAAGTGATAAAAAGAGAGACAAGCCAGGATTTAAAGAGAAAAATAGGAACTGTGCATGAGTCCGATTCAGATGATTCAGAGGAGTTCGACTCAGAAGGTAAAGAGACTGTAAAAGTGCAAAGCCATATAATTAAAATGATAGTGGATAAAGGCAGTAGAAAAAATGAATCAGTGAGCAACGGTACAAGACTATCTTCGCACAGAAAGGCATCACTCTGTGCCAGATGAACATTAGATTTTTTTGCCGATTCTCCCTTTAAATACATAGGTTCCTTTGATGCTAGTTTAACATGCCTTTATAAAAACATGCCTTAAAAATATATATAAAACATATAAAGACAGAACCCTAAAAGACACCATCTATGTGATTAAATGACGGTAAAACCACTCCTGGGGAGGAATGCATGTTTTAAACTGGGAGTCTAACAGGTGTTGTCTGTGAACAAAGTGGAAAATTTCCCAGGCAGTGTCGATGAGAAAATATCACCTGTGGCACAAGGACTAAGATGAGTTTCATATTACATGATTGAAGCTGTCAATCAAGAGTTTGATAAGATGATTGAAGAAGGAATTATTGAGGAGGTCAATGAAGGTGCAGAATGGATCTCCAACCTCTTACTGATACTAAAGAAAGACACTACAGAGGTGAGACTGTGTGTTGAGTTAAGAGAGGTCAATAAAGCAGTCATTCGTGAAAGACATCCAGTCCCTACAGTTAATAGCATCCTTCAAGCAATGCAATATCCAAAAGTATTCGCTAAATTGGATACCAGGAAAGGATTTTGTCAGGTTGATTTAGCAGAGTAGTCAAGAAATCTGACAAACTTCATCACACATAGAGAGTATACTTTTTCCAAAAAGTTCATTTTGGCCTTTCTAGTGCACAAGGGCTTATCAAAATGCAACGGACTCCATACTTTGTGGATTACCAGGGGTAGTATGGTACATGGATGATGTAGTAGTGTATGCTGACACTGACAGTAAGCTGGAGGAAAGATTGAGAGCTGTCACGGTTCATGGATTCAGTGACTCATTCTCTGTCCTGTGTGTGTGTGTGACTGCTTGTGGGTGTGTCTGCTAATTGTCTGATCACTTCAGCGCCAGCTGTGGCTCATCTAGCTCAGCTATTTAATGCCTTGGATTGCCATTCCCTTGTTGTCAATCGTGTTCAGTCCTGTTCCTGTTCCTGTTCCTGTTCATGTTCATGTCCCTGGATTTTCGTCTTCATGTTTTCCTGTGGATTTCTGTTTCTGGATCCCTGTTCGTTACTGAGGAGTCACGGAGGATCGTTGCCCATTGCGTCCCTGCGCTACCCTGTACCACTGCACGGCGACTCTGTCTCTCACTTTACAGAATTATTATTCAATAAACTTATTTTCACTAGCATTTGGATCCGACTCTATTTTCCAGCCCAACCCTGACAGAACGATCTGACCAACATCATGGATTCAGCGAAAGTCTGAAGGAATTTCTATCACGCAATAATTCACGCATCGATCGTCAAGAAGAGCAGATGGCGGGCACAGGTCATGCAGTACAAGTCTTGGTGGCGCAGGTGTCCGAGCTCACCAACCAACTTCATCAACTGACAATTCCCACTGTGAAAGCCCCACCGCAAAGTTCCCCCTTCTCCTACTAACACCGATCGTCATCACGAGCCGCGCCTACCCACGCCAGACTACATGGGTGAGCCCAACTATTGCAGAGCATTTTCAACTAAATGTTCTCTGTTCTTTTCTCTCCAGCCACAGACATTTGCCACCGAACAGTCTAAGGTGGCCTTTGAAATAACGTTGTTGTCTGGGCGCGCGGCTCAATGGGGAACGGTGGTGTGGGAGAATCAACATCCTTGCTGCTCCTCGTTCCATACACTCTCTGAGGAGATGAGGCGGGTCTTTGATCACACGGTGGCGGGTCACAAGACGGTCCGTGTGCTCGCCGAACTCCGTCAGAACAACAGACCTGTCTCTGATTATTCGATCGAATTCCGGACATCTGCGGCTGAGTGCAAATGGAACGAGGAGGTGCAGTGGGACATGTTCCTGCATGGGCTGGGTGATCGCATTCAGAAAGAGATCTTCCATCTGGAGCTTCCCACTAGTCTGGATGGATTAACTGAGTTGGCGTTGCGCGTCTTCAACGTCAAGATCAACGGACATGTCAGTCTCTGGGTCCTCAACCCTCCGAGTACTCTACGAACAGTACCAAGAATGCGGTCAGCCATTCATTCGATCATGAACCCATGCAGGTAGGTAGCGCTCAGCTTTCCGGGGAGGAGAGAGAATGGTGGACAGCGAGAGAACTATGCTTGTACAGTGGTGGAGCTGGACATTTCCTGGCAGAGTGCCCAGTAAAAGACCAAGCCCGGCAGTTGTCTGAGAAGTATCTCAACCTGAAGGAACTGTTCAGTAAGTCCAGGGCGGCTTCTCTTCCTCCATATCGTCCCTATGACTGTGCTATAGATCTACTGCCAGGTACGTCTCCGCATAAAGGCAAGTTATACTCACTTTCTGCTCCAGAGAGGGAGGCCATGGAGATACATTTCTGATTCTCTGGCAGCCGGGTTCATCCATCTGTCCTCTTCTCCAGCGGGGGGGGGGGGTTCTTTTTTGTTGGGAAGAAGGATGGTTGAAAGATGCTTTGACTACGGAGGGCTTAACAACATCGCGGTAAAGAATATTTTTTCTTTGCCGTTGATGTCTTCAGCCTTTGAGTGGTTGCAAGGTGCATCCGTCTTCACAAAACTGGACTTATGCAATGCATATCATTTGGTTCGCATAAGGGTGGGGGATGAGTGGAAAACCGCCTTTAATACTCCCAGGGGGCAACTCCCCTGCAGTTTTCCAGGCACTCATTAATAACATGCTGAGAGATATGGTAGATTAGTTCATATGTCTACCTGGATGACGTATTGATATTTTCCTCTTCTCTCCAGGAACATGTTCAGCACGTCAGGCAAGTGCTCCAGAGGCTGCTAGAGAATGGGCTTTTGTCAAGGCGGATAAATGTGCTTTCCACACACTGTCGGTTCCATTTCTGGGTTATAACATCTCCTCCGAGGGAGTGCGCATGGATCCCGTCAAGGTTAAGGCTGTGGTGGATTGGCCAACCCCTGATTCCCGTAAGGCCCTACAGAGGTTTCTGGGGTTTGCCAATTTTTACCGGGATTTCATTTGCAATTTCAGCCACCTAGCCGCTCCTGACTGCCTTGACTTCCACCAAAATGACGTTCAGGTGGTCTGGTGCAGCTGAAGCTGCATTTCCAACCTCAAGAGCCGCTTTGTTTCACCTACCATTTTCATCACCCCTGATCCTTCACGTCAGTTTGTGGTGGAGGTCGACGCGTCAGAGGTGGGGGTATGAGTGGTTCTCTCCCAACGTTCACCCACGGATATTTAATGCCTGTGATTTCCATCCCTTGTTGTCAGATTGTTGGGGTTTTGTTGGTGTTCAGTCCTGTTCCTGTTCATGTCCCTGGATTTTCATCTTCGTGATTTCCCGTAGATTTCTGTTTCTGGATCCCTGTTCATCACTGAGGAGTCAAGGAGGATCGTTGCCCACTGCGTCCCTGCGCTACCCTGTACTACTGCACGGCCACTCTGCTGACTTTGGACTCTGGACTCTGTCTCTCAATTTACTGAATTATTATTCAATAAACTTGTTTTCATTTGGATCCGACTCTATTTTCCAGCCCAACCCTGACAAGAGCAGTATTTGAAAGATTAAAAAAGAGGACTTGAACTGAACAAAGATAAGTGATCCTTCACACTAGCACCATCTGAAGGAATTATACCTGATCCCAGGAAAGTGGAGGATGTGTGTGGAAAACCCAGAACACAAAATGTAAGCCAGTTGAGATCTTTTCTGGGTACATCTGGATATCTATGAGTGGGGATTTCTTTAAGACTGCCAGGGAAGTTCGGCTTCCCCTATAATGTGCAAAAATGAATGGTCAAATATGTACTATTGTGTTAACATTTTATTGACAAAAAATGTGTTAGAACACGTTCATCTCGAAGATGAGTTCATTCAGAATCAGCTATAGCAGGTCAGTGGACCCGATATTTTTCTCATTCATTCCCAATAGCGTCACAGTGCATTTCCCTGTTGAAGCCCAGCGTCCGTTGACTTCAATGGGGCTGCTTTGAACAGTTTTTTTTCAGTGCTTCGAAACTAGACGGTCATTGGATAAATCTGCGATTATGTGATTATGGGGCTGGACTATGAGCTTCTGCATGATTATTGGAGGGTTCATCGGATTTTGCAAGTATAGTCGAAAGACAAACTGCTGCAACCTATTTCTTGGTATTTGCTTGGCGAAGTTGCTAGCCAATTTCCATCATATATTTCACCACACTCACAATATTGAGATGCATTACAATGGTCCGTGTACCAATAATTTTATGCGTTTATATTTTTATGCATTTATAATTTTCTACAGTTCAACTAATACAGAATCCAAGAAACCTCAGGGTTTGCTTCAGTAGAACAATAATAATAATTTAATTTACAAAACTTGTTTTTATATTATAATATGAAACTTAATATTTTTCTGAATAATGAAGTTGCATTAACATCAATTGAGACTTTCACTTGAAAAACTCTAAAACTCTCACATTTGTCTCCTCTACAGTTTCAGAAGAGATCTCAAGAACATCACACACTGTGCTCTGATTTTCTCCTTAAGACTCTGGTGGTGTCATGTTTGTCTCCTCTAAAGTTTAGAAGACAAATCAAAACTTTACAAAGCAAATTCATCCTGCAAACCGCATCCTCCCAGTCCTAGCTAAAGCTAAACTTCCTGCTCCTGTTCCCACCGTTTCCTGTCTCTTCTCCTACTGTTCCGTCCATTAAAGGTAGAAAACCCCAATGGCATAAAAAAATATAATAGAAATTTATCAAGACAATAAAGAGGTCTCCCATGTTTCTCACAGCCCATTCTTATGTTGGACTCATTTCTCTAAGAACTTTGTCTCAGTTGTGGCTACTTTTATTTCTCCCAAAGAAACTTATGAGAAATATCTGAAACATTTTACTAAAATGAGAGATATTTGAGAATCACAACCAAGTCTCCTGAGCTTAAAAAGAGCAACCTCTGAGCAATAAAATATGAATATAATGAAGTCTTGAAAGAGATTACAGCAAGACAAAATGCTCCTTCCACCACATTCTCACCTTAGACTCTTTTTCTGATATATAAGAATCACAACTAAGTCTCTTGAGCTTAGGGAAAATAAATACAAAAATAAATGTTCAAGGTAATGTTGATCACATGCTGTTTACACAATGCTATCACATTTGTAAAAATGCTTATACAACAGGTTAGTGTCACAGAAATTACAGTTCCAGCTTTAAATGTAACAATTGTGTTGATTTAATTAAATATATAATGCATTCTTTCAAATTTAATTCAACATTTTTATTGCAAATTATATTATCCAGATAAAACTGACTGAAAATAAAATTGAAAAATCAGCATGAATCTCAGAATTCATATGGGTTTTCCCACTTTTCTTGTAATGAAAGTGTAACAAAGTGCTCAAACTCCAGAAGTTTGTACAAAACTGATGATCATGTTCTTCAGCACGATTCCG
This sequence comes from Siphateles boraxobius, assembly GCF_051911475.1. Classification (NCBI taxonomy): domain Eukaryota; kingdom Metazoa; phylum Chordata; class Actinopteri; order Cypriniformes; family Leuciscidae; genus Siphateles; species Siphateles boraxobius. Next base: position 2,215,840 of record NW_027508822.1, on the reverse strand, counting down.
AAAAGCATCTAATGAAGTGTGTGAGAAATACATATACCATGTACATAAAACATGTACACTGATGCAATTACAAAATTACACTACTTAATAGATGAAAAATAGCTTTACATACCAAAAACACACATAAAACAGGATTAATTCACACCATAATAGTGGTTTTATAACAGGATGTGAGAACATGAGCAGGTGCTGATAAACACACTCTCCTCCAGTATATAAATAGATAAACCAGGGCTCCACAACACAATATTCAGACACTGACATTGATCTACTGAACTGGTGTGTGTCACAAATATACATAATTGAACCATTTCAACTTTGTAATAATTATTTACGTATAATTCTATTTTTTAAATTCTATGCAGAGTTTCAGTATTCAGAGAAACAATGGCGGTCTGGACTGTCTCTCTGTCTCTCTGTCTTCTCATAGCTTTGAGTGCTTCAGGTAAGAGCATTATTCCACATTTAACATCATAACTTTTATTGTATGATGATGTGATGATCTATGTGCACTAACGTAAACCTGAGTTTGTCTCTTAATTATTATGATAATATTAAGACAACAACAATTATATCCCTATATTAGCTAAAGCTATTGATTCTTATGAATGTATTTATATTATTATTTTACAACAAAATACATCAACAAATGTATGTTAATCTGTAGTATATATTTATTATTATTATTAGTAGTAGTAGTATAGCTATTGTTCCTTGTATTCAATTAAAGAAGTGTGGTGTGAACATTTGACGGTGATGTTAATTCTTCCGAATTTATTGTATAGCCTACCATATGTTTACATTACCTATGCAAATGTGATTTATGCAAAGCTGACCAGTTTGACTATATCTATAATAATAAAAAGCTCCACTTCAGTGAGGACGAGCATAAGTTTGCGTAAATTTGGTTTTGGATTTGTTATTTTATGTGCTGCGCGCACTCTTTATTCACCGTCCTGACTTATTTAGTTTGACATGCACTTATATCGCCGGATTCCTGCTGGAGGACAAGGTGGTTTGCAATGAGCAGTTCGATAATGAGTTCAGGACGGTGGTTCAAGGCACCAAAAAGGAAGATCACACCATCCTGTTCATGGTGTTATAGGTCTTCAAGCATGTTCAGCTCCATCTGGTGGGTCATCCTAGCGCTCACTTGGTTCCTCGCGGCCAGGATGAAATGGGGTCACGAGGCCATTGGTGCAAATTCGCAATATTTCCATCTCGTATCGCGTGCAGTGGCAGCCATCAAGACCATCCGCATCCTGGCGGTGGGTGAAGTGGATGGAGATGTTCTCAGTGACGTCTGCTTCGTGGACTTCAATAGCGTGGACGTGTTCGTCCCGGCACCGCTGTTCATCGACACTTCATTCCTCCTGGCGGGCTTCGTGTCTCTGTTCCGCATCAGGACAACCATGAAGATGGAGAAGCTGGATCGCATGTTATTACTTCTACTAACAGGCCTTTGGGGATCAGTGGAAACAGCCGTGCTGGAGTGCTGTGCCGTGTCCCGCGCACAACTCGAAAATAACCCAGGACATAAAGACCTTGATCTTGTGCCTCACGTCTGGATTATGGAAAGATTCAGGGAGGAAGTTCAACACGAGACTGGCAAACAGCAAACAAAGAGAAACAATTTTGTGACTTACATGAACCAACTGCTATTTTATTATTTATATTTTCTGATGGAAACACAACTGCTTAAAGAGACAGTAGTTAAAAATTGTAATTTTCTGTAAGAATAAATTTAAGTAAACTGATTAAAAATTGTTGAGATATTTGTACGGTAAAACAAGACAAAACTAGGCCTACGGACTGTACGGAGTAAGAATTTTTTTTTTTGCAGTTTAGAAGTTTCTTAGTAGTCATGTACTGTAGATAGAAGACAAATAACATCTACTCAAATCAAATAATTTAAATAGTTTGAAATTCACCATATCTTTACTTAATTGTGATATTGTGACAAGAAAAACAACCAGTATGATATCTGTTTTTACAAGATTGTGAGTTTAATCATGTATTCAGTATAGTAGGACTGACCGGTTTAATGTTTAACAGAGTGCTAAAAGAGAAGAATAGGATAGCAGTTCAAAATATAACATTATCTACTCAAATTAAATAATTTATATTGTAAAAAAAAAAAAAAAAAAAAAAAAAACTATGTTCAATTAATTGTGATGCTGTGACAAAATAAAAATTATATTTTGATAGTCCACTTTAGACATTCTACTGACTATAAGTAACTTTGCAACTACAAGTCAACTTATTCTACTAACCCTAACACCTAATCAATCATAACCTACAGTCTAGTGACAGTCTACTACAGTCTACTAATACTCTAATGACAGTTAGTTGACATGTACCGGTAGTTGAAAAGTTACTTATAGTTAGTAGAATGTCTAAAGTGGACGATCAAAATAAAGTGTAACCAAAATAACTAATGTTATTTCCATCTTTACAATATTAGTGTCATAATACAGAAGGGAACAGACAGGTCAGTTATAGAAAACGGGTTTTATTGTAAGCAGAGGGTAGAGACAACAGCGGGAACCAGGCGATGGTGACTGAAGATTGTAGATGATGACTTAGCCGACTGTAGACTGATGTTGGGTTTCTGTGCAGATGGCGAAGAGCTGCGATGACTGGCGAGACAGACGATCAAGGGCAGTATACACAGGTAGGTATTCTGGTAAGTAGTCTGTACGTCGTAAAGCATAGACGAGACCAGACGCTGATGCCTCGTTTACACGAAGGGAAGACGCAGTTATTTCCCTGCGTTTTGGCCTCTCATTTACACGAAAAACCTGTTTTTAATCACAGAAAACGATTATTTTTAAAAACTCCAGCCAAAGTGGAGATTTCTGTTAACGCCGGTTATGTGTTGCCGTGTCAACTGGGAGAAACGGGGTTTTAGGTTCTCAAACGTCACATTATTCGCCAGAAAATGCTTAACGTCATGTGAGCGCCCAGTTTTTCATAGTGATGATGGCGTTCGACGGCGTATTTATGCGGGTTGATGTAAATTACAACTTTTTTGAAAACGATGTTGTGTGCACGATGTTTTTATTGAAAACGGAGGGGGGGGGGGAAATATTAGTTTCTCTAAATACCCGGCTATGTGTAAATGTGGCCTTAGGTGAAGGTGAGATGTGAATATGTAGTGAGTGGTGATGAGGGAGTGCAGGTGCAGCGAATCAATAATCAGGTGATTGGGAACGAGTGGGCGGATCAAAGTGATTGGGTGATGATTCCGTTCGCAAAGACCCGCCCCCTTTAGTTACTGTTGCTATGTCCGACACAATGAAAAAATACATTGTGGAGCAGAGAGGACACTGACAACACCCTAACAGACAGGACAGACCAGGTTACTTTTGATATGAAACAAAGTCTCAACTTTCAAATTTAGTCATTTTTTAAAGATAAATACCGTTTTGAGGCTCTTTAATGTGTCGTGACAGATCGCTGTAGAGCCTCAGTTAAAGCTGCTCGTGAACCGATCATCTCTTCTGTATAATGTATGTATATGTATTAATGTATAGCATCAAATAAAACCTGAATAAACATAAGGAGTGTTGTTTTAACCACGGAAAGATGTCAGTACACACCGTTTTTCAAGTTCAAATCCTCCAACGTTAATCTACTAACTCTCCTGACTGCTTTGTCGGACAAAAATGGCGGATTCGGCGGATGGTGGATTATGATTGGTCAGATTGCCTGTCAATCAAACTCCCTGTGAAGGGTCAATTGGGAGTTCAATATTTTATCCATTAGCCTATTGTAGGAATGACTTGTTTAATGTTTTAACAGAGATAGTAGACATCATGTATTACCTAAAAAAAAAAAGTTGTGAACCAAGGGCAAACATATTGTCCAGTTCCCGAGGAATAGTTTATTTTACAGTGAGAAATGTGAGCCCAGTAAACAATTATCGTCTTTCAACGTTGAAATTTGGTTGAAAATAAGTCGGTCCACCTTGGACTAGTTTACAACGTGATTTCAACTGATCATCTAAGATACCACATGTTTTCAAATGATAATCTAAGACAGGATAAGTCTGTTATACGTGCTAAAATAACAGAGAATAACAAACGAACAAACCATGTTCATTATTATCTCAAATAAATTGAAAGAGTTTTACATATTCCATTTAGACGTTGAAGATTCTACCTGTTTTCAACGTTGTAAAGTCGTAATTAGATGTTGAAGATTTACGTCTATTCAACGTCTAATAAACGACTTTTTGCTAGCTGGGTTTCACTAAAGTATCTCGATCCACAGATCGAAACATTGTTCCAGAATGTCCCAACATCCCACATGGCGAGAGAGTGGACTGTTTCCCAGATCCCAACGCTTCCGAGGTAAACTGCAGTGGATATGGCCTTTATTCCACACAAACTCCCAGCATGTTTAATCCTATTGTGTGTCCTTACAGCAAAAGTGTTTGGAAAGAGCTTGCTGCTGGAGCCCCGTGAGTGAAGCTAGCGTCCCCTGGTGCTTCTTTTCCAAAAACCACGGCTACAGCGTGGTCAGCGAAAGCAGGCCTGACAGCACACGTGAGTTCAGCTTGAAACAAGATGTTGTGCAAATCTGCTTTCCATCTCGCTTTGAAAAGTTTGTTTTTATCCAATGCATCAAGTAGAGCAAACAATTCGCCATGGAAGACCTGATGGAAAATGTTTGTTTTGCTGTAGATATTGAGGCCACGCTGACTCGAATGGATGCTCCGTCTCTATTTGGAGCTGATATTAAAGAGTTGACCTTCTACGCTGAAATGCAGACAGAAAACCGTCTTCGATTTAAGGTTTGTTTAAAAACCGACGCAAGGCACGGTGTCAATGTAAAGACGTCTATAATGGCGTGCGATGTTCTCTTTGTCTACCAGATCACTGATACGAAGCAAGCCAGGTTTGAGGTTCCTCACGAGCATGTGCAAGCGCCTTCCCTCCCTCCAACCGGACCCCTAAAATATAGACTGGAGCTGATCCAGAAGCCCTTTGGACTGAAAGTTTGGAGAACTTCTCCTGAGAAACTCCTGTGAGTGGGGAGCTTTACACCTTTTCACAGAGCATAGGTTGACTCTCTGTGAAGTTTAGCCATTGCTAACAACACAGAATCATTTTAGAGTGTTTCTTTGACTAAACGAGGGGAAATCACAGCACCAAAAAGACAGAACGAGGCAATCCGGCCTGAAGTAACAAACAAGCATTTTGTAAAAGAGTCAGTCTTTGCCTCGCTTGTCTACACGATATTGATGGGAATAGCTTTGATTCCTTTTGTTATTGTCTGCCGTCTTGTGTTTTGGTGCTCTGCTGAAAGAGTAAGTCCTAATTCCTAGTTCTTACACGTGTTTAAGTCTAATTTGATCATTTTTAAGTCACAGTCACGATCAGGTCTGCTTCATGCATGTGGCTTCTGTCACATAAGCGAGATATTAAAGAAACCAGTGCACCGCTGCTTATTAGAAGCATATGCAACAGTTTTCATTAAACTTTTTCTAATGAAATTATGTTTAACCAACAAACTGAGAGTACTTTGTAGCATAAACACATTTTTTTAAGTTGGTTACTCAAAAAAAAGTAGTTTCAAATAACTGAGTTGTGATCCTGGAACCAGTTAATCATATCTATTTCAGTTAACATCAACAGCTAGCATAGCACATGCTAAATGTAACTTATTTTATTATATACATATATTAGATATTTAATTTTTTCTAACAAGTAAGATACTTGTTGGCATTGGCATTACCACAGACATTGCTCATATAGTGTCAATATACTGTTTACTCTTCAGCACAACAGTAACCTTCAACATAATAGAAACTCTCATAGATGTCAAACACACTAGCACGTCTTTCTTTTCACTTTAAAATACATAAAATAATATCTAATTTCAACATTTATCCAGGCCAAGCTTGCTGGGAACGAGAAATCCACAGCCCACTTTTCAAAAAGTTAAAGTTACTAAAATTTATTTTTTACAAATCAATTTACGCAGAAATTTTAGCTTAAATTACTCTCAATATTATGTTAATGTAATGATCAACATTATTATATCAACAGAAACACATTGTTTTAACAAAGACATCCATGTAAACTTTTATGACTATTACTGTAATTACCATTTTAAAAATAGTAATTTACAAAATAGTTTACTGTTAATCTTTTTAAAATGTTTGGCCATTATCAAAGGAAATAATCAATAGCTATATCTATAGCAAGAAATAAAACACTTGATTTTCATTATAAAGCAGTTCTTATACTGTACGGACATCAAAAATAAAAATAATGATCCGAATTAGACACTGATTTCTACTGAATGTTGTTTGTATTAAAACAGCTTTCAATAGCAGGATTGCCCGGTGAGAAATAGGCCTTATTTTCAAAGAATACAACGATTTGCCATATTTTTTATCAAAATGCTGTTTTAGAGTTTTAGATAAGAAGATGCATATGTTACAAAATGATTCTTAGCTATTAGTTTAGCTGTGGTTTCAAGAGTAGGAAGTTGTTTTTCTTTGGTTACATAAGATAATATTTTTGATGACCCATATTTGTCATTTATTCTAATGTTTTCATGTGGTTTGGGTGTGCATTGTCAATGTTTTGGGTGAATTCGGTCAGTGGATATGTTCTTGACAGGTTTCATGACATTCTGTTAGTAAACTTCCTCTCTTGCTCGGTCAGGTTTGACACAACCATTGGGCCGCTGGTTTTTGATGATCAATACCTTCAGATCTCGGCTAAACTCCCTTCTCACAATATCTATGGCCTTGGAGAGCATGTCCACCAGACCTTCCGCCACGACACCAACTGGAGGACCTGGCCTATCTTCACAAGAGATGCTTTTCCCAACGGCGTGAGTCGTAACATTTAGATCATTATCACAAACATTTTCACTATTCCAAAACCAGTATGACTTAGATTCTTCAGTGAAATACAAAATTTTAGATGCATTTTTGAAGAATCTGCTGGCCACTCTGAAGGATTGAGGATGTCAAGCTTCAAAAAAGGATACAAAAGCATCATAAAAGACGTTCATACAACTCATGCACCATATTCCAAACCTCCTGAAGTCATTTGACTGATATTAAAATTAAAAGTCAGTCAAGAACCGGATCAGTCTAATTAATGAAGCAATTATTTAGAGCAACTCACTACTTGGCACTAATTCTAGGGTTGCTTTCAAGATTTTCAGTGAATAACAACTTAAAATTATACAGTATAATATATATATATATATATATATATATATATATATATATATATATATATATATATATATATATATATACAGTATATTGTGTTCCAGAGAAGGAATTAGGGCGTGTAAATGATGCCTGAGTTGTCATTTTTTGGTGAACTTTTCCTTAAATTCTAACTAATCTTTTTTTGTTGTTGTTGGAATAACCAAAATATAATAAGACTGATTTTGTCATATTAACTAGTTCCCTTTCAGTCGAGAACGTCAGACGTAGTCGACGGTCGACTGAATTGGGATCTCGCTAGAGAGCCTGTCTTCTTCGAGTACTATTGAACGAGCCAATGTAATTGGCGTGCGTGATTCGCATCACACACTCCGCCCCCCAGCGCGGGTATAAATACGGAAGCGGATGCACGCACTAGTTGCCTTTCGCTTCGGAGCCGATCGTTTGATGTCTCTGAGAGTGCTGTTGTCTACAACGAGCGAGTGTGTCGGTGTCCTTCAGGAAGACTCTCCCAGTGCTGGTGTTCTACAGCGCGAGTGCAGCGGTGATCGCGAGCTTTGAGCTCTCAACTGCTGTTTTAACAGCAACAAATTTCTAAATGTTTGTGTGTGTTGATGGCTGGTTAGAGGGCGGAAAAGTGAGTGCTTCACTGTTTCAGTTCTCTGTTCAGTGTTGCCGCGGTCATTCCCCTGTGTGCTCCGGCACTGGTGACGGTCCTATTTTCTGAAAGAGCAACACGGGTGCGTTTGGGTCTTTTTCAAGATGTCATTCCGCCCGTGCGTTTCTGGGTGCGGTCGTTCCCTGTCTCTCTCTGATGGTCACAACTGTTGTGTCACGTGTTTGGGCTTACAGCACGCTGAGACAGCTTTTGTGGACAGCTCCTGTTTTCACTGTGGGAACATGACTGTCGCAGTGTTGAGGGCGAGACTCGCCTTCGTTCGCGGAGAGCGAGTCCCCATTACCATGCCCCACCCTCGGGTGCTGTGTGGGATGGGTGACCGGAGGATAGTGTTGGATGTCCCGCCCGGTAACCATTCCCTGTGGGCTCCTCACTCCTCCCTTCCATAAGTTTTCTGCCATATTGTCTGATATTTGTATTTTTTTTCATATTGTCTGATATTTGTCTTATATTTTTCATAAGTTTTCTGCCATATTGTCTGATATTTGTGATCATTGTGTGTTTTACAGATGTTCCGAATGAAGTGACTCCGTCTCTCCAGCCCTCAGGTCAAACATCAAGAGCTTTAAATACAAACTCTAATATTGATTTATAATTCTTACACATCAGCTGATTTGATATTTCATCACTTGAATAGATCAGTTTTGGTGGCTGTTTGCTCTCTTCATCATCATCATCATCATCATCATCATCTTCATCGTCTTCATCTGTTTTATGCTGTGTAAAAGGATCTTCAAGTGGGTCCAGAAGCTTTAATTGTGTCAGAAAGAGTCATGAAAACTTAAACTAAAATATTGTTATTAATGTGAAATGAACACAATATGCTTGTTAATTGACACAAATTGCCCTCATCTGTAAATACACAATTTATAATTATACAGCACAATCTTTATAACTTCACTTTGAAAACATCTGGCCTAAACTATAAAATCTTTCTGAATACATGGTATTCATAAGATGAATATAATAATACATTAATAAGTGTTATTCTGTGTTCAGATGTTTTCCAAAGGCAGCACCGTCTGTCTGTCAGCGCAATGATTCAGAAAACAGGTGAGTGAATTAAACTGAGCTGAAACACATTTAAGGGCTGTTGATGTTTTAATGTACAGATGAGGCAGACCTTTATGAATATTAATGTTTAAATGAATCTAATTCTCACAGGGATCTTGAATCTGGTGACCAAATAAAGGTCAGATGTGATGCTCTTGATTCACTGAATCTGAATCTGATCAGTTCAGCGGCTCAGTGTCCAGAGGATGATCAGAAAGCAACTTGATTCTCAGGTCATTTTAATATTGACTCAAACTCGGGGCTGAAGTGTCTCTATCATTTACATCTGTTACAGTACAAATCACAAACTCAAAAATACCAGGCATTTTTAGTCCTAAACTCACTTTTCTGCACTCAATAGTGAAAAACTAATGCCAGGTTCTTCATTATTTGTTAGTGTTTGAAATCTCATTACGTTATTTTTTTTAAATAAATTTTTTATATGAAACATATTATAATACAACTCTGCTTGACACAAGCTTCAATTTTTTAAATAAGATATAAAATCTGTTCTTATTTTATGAAAATCTATGCATTTTTACTTGTTTTTCTACCTGCGAAAACTCTGCTGTTTCTGAATTGAACTGAATCAAACCGATCTGATAATGACTCTTTTAGAGCTGCTTTACTCAATCTGTGTTCATTTAGACCTAGAACTGAACTAGAGAGGTAAATGATTAGTTAACCCTCTGAGGTCTAAGGGGTTTTTGGGGTCCTTGAGATGTTCTGACATGCCCTGACATTTGTGCTTTTTTCAGTTGCTTATAAACATATTAATGGCAAAGGTGTAATTACACTCTATATAGCACAAACAGGGCTACCATAATATGTGAGCAACATGTATGTACATGTTGTATTTTTGAGAGAATAATGTTTATGCGTGGTTATTGAAAAGACTAAAGTTTCTGAAATAAGGCCACAAAACACATACTAAATATGTGTCAATAAGACTTTTGACTAATGGATGTCGTTGCCTAGAGTTTTTTCTTCAAAATGATGTGAAAATCATCCTGCCTAATCATTCACATAAAACAATACATTGATTTAAACTTTGTAAGGCAGTTGTTGTTTTTTTGTCAGAACAGGTTTATACGTGGGAGTGTTAATGGCCTATCAATATTAATGAGATTCAGACCAGGGGTGTGACAGACACTCCCCCAATGGCTAATGGCCCATCATGTTAGGCAGCCTGACAAAGAACAAAGAATAAGAGAAGATTCAAAGGTTTTGTTTTTCCATCTGTTTTATTGTAATATGTGGAGGAACTAAATGTTCTAAATTTTATAAAAATGTTCAAAGCAATTGTGAGCGATAAATAAATAAAAGTAAAGGCAGGTATCTCACAGTAAATGCTTAAGCCCCATTGATGCAGGCTCTAAGCAAGTCAAATGTGAGAAAAATAAATAATCAAAATTGTTGATTGCAATCACAATTGTATTCAAGGAATCCTGAAAAAAAACGTATCATTGGTTATAAAAATATATTAAGCAGCACAACGGTTTCCAACATTGATTTAAAAAAAAAAATCACTGATACTGACATCTGTCCATTTATATTTGGAGCCCTTTGCAGTTGCCTTGGCAGCCTGAGCATTGGTGTTGGGGCACAGAGTTGACACAGCACTTTCTGAAAAAAATTGTTTGAATAGACTCATTGGGGCAAATGTGAGTCAACAGAACTCGGTTGTGGTCCAGTTTCCTGTGCAGAACAGAATCGCACAGTCTGTGGAACCATGTCAACATCAGTCTCTGTTTTCCATGACAGAGTGGACTGCCTGTTGCTTGCTTGTTTGCCATGGCTCTCTTCGGGACGGGTGCTTGGACAAGTTCATTGTCACATCTGTAAAACAAAAACAAAAAAAAACATGTGCATTAACATCACTGATGTTAATAAGCAGAATCATTGAAGGAAAGAGAAACAACAAGAATGGAAAAAAAGAGAAACACAAGAACTACTGACTTCGAGCCTTTACACATTATTGTACTTATTATTACCAGTGTGACTTTATTTCTGTCATACGTCTACAAAAGTTATTGAGAATCAACAGAAGTTTAGACGGCAATGTTTTATGGAATTTTTCATTTCAAGCCACCATTATGGTGTTCAGTGTTTGTTTTAGTTGGGCTCTTGAACCTTTTAATTTTTTATTCTTAGTTTTTCTCTGGCTGTTCCAGCATTGTGTTTATAAGCCACATTTGTTATTGCACGAGAAAGCTTTCTAACAATATGGTGTGATGATGACTTTTTCATCACATAGTGACCTGATTCACTGATGTCATTCAGAGTCTAAATCTTTTACTATATGATTTATCTTGCGTTTTAGTAATGGTGCTTGTAGCCCTGAGATTCTACAGTTTGAGATCCAACAGCAATATGAAAAATTTTGAACAATCTTTGTGCACTGGAGCTCTTGTGTTTAGACACACAAACATCAAGAATCAGCATATGAATCACAACAATGGTGACAAAAACAGCTCTGAACATCACAAAACAAGCTATTAAAGTCATAACAAAACAATAGGAAAAAAAAAACATGCAAACAGAAAAAACAATGAAAATTAGAGGACATTTCAGCTGTATAATTTATTCATACTGCAATGCATGATGGGAGCCATGGATGCATTTTGATTGGTGGCTCCCATCATGCACTGCAATATGAATCTTTCGTGTGATTGTCACCATTGTTGAGATTCATATGTAGATTCTTGATATCTGTGTGGGATTTTAAAACCTTCAGATTATTTACGCACTGCTGGAATTAGCTACTGTAAAGAATAGAACCTTTGTATAATCAGTTTATAATGCTGGTTGAGTGAATCAGGACACTACAGGATTGTAATTTCATCATTTAAACATAACCATCATGACCTGGGATGTGTTTCCCAAAAGCATTTTAAGCCTAACTTGATCGTAGAAGGATAGCAACAAAAGGTCTGTACGATCAAATTAAGCTTACGATGGTTTTGGGATACACAGCCCATGTCATGGTTTCTCTTGCAGTAACTCATGTGCTTTATAAACACAGAGTTGGAGCAGCCAGAGAAAAACTAATGTTAAAATGCAAAGAGTCCAGAGCCGAACTAAAGCAAACACTGATCGCCATAATGGTGACATGAAACAAAACATTCCATAAAGCATTACCATCTAAACTTCTGTTCAATATAAATGAGAATGTGTATAGATGTATGACAGAAATACACTGGTAATAATAAGTACAATAATGTGTAATAGCTCGAAGTCAGTATTTCTTGTGTTTCTCTTTTTTCTGTTCTTGTTGTTTCTCTTTCCTTCAATGATTCTTCTTATTAACATTTGGTGTCACCACTAATGGCCAATCATCACTTAATTATGTCATTAACTTCAACACTAATTCAGTGTTCATTTTTAACACCCTGTAGTTGGACCTATATGTACACCAAGAGTGTACATATGTACACTGGGGATTTTGCTGTGTAGGCTAACCAATACCGTACATTAATATAACAATATTATGTATTTAGACAGTATCACATATTTTGCCGGAGGATTAAATATATTTGCACTAAATCACATTATAGCAAGCAAGCAAGCAACTTTATTTATATAGCACATTTTCAAACAACAGACGTTGCCCCAAAGTGCTTTACAAAAATTATAACATTAAAATCGTACAACAAAACAAAGCATAACTTATTCATTATAGGCCTATAACCTAAGCAGATATTTGCAAACAAGCTACATTACGCATAAGGCAGCATTTTAGCATGATAATGTCATAAGCTAAGCACAACTGAGTGAAATATATTTAATTTACAAATATGTTTAAAGAGAAATATCACATTTAAATAAGTTTACACTTGAGCATATACACAAATGTTAGGGATATTGTAAGGCAATCGTTCCTGTAATATGTCAAAAGCTAGCCAAAACTAGGCAAAATATAGTCTGAAAATTCATATGAGCTCTATATCATAAGAAAAGGAATTACATAACAGTAAACAACTTACTCTGAACTTGTGTCCTCGGCGGGATCAATTCGCTCTTCTAAATGCTGCCGTTCGTCGTCCGAGTTGCAATCTTCCACCGAGGAAAAGATGAATTCTTCTTCGCTGTCCAGAATCCTCTGAAGGGCGTCTTTACCGGAGAAGCATGCCATACTCAAAACGTGATGAACTATCAGTGAATCTGATGAAGAAACTGTGTTTTTATGGCATTGATCGGGGGGCGTGTGCGATAGCCTGGCTCCGCCCTCCTACGCACTTCCGCTCAATTTCATTTTCCTTCAGTACTACGTCTGGGATTGCGCTGTAGACTTTGGTTTTCTCCGATCAATTTTTTACCGGGCCAATCAGCGAACAGAGGGAGTGGCTGAGAACGATGACGTTGATGTCGACTCGTGCGTTATTTTGAGTTGTAGTTCAAAATAAGAAAGATGCGAGCGAAGCCATTCGGTCCGTTGTGGCAACGCTGCCGAATATCAAGAAGTTAAAGCCGGAGCAAGAACAATCTTTGCTTAGTTTTGTGTTTATGGCCATCCTCCCACAGGGTTCGGAAAAAGACATATGTCACGACCAAACGTCAGCGATTGGTTATGGCAGATAGAGTGACTCTGGGCAGATCCAATAGTTTTAGACTTCAATAGAATACCCGCCTAAAAGGAAGTTAACGCTTGTCAATGGAGCGGTGCCAGACTCTCTGTACAAATGAAATGTACGAGAGTCTGGTAGAACCAGGCTACGTGTGCGATGCATGGATCACCTAAACTATTTACCATGTGAATAGTGCCGGGGGCGTGGCGGCCTCGGCTCATTAAAGATAATCAAGGGAGAATGAAAAACAGTACCTCTCCTTGCTTTCAAACGGATTACATAAGATGAGAATATTTGTTTTATATATAAATTACTTCATTTAAAAGAAGAGAATTGAAGCTCATAAAGACATATCTCACGTGTCTGTGTGATAAGTATTCGCTGAGTTACAGTTAATTTTCAGACGCGTTTCAGAATAGACTTCACTGACAGAGAGAAAGCAGAACTCACATCATGTTTATTTTTCTTTATTTGGCAAAAAGCACAACACTTTGTTTTTATAGTGAGTATACACAAAAATAATACACACTTAACAGGATCGATTGATGTATAACACAAGCATGTTATATTGTTTTTATATCATTAATTTAGATCTGTTTTGCACTGATTAGGGAAAAAACGAATAGATCACACCGCCGTTATTGCCGACCTCAGAGGGTTAAATCTGTATTAATGAATTAATTAAAAGACATTTCATGTTCTGGCTCTGCCTATTTTAGTGTTTAGTTTAGTGTTCTCGACCCAGACCTAAAGTGCTTTGTGTACTTTGCCACTGCTATGCTGTAATAAACTTAATTTTTGAGATCTTCAACATCCACATCATGTTTTCTTCCAGAGCTTTGTCTTGTCTTCGCAGTAGAATATATAAACACATTCATCCTGCTTCTGAGTGGTCCTCGACCACACGCTACCGGACATTCGGTGCTACCCCGTCCCACTCTGCGATATATATTAAATATACAGTATAACCACTCTGAAAAATGAAGTCCAGTCTTTATCAGGAAATACCAGGCAGGGGTTTTCTCCTGGTATAAATTTGCCGGCGCTGTCAGTGGTGTAGAGCGTAACAACTCCAGACGGTTTATGAAATATGTAACCGAATACACGGTTACTATTCATCAGAATTTAATCTCTCACCCAGTCCATATTTTCATGTGGACTGGGGTAAGGTCAAAGGGTCACCATCAATCATTTTGACACATGGTGGAGTTTAATCACTTCTACTGAACATTGGTAAGTAAAGGTAAATAATCATGCGATTGCTCTGTCCATAGACGGGTGTCCGAGTCTACGCCTAGTTCCAGGTGATTGTGAAAGGTTTTCAATGGGGTGAGATTGTGATGTTGCATCAAACTGCAACTCCTGAACCTGAGGGAGAGGAAGAGATGCAGTTTATCATAAAAAAATTAAACCTTAACTACCTAACAACCAAAATACGTCAATGTGATGTCAGGAAGATGTTGGATTCCAAATAATCCAACGTCGGTCAGACGTCACATATTGGCTGAAAATGAAAGTCGTGGTTTACGTCTAAATCCAATGTTTGTTTGACGTCACACAGACATTGAATTTTGGTTGGAATAAGCACCAGACTGCAAAACCAGCTTCACTTATTAGTAACCAGATTAACATTGTTTCCGTTAGACATCTACAGAAGTTCCTATTAATAATGAATTTTTCTTGTTGTTAATGTTTTATAAAAAAAAAAAATATATATATATATATATATATATATATATATATATATATATATATTTTAGTCTGTAGTTTTAATATATATATATAGAGTCCTCTACCGTTAATATACAGCTCTTTTTTTTTCTTTATTACAGTATGTTACCATAATAATACCATGGAAGGTAACTCATATCATTTGGCAAACCGATTGCTTCAAACAGTTTGAGTTTAAAAACTAGTATCTATGCAGATATCACTGTGAACTGAAATGGAATATTTCTTAATGTAAAAGTGCAAACACCTAATGTGTAATAGTGAATTAAAGGTTCTCTAAGTCAGTGGTTCCCAAACCTGTCTAATCTGGTCGCAATTTTGTGACTTTGGCGCTTAGAGGGTTAATTCACAGTATATTCCTGTAGGCTACTTTCTAGGGGTGGGCGGATCGATCCTGAAGTATCGATACTATCGATACTGACGTGGTATCGAAAAGGGTCGATCCTCACATGAAAATATCGATCCAAATGTGTGTTTTTTTTACCAGTAATTTTTATTAATTTAGCACGCAATTCAGTGCGTAAAATAAGCTTCTAAGTGGAAAAATAAGCGAATGTTAGCAGATAATTGTGTAGGATAGAACTTTTTCTCCTAGTCATCTGTCCAGAGTCCAGACCGAACTTCCCCACCTAAAAATTTAGTGGGCGGGGTTCTAGAGCTAGAAATGTGTCTTTATTACATGCGAGAAAATAAATGATCTGAGAGAAAGAAAAATAGGTTTTGAGAGAAAAAGTTATCACACTGATAGCAAAAAAGCATTTCATGAGAGAAAAAAGAATATTTGAGAGAAAAAGTTTTCATACCAATAGCAAAAAATTATATTTGAGACTAAAAAAAGTTTTGAGAGAAAGTATTTTCTCATAGAACATAAAAAAATATAAATTTGAAATTTTTAAAATTATTTCTGAGAAAAAAAAATTCTCTCAAAATACTTTCAAAAAAATCTCAAATATATATTTTTTGCTATCAGTGTGAAAACATTTTCTCTAAAAAAAAAGTGTTCCTCTCAAAACGCTTTTCTTTGCTCTTGATGCAATTTTTTGCTCTCATGTCAGGATTTTGCTTTAGCTGTGAAAATTGTGTCAAGGGCGGGGCCACGTTCTTTTTTTCCTATTGGAACGTTCCTATTGGCCAGTCGAGTGAGCATCGTCTTGTCTTGGGAGTCGAACTGAATCATTACACCATTGTTCCCGTTGGGTTCACCTAGATAGATGCCTCCTGTGCCTCCGCGGGCCGATATTTCTAATCGCTAGGTAAACTTGCATGAGTGGTGCTATTTTTTAATGTTTAATCTTCAGTGATTAATCAGATCTTGAGATCTTCAGTTCAAGGCTGTATCTGAAGAAAGTTGTAGTTTGTGTTCTTATTTCTCTTTCTTTCAGTGCTTGTTCACAGCAGGAGTTTGAATGATTGAGAGAATGTTTCAGGAACATCACACTAACCTTTAAATGAACAGAAATAGCATTACATGTAATATTCACAAAGTGTTATCCTTTATTGTGTACATGCTGTTATGGAATATGCAATCATTCTATTATAATTATGCCTTTTTGTGTATAAAGTACGAATGTGTTGTAGTCAACCACAATGGTAACTTCATATAATGAAAGTGTTTTTATAAAGCAAGACACCAGAGGTTGTTGTTAAACGATTTGTTATGAAAGTGTTATATAATGAAGGACACTTGTAATAATCATTGTAACCATTTATTGCGAACGTGGTTAATGAAGTAAAACACTGCAACTGTTGTTGTAAAATCATTTATTGAGAAAATGGTTTAAAGACAAATGACACTGCAACTGTTGTTGTAAAATCATTTATTAAGAATATGGTTTATAAAGAAAGAATACACCACACTGAATGTTGTAAGCATTTATTAAGCAAATGGCAGGGTAGAGAGAAATTGAAAATGTATTAGAAAGAGCTTTGCTAAAGAAAGAAGAAAATTACCTTGAGGGTCCAAAGCAGGATGAAGAGCCGAAAGACTTTTATGTGGACAGGTCCGAAAGGAATGTCCAGAACTTAGATGAATTATGAGGCCATTGGCAAATGAACAAATCCTAGGGAGTTTCCAGGAGGAGATTTCTGAAGATGTCAAAAAGTTTGATGGACTTTAAAAGGACTGAAAGGAGAAGATGAAGGCAGACGCTGATTCACCAGCTGTTAGATGCCTTGCCATTGCGCCTCTTGCAGTTAACGCTTGTAAAAAAATTGGTTTTGATTTACTTTTATTTTTGTTTTATATATTAGTACATTGTATGTAAACTAGTTAACCTGTAATTTAAAAAAGAATATATATAATTGAAATTAAGAAGCTCGCCATAAGTCTCTTCTTTACAAAACATTGAGCTGAACTGACCACGCAGAAGTCTTCTGTAAATAGAAATTCAAATGCTTATTATTTAGTACAGATTTGACTTAATTTACCTAACCTGAGAATAACTAAAATAAGATTAAAAGGTGTTTAAAATTACGCACCATAAAACAATGCACATACATGTTCCCATATAAATGTGAATGTATGTTCACACACACACACACACACACACACACACACACACACACACACACACACGTATATATATATATATATATATATATATATATATATACACACACACAGACATTCACAGAATTAGTTACAACAGATTTCTGGTCAAGTCAAGTCACCTTTATTTTTATAGCACTTTTTACAATACAGATTGTTTCAAAACAGCTTTACAGAGATAACAGGAAAATAGTGTTGCAATAATACTGTCAAAGTCTCTTGGACACAATTAGACACTCTCAAAACACTCGAAGATCCTTTTACGCTGCAAGAAACCGAACAAGCTGGATTGAGTCTCAATCAGATATGAACCAATTTTTTTATTAGTGAAGACTGTTGTATTTATATTCCCCCTAAATGATTTGGCATTACCTTCAGGTTTTGAGCGTTGTCCGCTGGCTAGAAATTTCAGGGGGAGTCCGTGCCAAACTCAGTCTGGATTCGGGTGCTCTTGAAGCTTGATGGGATTGATTGTCCAGGTTCAGATAATAGTTTTTAAAAGAAAACAAACATGCTAAACATGTGATTTTGGTTAAGCATAGTATGCAAGTCTGAAACATTAATCCAAAAGAGTTTAAAAGAGAGAATGAATAAGTTTATACATTTCTCAAGTGGTTATATATATAATATATAGGATTAAAGGGGGTTTATTTCTTCTTCTCAAGAATTAAAAGAATATCTGGCTCTGCCACTGTGAAGTTTCATAGACCTTTGTTGGGAGATTGAGTTAAATATAATGAGTAATTTGTGTGTCTGATTGTTCCAGATGCAACAGATGACATCGCTTTACTTGATAATGCTTTAGCTAATGCTTTACCAAAGACTATAGAATAACACAAGAAGTGCCACTCTAATGTTTTTGAATGGGAAAACGAGCAAAGCTCAATATGGCGGAATAAGTCCCGCCTTCTAAATAATAGCCAATCGGTGATTGGTAAAGTCATCTCGTCACTGCAGCTGCCGTTAGAAGCTCCGGTTCCTATAGAAACAGTCAGATACACATTAGCTTGATCCAGCCTGAAAAATGACGTTTTGTGTCACGATTCGAGCGTTAAGGCCCGTTCACACCAAGCACGATAACTATAAAGATAACGATAAAGATAACGATAAAGATAATATATGCGTCCACACCAACAACCGATAACAGTCTTTTTATTCTAAGCACGCGCGCGCCTGCCCTGCGGTTTCAAAGTAGCGAAAATGGATGACCTGCTGCTGCGTACGTTACAAAAAAAATATCAAAAGAAAAACAGGCGCTTTTGGGTACACGATATCCTTAAAAGACGAGAGGAGTTGGGAGAATCCGTCACTCTGATTAGAGAGTTGTCGTCTTTTGAAGACAAATTTTATTCATATTTTCGAATGAATCAACAACAGTTTCAAGAATGGATTCTGATTGGCTGTTCGACAGCTGGAAAGGAAATTGTTCTGAAAGTGATCCCAACGATATTGTTCCTCATATCTTTATCGTTATAGTTGTGGTGTGAACTCTGTTATTCTTTAATATGGAGAACGATTTTTAGAATTATATCTTTATCGTTATCTTTATAGTTATCGTGCTTGGTGTGAACGGGCCTTTAAACTCACACACTTGCAAAGATGAATCGAGCAGCATATAATGGAAACCGAAAGACGCACTGATGTCAGTGCTGAACTTCAAAAACACACTCCGCATATAAATGTTTTATATGAGATTTTATATCTACATTTTTGTTCTCAGTTCTCGATACACATCCCTAGTAATGATAGATGTAATCTCTTCTTGTTACTGTTGCTTAAAGGCACACTGTGGAGGAATTCCGTTTTTGTCAAACAGCGACCCCTTGAGTCGCTGTGGAGTACTTGTATTTAACGTTACTGTCGTAAATACCACTCACCAGAGATGTCTCTGCACTCACGGCCTGATCCCCTCCCCCTGTATACCAGTACCTGTTCAGTAGGATGGAAGCTGTAACCAGTGGAAATAAGGCGTGGCCCCTTTAAGAGCTGCGTGCGCTCTGTTGAACTGTCAGCAGTCTGTATTGTATGCGCGCCTCGAACACCCCATGTATGCGGGTTATTTCTGTTTGATTCTCATTCTTAAACCTATTTTTGTTTATCAAGTAACGCTGTGGACGGTAGAACTTGTGACAGACAGTTACACAAGTTCGATTGGGGAATAAAGTGCAAGTTGTGAGATGCCAATTGCCTCTGTGAGTCTGGCTGGCCTCTGTAATAACTTCATCTGTGAGCTATCCCTATTTTTCCTCCTGACACAACGCGTTACAAAGCGTTGGACATCGAACAGGCACAGATAGCCTCCGAAGATGTCTACCAGTCAATCAACAAGAACGCCAGGTCAGCATCGCTTTTGCATCCATTGCTGATTTTTAGCTCACGCCAGTGAGTGAAAGCCTGACCGAGTGAGACTCTTGTCCGGTTCCTCACGCGGTCAGTTTCTCGTTTTCTTTTCCTTGACTCTTCCGACCTCGTTTTCTTTGTCGACTCTGCCAAGATTCAAGTCTGAAATGCGTGCTTTGTTGATGTGACGTCGTGCCGTAAAGCAAGTCGTGATTCTCGCGAGATTTCCAGCGGCGCCCCCCCCCCCCCAAGCTTTACTACCAGGATGACTCGCCCTACTATGAGTTTGTTTACCACCGAAATTACTTTGAAGCTGTTATATAAAGGTACAATTCCTCCACAGTGTGCCTTTAAGCATAGAATAACTAAAAACACTCTGTGCCAGGTCAACAGAATCGAATTGAACTCTGTGGTTAAACTGAAGAATGTATTGAAATGTGGACTTAACAGTGTTGTGTATCTAGTTTAAATATTTTGTGAAGTCTTTGAAAATGATACATGGTTCATGGTTTCTTTGTGAAATGTGTCATTTTTGGTATTAAGTCATTGACAAAAATTTGAGTTTTCTGATTTGATGGGGGTATTGTCACCGCTTAAAAATGTATACAGTTCGATCTTAAACGGGATGTTTGCAAAAGGATTTGAGAATGAACTGTTTATTTGGGAAGGTATATTTAATGTGCAAATTACTAAATTTATGTATACAATTATGAAAGTTTAATCCGAGAAATAATTGTCCATTGAACATAAATTGTATGTAGTTAAGGACTTAAGCTATTATGGAAATGACAACACAAATATTTGATCCCTTATATTAAACATTAGTGGTTCACTCATTGGCTACCTCTTAACGGTCTGGAGTTTGTTTTGGTTAAGTTAGTGACTAATGAATTTTGTCTTTTAATTGTTGTAGGTGGGCGTTATTGAAGCTATGGTCCATGCAAGCACTGGAACTGAAAATGTTGAGTACAATGGAGTGCTTGTCGAGACACAGACATGCTACATAGAAGACATAACTGGCATAACGAAACTACAGCTGTGGGAGAGGTTGATCGGAAGGCTTATTCTAGGGCGTTGTTACAGAATCTCTAACTTGAGCACAAGATCTTTTCAGGGTAAACCATATCTAACCACCACTCGGTACAGTGAGATTCAAGAGATTGATCCATTGAGTGATCTGGAATCAGAAGTTAACTTCATAGTGGATGGAGAGGTGACTACGGTTGTGGCCAAGATCTGTGCTGTAGAAGCAACCATTTCTCTGCGCTGTCCAATATGCCAGGCCTAGCAGCTTGTGTTTGATAACAAAAAAAAGTTCCATCGGTGTGATAGATATAATAAACTACAAAGTGTATACAGCTTTCAACCACAAGCAACAATGTCCATCAATCTCGTGGGGCGTACTGAGGATGTGACTCTTTCCAATACGGTAATCAAAAAGCATCTGGCAAAAGAGAGTGCGCTTCATCTGCTCATGGATCACCGGGATTTGGAGGAGCATTTCATTGAGAATGAATTGTTCAAGGTGAAAATTCAGAACAGTAATGTCATTGTAATTGACTGTTGCTGTTGCAGCAGCAGGTGCACATGTGGAGGGCGAGATTTAAACATCGAAGTTTGCTTTGAGTCAAAAGACTGAATCTTAAAGGGTTTGTTCACTCAGAAATGATTTTGTCCTTAAGTAATCACCTTCATGTCATTCCAAACTTGTAAAACCTTTGTTCATCTTTGGAATGCAAATTAAGATATTTTTGATAATCTGAGAGGTATGTGAATTACACATATGCAGGAACATCATTAAACCTTTACTTTTTTTTATGATGTCTTTGCTAACTTTCGGGAACTTTTAAAGTTTAATGATGTTCCTTAAATTTTTAATTTGCATTCTAAAGATGAAGAAAGATTTGATGGGTTTGTAACGACATGAGGGTGAGTACTTGATGACAGATGTCAATTTTTTGGGTGAAATAATCCTTTAATATGCGCTCATGTAAAGTTTATTTTTTATGTTTTGTTTTATATAGAAACATTTAACTCCGTGTTGTTTGAACATTAATAGAAAGTTAAAATATGTATATTTTTATAAAAAAAATTATATTTACATTTAAATCCATATTGTTTGAACATTTCTAGAAAGTTAAAATATTGATATTTAGTTTAAAATGTGAATGGAGTTTATTCCGTTTTGTTTTTTTTGAGAAAGATATAGCACATTGTAGCTTTTTTACATTTCATCTGTAAATGTTCTGTTTACATTTAGTGTTTAACATTTTCAAAAGAGCATTCTGTTTTTGTCAAGCTCTGTTACTATTTACTTTGATTGGAATTAAAAGCCAATAAATGTTGTTCAAAGTACTTTTGTTTCAAGTGTTTATTCTTTTTAAAGTAGAAGTGCATTAGATCTTGTGATGTTTTGTCAGCCAAGGAGTTTTCCCCAAAGCGTATAACTACGCAATACGACTAACCGTTCGGAAGGGAACCTGTTGTGCATAAAATACTACATTCTTTCTTTACTCTGATTGATAATTCATACTTTATGAAGTATTTTTTTGCTGTGAAATCTTTAATGATTTTTGTAAAGTAAATGTAAGATATACAGTGATTAGCGCCCTCTATTGAACAGGCATGAATTTAATTTCTTCAGTCCGCATATTTGTTTGACATTTGGTTTGAAAGGACCATCTGTCAACAAGTTGTCTCACATTTTTGCATAGCTTAGAGGCCAATCAGCTTGTGCCGTGTAGGAACTGATGTGATCTGTAAGCAATCACATGTCAAGCCTCTGTCATCTAGAGTTTCGTGACCAAACTAGGGATTTATAACACAAATCATCTTCATGACATTAAAATAGATCATAATCATACACAGCAGTTGTCAAGTCCTACTCCAGCTCAACATCCAAAGGACAACTCAAATTTCCAACTCAATCACTTTTATTTGGGCTTTGTCAGTTGATTGTTCTGTTCAGCAAATTATGTTGTAAACCTTTAAAGACAGAACAAAAGTTACAATTTTATTTAAACATTTTAATTAAACATTAATGCATTTTAAGTGAATTAAACACTTAAAGGGGACATATCATGCTTTTAAATCGTTCCTTTTTACATATATAAATCATACATTTTTGGTCTATATAAAGCAGAACTGCAATGCTTGGGTCTGAATTCCTCATTATTATAGCTTCACAGGCCCCTTTTCTACCCCTTTTCTGATGCGTGTCTGAGAGAGCATCTCGTTTTGGTGCGGTCTCTTTAAATGCAAATGAGACACTTCATACCCCGCCCCCTCTCCAGCTCACAGAGGTGACACTCGTTTCAACTCCACCCCGTTCGGCCATTTTTGTAGTTTGATAGCAGAGATACGATTATCTAGCGGCACAGAAACTTTTTATTCACACGTTATTAATAAAAAGTCAACAACGGAAGACTTGTCCACCAAGCCTTACATGTTCGAGCCAGAGCCGGACCCGGAGCGAGATGAAAATGAAGACGACGAACCTGCAGAACAACGTCTTCATATGGATGTATCGCAATGGTGTGTCACTGTATTTACAGTAACTTCTCCATCCATGCCCACTACTACAATACTGCATATTTTACAACGACTATTTAACACTCACAAAACAAAATATAAGTTATATTATAAACAATTAAAGAAAAGCACGTTATTATTGCACGTAAAAACGTTATTTACAACTTACCGAAATCCTCTGTTCGTCGTCTCCAAAGATAGAAGCAATTGACCCCTCAATCAGACGAAGTCTATCGGCAAATCCTTCTTTATACTGGCGGAGGTTGCTGTAGTAGTTATCCTTGAAATGCTTTGTTCGCACACACAAAAATGACTTTACCCACAGATGTGGGTACATTTCCATGAAAAATAAAACAAGGCACTTCAAAGAGGTTCTGATGCTGGGAGACGGTGTAATGAAGCGTGTGGGTTACTACCTCCAACAACCGAACATTTTGGCTTACCCTCTCGTAACTTCTGCATCCTTGAGCTTGTACTACAAAATCGCAGCGAGAAATAAAAATGGCGGATTGCTCGAAATGTTGGGCCGGAAGTTGATGTCCTTATTTGACAGTTCCGCTTCAAATACTGTGACGTATTTGTTCAAAAAAACGTCATAGAGAATAGAAAAATCGGAACAGGTTGCAAAATATAGCCAAAACAGAATATAAAGATATCAACGAAGCACCTGAAGAGACTAATTTCAACTTCTCTGTACTTATAAACACTCCAAATATAAAACAAAATGCATTTACGGGCTAAAAAAAGTGGATTTAGCATATGTCCCCTTCAAGCCTTTTACATGGAATAAAGAAAAATATTATTTCATTAATCTTCCAAATTTGATTTGTAAAGTTTTAACATTTTACCATTTTTAACTTTATACCATCCTTTTGTATCTCTACTGTTATTTTTTTTCAAACTCAAAATGTAATATTATTTTAGCACAAACACAAAATAAATGAAGGCAATGCTGCAATGTGTTACTTAAACATCTACACAACAGTTAAACAAAGCTCAAACATTTTAAGCAGCATTTTAAACCCCATGAAAGTAAATAAAACATTTTACAGACCATTGGCGTCTTTGGACTGAATCTATGAGTGAACTTGGAGCCTCTTCTCTCTGAAGTTTGTTTTTCTGACTGACTGAGAACCTCCATGCTTTTTCAGGTGCTCCAAACCAGTGACAATGACAATCAGGTGACAAGCAGCCGGTTTGCTGCTGCTAGTGCACTCTGGAAAGTGTACTTCTTTGATAATCACCTGAGATTCAGCTCAACAGCAGTTGTTAACCAGGTTTGATGGGATTAAAATGAACTCATCAGTGATCTTGACTTTGAGCTTCACTTTTCGTCTCTCATTTGAAATCTCACATGATTTAATGTTTCTTTTAGATCTGATGGACGTGAACAAGAAAGGAAAAACAGAAGCAAAAAAATCTGTCATCTGTACTCAGTGTAAAATACGCTTCAGATGTAAATCAAGGCTGAAGATTCACATGAGAGTTCACACTGGGAAGAAGCGGCTCAGGCTTTCTCTCTGAAATCACATCAGCTTCTCATTCTGAAGAAAGGGCATTTAACTGTGATCAGTGCGGTAAACAGCTTCATCAGTCCTGCAGAAACACTTGAAGATTCATTCATTATATTACAGCAGAAAAGACACGGCGGTGTGTGTTTCAGTGCAGGAAGTCCTTTACTACAGAAGATGAACTGAAAAAGCAATAGAAAATTCACACTGGAAAAAACAACATTCAAAATATTCAACGCAATTATCGCATCATCCATTTTTACTGTCATCCTTGGGCTTGCCTTACATTATAGGATCACACTCTTATTCACGCAAATGCTTTTAAACCATTCAAGTGCGACAAGACAAAAGAGAACGTGCTGTCTGTGAATGTCCTGTCTATGTGACACACACACGACGCACAGAAAGACTCGCGCCAGTATCGTGTTCACTTTCACGCTTGAACACACAATTAGGCAAAAATGTCAGATTTGACGAGTATTCTCATAAGAGCAGTCTTAAATGAGTTAGATAACATCTTAAAGGACAAGTTCGGTATTTTACACTTAAAGCCCTACTGTTTTAAGATCGTTTCTGATGAAATAGAACGGTTAAGATTGAAATTTGGACAAATGCTGCTGTCCCGAGAATTTTCGGTTTCTGTATTAGCACCCCCCCACCTCCACAATGGTTTCATAGGGGCACTAGAACAATCATTCATAAAACGCATAAAACTTTAGTTTACAAAGACGTGAAACTCACCGAGTGCTTTCCAACAGGTTTTATCGTAGTTTTTGTCCAACTCCATTGACTTTATTGCATTATCGCCACCAACTGGGCTGGAGTGTCTATTATTCAAGCTCTCAACGGAAGAATGTCCGGTTGTGAGGCGTTTGGAAAAATAGGTCCACAGTTTTACATCGAATGGTAAAACACCTGTTGGAAAGCATCTTTTGCAGCGATTTTGGTGTGAGCATATCAGTGAATATCCCAGACTGATTGTTCCAGTGCCCCTATGAAACCATTGTGGAGGTGGGGGGGTGCTAACACAGAAACCGAAAATTCTCGGGACAGCAGCATTTGTCCAAATTTCAATCTTAACCGTTCTATTTCATCAGAAACGATCTTAAAACAGTAGGGCTTTAAGTGTAAAATACCGATCTTGTCCTTTAAATGAGCTTAAAAGAGTTGTGAGAAAATGAGATGCGCTACCCGTCGTTTTTTATAGTTATACAAATCATTTAGTTCAGATAGAGAACAGACAAACTGAACTCGTCTGCTCAATTCAGCGTGAGCCGAACTACAGTCGCACTCGCAGCTAGAGCTGGGTATCGTTCTAACATTTCCAACAGCAATCGCAATACCGATATCCTGACCTCGAGACTTCGATGGTTTTCGATACTAATTATATTTTTCCACTTTAACAAGATTACATTACAAATAACCAAAAAAAAAAAAAAAACATTGGTTTTATTTTTTCAGTTTGTTGTCTGTTTTTATGGACTCATATAGTCTTTTCAGTCTGTAAAAAAAGCACCAATGCAAAATTTTTCTATATATCCTTATTATTTAACAACATGTACTCTTTACGTCAATGAGCTCATTGTTTCTGCCTTAAATTAATACTCTGTTTAAATTAATACATTGTAGCTAACTGCGTGATTTGTATATGTACATTTCTGAAATACATAGACACAGTCACCTCTGATAACAGATCACTCAAAGTCTTCATGTAGACACATGCATGTTCGGTAAAGCTGCTTTGAAATGATATGTATTGTGAAAAGCGCTACACACAAAAAAAATGCAAATTGAAGTTAAAATGGACACCGATAATGATATAACCAACTTTAAATATGTTAAAAATAATCACTTAAATTTAGCACTTGCAATCTCACCAATAAGTTAATTTAAACATTTTCATGACTTTTAATTTGTTAAAAAGTCGTTGATTCCTGAATTGATTCTTATTAGGCTCACTAGCTGATTATAACAGCTGTCTTTTTTACCCTCCAAATAATGCTGCAAACATCAATAATGGCTTTAAGTTGTCAATGCTGGCTAAAGACCATGAAATAAGAAAGATAATCCAAGGCTAGCTGTGCATTAAATGATTTGAATGCACTCCGCTTAGAAGATGCCGAAAGACATAGTATTATTATTTTATAACGGATTTCGCCCAAATTTTCAAAGATCTTTTGAAAATCACTGAATAATTTGCACATTTATGTAAGAGCATGTAAATGTTGCCACTGCTAAAATCATCAACCATAACCAGATCTGCTGTCTGGACTTCTGATGTACCGATAACTAAGGATCTGCATCTGTCACATGACAAAAGACTCGGGAGGTAAAGTAATAATTTTCCTCATACATTATCTTTGGAAACATTATAATGATTTCCTAATTCGGAATATGATCAAGATTGCGTAGGATGACGTTTTCAGGGCATTTGGCTGTTGAAAATACAACATTTAACGCCTCTCAAATGAAGGAAATTACTTGAATAAAGATTAGTTGATTTTGATGAACGAGATTGTACGAGAGAATTATTAAAATGACCCCGTCTTCCAATCACTACCAATAACAACCTGAACATTTCAGTATGTTTCCAACACCAGCCAGTGATTGTGTGAAATACATGCATTTGAACCTCATTTAAATGAACACAAACAGATATTTTCTGTGACATTTCTGCGTTGAGTTGTAAAGTTCCTTTATGCATACGTAATCCTCAAAAACAGTTCCTTTCTGCATAAATACTGACCACACAAACACAGATGAGGAACACAACGCAGGAGAGAAACTGTTTGTTGGCATCTTGACACCGAAACTCTCTGAAAGTGCAAATGGAAATATAGAAAAACTTGGGAAATGTACAGAGAACATGAGAAAAGCATTGATAATATCTATGAAAATTATGATGCTAAAAGAGGTAAATTTGAAAGAGAGATCACGGACTGTAACGCAACGAGAATCCAGTCATCTGAACTCACAGGTACTTTTTCAGAGATTATTAAGAATACATTTCATCACATAACGTAACGTAACAGCAAAAATGGAATTAATAATGACCTACATTTCCGTGCTTTCATTTACTCCACGCTATTTGAAGTGATTAAAGAGTATGAGTGTGTGTTTGTTGATCTTCAGGAGCTGACGGTGTGAAGATCATACGCTTCAGAGCAGTTGCTGTGTGTTTGATACTGCTGTGTGTTCTTCTGCTGACTGCAGTCATAGTGCTGTGTGTCACGTTCATATCCACGAACAATGAGAGAAACCGGCTCATATTCATCAATGAGAATCTGACGAGAGAGAGAGACGAGCTAAAGTGGGAGAAAAACGATCTTCAGATGAGTCTTGGTAACATGGGTGCGTTTCTCTGGTCATTTTAGTAGATGCTTCATAGCAGGAATAGGATATGGTTAGTATTCATAAGCAAGTGTAATTCTACATAATATGGACCACATGATAAGTTTCTACAAAAACTCTAAAATGTAAAGTGACGTTTACTTGCCATTTGGTCTACTAGTTGTATGTAAAGTTCCTGTTGCGTTGGGTTTAAGTGTCTTAAATTGAAAGAAATATAAATTAACTTTAAAGACATGTGAGTCAAGTTTAAAATCCAAAGGAACAACTCGACCAATATAATTGGGAAAACTGCTACATGTGATCATACAACAACTTGTTGGCTATTTGCACTAAGTACAAATTGCATTAGATGCTGTTAAATAGTCATTTCAATTGGCACAAAAAAGTAATTTCTTTGCTCTAACTTCACTAATTTCTTTGCATGAACTGGTTGTGTTTATTCTGTAGATGGATGGACTTACTATCAGTCCAGTCTTTACTTCTTTTCCTCTGAGTGGAAGAGCTGGAATGAGAGCAGAAGATATTGTAGAGACAGAGGAGCAGATCTGATCGTCATAAACAACGGAAATGAACTCGTGAGTGTGAGAGAGGTGTATGTGAATTTAGCGGATATTGTCAGTGTATGATATAAATGTGCTGTGGTTTCACATTCCTAGGAGTTTGTTAACAAGGTTGTAAACAAAGAGTTTGATGTATTCTGGATTGGTCTGAGTGAAGTGGAGGGCGTTTGGAAATGGGTTGATGGCAGCGCACTGAACTCTAGGTGAGAAATCACTGATTATTATCTAATAAATGATTCTCACTGCCAGTATTATATATCACACTGAAGGCAGCACTGAACATCTTATGTTGATCTGTAGTTTCAGGTTCCGGGAGTCTTCAATTAGATATATAGGACAGAAGGGTGCAATAAGTGTTTATTCATCATGGTGTTATTTTTTACGTGATCAAATTTTTAGATGGATCTGTGAGAAGAATATTTTACCCACTAGAAACATAACACACCTTTTGTAAAATCCAAATTTAACATTAACATACTTTCTTGAATTGCTGATGAAATTTAAATATATTCCAGTAAATACCTGTATAGTACTTGACAAACACATATCCTCGATTTATTGGCCTATTATCGGACAGCTCTTTGTTTTATGTTTATTCTGTAATAAACTATCTTTAAACTAACAAAACTTGTTGCTTTGAATATTTACAGCATATATAAATAAATACAGCATATATATATATATATATATATATATATATATATATATATAAATACAGCATATATATATATATATATATATATATATATATATGCTGTATTTATTTTTTACAGACATTTCCTTAAACCCTTAAACACAATGCAATGAGTAGTCCAAATATATGGGTGATATAAAACACCTGTGAAAAAAAACGATATAAACCATTTTTTAATTTTTTTCAGTCTTTTTTTTTTTTTTTTTACATGAATTTATACAAACATGTTCATCGGGACATATTTTATGCACTTTCTTAGAGTATATATACAATTTATATTTCTCTAAAAAAAAAGGTCATAATAAAAACCACCAGCCGCTACAGTTGTTGGCACAGCAGTTCTGTGTTTGGGGCTGTTGTGTGGTGTTCTGCTGGTGGCCGTCACAGTGCTGTGTATAAAGTTCACAAAATAACTGTTTCCGATCTGGAAAGAGGCAAACTGTCTCAAAAGTCTGAGTAAAAATTGACAGAAGAGAGATAGCAGTTATGGAAGGCAAAACCATACCCCCTCGGCTCTTATTAATGCATGGTGTTTCCTTCAGCAGCATCAGTGAATGTTTCAACCTTTTGTAATAGTTGTGTTTGAGTCCCTCAATTGTCATCAGTGTGAAAAGATGGATCTCAAAATCATACAGACAAAAGATGCTGGAAAACTGAAGAATTTGCAGGACCTGAAGTAGTACGTCATCTGGGGACTTTTCATCCAATGTCTTTCAAAAGCCACGAAGTCGGACTACTCTGCTGGCGTCCTGTTTTCCGCATACTATATAACAGAGAAGTATTTGATTTTGAACATAATGTCAAATCAAATAGCTACCATGTTGACAAAAGAATAGCGGGTACAGAACAAAGGAAAAACAGGAACCAATAAATAGCAACTAAAAGTCCATGAAAGTGAAACTAAGATCACAAAAAGTTAATGATATAATTCTTATTTTGATTGCATAACGATAAATTACTGTCATTTTTGCTTCAGGTTCAAGAAGAGTCTAATAGTAGGCTGGATAATGAAGTGTTTCTGTGAGAAGAGCATTTTATAAAATTAACTGATACATTACATGTTGTCTATAAGAGTGAGTCTTCAAATCATTCATTCAATAACGATGGTTCATTTATGAAACAAGGGACTCGCTTTATGAGTGAGTCATTGGCTGTGTATGAAATTGCCCTCATTCACTATTCCCTATTTTACTCCACTCAAAATATTGAGTGAAAAAGAGCGAACAAATTTGCAATGCTCCTTATTGCAATTCATTATGTGACTGGATGAGTGCACTTGATAATGCCCACTATGGTTTCTGACACCACTACTTGTGTCGTATACTATAATCGTTTAGTCAATCAATTCGTTCAAAACACTGATTCTCTCAGGAATGAAACGCCACTACTGTGTGTTGGTCTGAGAAGCGCAACAGCTTATTCTGCTACGGCTTCGCTTGGAACTATTTACGTTGGTTGAGCAAAAATATACAAAGTATCTGACAATACTGTGCAAGTTCCTCAATGTCAACTTCTTGTTTATTCAACTGCTTTTAAACAGGGTTGAATACAATATACTGATCATCATGTCCGACGTGTTCAGGAAGTGACTCGAGGAAGCTCAATAACCAGAACTGATGCTGTTAGTTATTCTCAACATCTAGCAAATGAGAATGACTTGGTCAGTCAAGATGGTGATGACCTTTGAAGCGTCGGGAAACACTCAATATCACATAATCAAGGCACAAATTCAATTCTTCACAGCATTTACATTGAGATTATAATGAGCCACGTGAAACTTTTTAAATCTAAACATAAATTATAATATAGATACATATGAAAAGAGTTTAACAATAAACAGCACCAAATGTTTCCAGTGTCAAAGTATTTATGTTCAGTCAGTTTCTGCGCATAAAAACTATAACGTTATTGAATAATTACATCATTGCACAATGAATGTAGTTATTAGAAAATCAAACTATATTTGAATTCATGGACATATTATGCTGCTGTAGTCATTAGCCTCTAGAGATTTATGGGTGTCTGTTTGTTTTACTATATTGCATTATTATGTATATGTGTTATATTATGAGAAATACCAGTATTGTCTTTCCATAGCATTGCATTGTTTATGCTTTTGATCTTTCATTCAAAAAATGCTCAAATCCATGATTCCCATTCATATTTATGTTTATTTGTTTTGCCCACCAGGGTGACTAGAAGCATGTAATTGTCCAGACGTGACTTCTTGTTCCACAGGAGAATAAATATGAGGAAACACAAAGGCCACATTCTGTTAATGATCCATCATAATGAGTCAAACCAAAGAATATAGTTCTGATGTGCTGCAAAATATTGTTGAGATTCACAAAATAGAAAGTGGCTGCAAGAAAATAGCTAAAGCACTGAAAATCCACCATTAGGGCAATAATTAAAATGTTCCGTGTATGTTCCTGTCAAGTCTTCGTCGTCGTTTAGGAGTCAATCTTTGATACCAATCTTTCATTTGAAAGCCACGTTTCTAGCATCTGTAAAACCGCATTCTTGCATCTTAAAAATGTATCTAAATTACATCAGATGTACATTCCTCGGGAAAAGACTTTAATGCTTTCAAGACTGAATTTTCGAAGACTGACGGCTTGTTTACTAGAGGAAACTATATTATCATACCAGCGTCTCTTCAAGGAGAAATTATTGAACAAATACATGAAGGACATCTGGGCTTGACCAAATGTAGGGAGAGAGCACAGATATCTGTATGGTGGCCAGGTTATCCTCTGAACTAAAACTGAAAATTGAAAAGTGCAAATTCTGCTGCAAACATCCAACCCCCCTTACCTGATAGACCATGGCATATTTATGGGATTAAAAAGAAAAAACACTTTCCAGATATTTGTAAATCCTACTTACACTTACAACCACAGCTAAACAAGTTCTTATCAAGCTCAAAGTAACACTCGCACGATTCGGCATCCCAGAAGTAGTCGTTTCTGATAATGGGCCGCAATTCACGAGCAAAACAATCCAGTCCTCGAGCCATGCGCTACATTTTTGAGCATGTAACTTCAAGTTTGCATCATCCCTCGAGCAATGTACTTGCAGAACGTGCAGTCCACTCAGCAAAAGCCATCCTAAGGTAAAAAGACTCAGTACTAGCATCAACTGGAGTGAGCCTGGCAGAGCTTCTGACGGGACGGAGACTCAGGAATACCTTTCCAACTCTGCACATGAAAATTATGAAGATTGCCTTTATTTTCAGTAACACGCCTAAACAGTTAAATAACTGGAAAAATGTACATTTGGCGTGAGTGCATTTTTTATGGAACGCCACACTTCTAATAAAAATCTGAAATGGTACTGCATTTTCTCTGTAAAAACAACAACATTGTTATACAGAGTAGAATATTTTATTCAGTATTTTACATCAATGAATGAGAAACATTAGGATGGAGAGCATTTTTTGTTAGGATCGTTTCTTGTCATTGTTGACGGTCATGTTGTAATGAAGCTATTGATGTTTTTTGAGCGTGAGTTGCTCTAGATGTCAATAAAGCTGCTAACAGGGATTGAAGAGTAATATTACATGAGCAAGTGAAGTGTCTATATAAATCAGTTTATTCATTTATTATGGCTTCATTTGGATCTATTTTGTTGAGAGAGAAAAAACAAACGAAAAAAAAAAAATTCCATTACTTTATAATGCCAAAACATTTAAACTTTTACTATGAAAATTGCACTGAAATCACATCACATATTTTATATATATATATATATATATATATATATATATATATATATATATATTAAAAAACGGTTCAAGGGATTATCAATATTAGTTGATCTTGGTCAAAGATTTCAGTGAGTCTTGGTGGTTGTGAATGTGTGTAGATGTGTGTTAATTACTGTCACAGTCCAGGTCACACTCGCTCACGATCAAGCTTCTGATTATCAGAAAAATTAGACACTAAAGACCATCCGTCCTGATTATACGACACACTCCAGACATCAGTGATACAGAAATCACGTCCCTTCCTCTGCTTTGATGCTGTAGTTACTCCAAGAGTCCAGCTCTTTAACCTCCACATCCCAGCAGTGTGTTCCTGAGTTAAAGCCCTCTGAACCCACAACACAGGGTACAAAGTTAAATCTCTCTGGATTACCAGGAACGGGTTTATTGTTCTCACTGTTTCTCACACTGGTCAGATCTTCAGACAGGACGAGATCTGGATTCACAGTGTTTGGATCCAGAATCACAGGAGCTGATGAGACACAATCAATCAAGAGTGAACCCAACACAGATTATTATGAATTATGACATTATGAATTATGTTTTTATAGTAAAGATGAGCTTGATAAACTGATATTAACAAAATCAATAAAAACTGAACTGTAGAGATCTGCTGTATCACCCTAACTGTATATATCATGTTCTTTTCTTGTTTACGGCTCATTTTGGTGCAGTGGCTCATATGGATATTCACATAATGCTAAAATCTTTAACTCTCCACCCATCCATCATTTCCAGCTCAGATCTTCCGCTGTCAGACTCACTGTTTTGGACGATGTCCTGCATCTTCTTCCAGACTCTGAACGGCAGGTTGCCCAAGTATCGCGGCACATGAATCAAAGCTCCAGAAGGCATCTGTGGATCCGGCCGTGAGATCTGGACTCTGGAGGAACATTCAGGAGTCAGAACTGCAGTGGCTTTGGGTCAGAACCAGAGAGACCAGAGACAGGAGCAGATCACTCACCTTTCCATTGAAACTGGAAACTCCTGCAGAACAAACACACCATTATCATCAAGAACTCAATCAATCAACCAATGATCTGAAACCAGACCTTCAGAAAGCAGACGTCATTGGCTTTCATCTTCTCCTCCATGTTTTTGATTGTGTGTGAAAGAGCAGAGATGTGTGTGTTGATCTCCTCCAGCTTCTCCTTCATCCTCTGCTTCTTCTGCTCCTCTTCCTCCCTCAGTGCAGTGACTGTAGCTTCTTCTTCATCTCTGAGAAACTGATGAAGCTTCTCAAACTGATGTTTAATCTGACGCTCTGTGTGCTCAGCTTGAGACTGAAATCACATCACATTCACTTCAATCATCTCAATCGACTCAATCAACCCTTCACATCATTCATATCAGAGATAAACTTGGATATCCGACATATAACGGATTTAGAAGCAGATCGCGGCTTGTCATTTACAGAAATAATAAACTGGAATCTATTATATCAAATCATAACTGTATAAAGTGATCCTACAGCTGTGATGAAATTAACTCAAGTTTCGGTTTCCTCACCTTGATGTGTTGAACTCTTTTCTCAAACTCTCCTTTCTTTTTTTCATTGTGTTGAAGTTTCTCTTGTAAGGACTTCAGTGCTGTATTGAGCTCCTCCTAGAATTGAACAAAAAATACATAAAACACCAGATTACAGTGAAGAAAAGAAGACAAGACAATACAGTGATATGTTCATATACGGCTGTGAAACGGTATTTGCCCCCATCTTAATTTCTTCTGTTTTTTGTATGTCTTATAATAAATTATAGGGCTTACACTAACGGTTATTGTGGTAATCAAGTCAATTATTCTGACTATCAAACGCCGACCACTCGGTCTGGTTCACAAATTATGTTTCACAACCAAACACACGCGAGAAGTGATAAGTAAATAAGACCGGATTTCTCACGCGAGACTAATTGTTATTTGTTAAAAAATGGTAGCCTTTAGTTTTCTGACAGAGAAATGATTCACGTTCATCCAGTGTCAGTGTTGGTTCTTTAAAATATAAGATGGATAAACTCGGGCCTCAGTTGGACTCATTTATTTAATGCGCTGTGAATTATTATTAAACTTTCCGGTGTTATGAACATCACTACCTTTGATACTGATACTTATGGTTACCTAAATGTGGTCGTGACTTTTCATTTAGCCCTGGCCAAAAGTTTTTAGAATGACACAAATATTAATTTTCACAAAGCCTGCTGCCTCAGTTATGATGTCAATGTCACTTTTATTTGTATAGCACTATTAAAACAACACGTTGACCAATGTGCTTTACATCACCATCTTAGTAAAATAGACAAAATAGTAAAAAAGTAATAGAATAAAAACAATAATTTTCATCAAAAATAAGAATAGGTCATGGCAAATGTGGCTTAAGTTGTACTTTAAAAAACATGTACAGAGTCAGTGTCCCTAAAAGGGCTGCACAATACATCGAAATTATCGAAATATCCTAAATGTATATATCACGATATGCATATCGCTACGGCTTGCAATAACTTATGAACAATAGGCAAATAGAAAATCACTCACTGCTCTTGGCTGAATAACTTTTGTAGCTTTAATTAGAATCAATATATATTTAATTAATATAGTGAAAACTAAGTAATTTTTTGTTGTTGTTATTAAATAAACCTAATGTAGGCCTAGCTGAACCCCGTGGTTTTACACTGATGTTAAAATAACACTTACGTCTTATGCTACAGTCACCTTCATGTATAAAGCGCTTTTTTAACAGTATGGATTGTTTCAAAGCAGCTTTACAGTTATAGTAGAAATTACCGTAACAGATTGTTTAGGCTGTACAACAGCATTAGGATAAAGTTATTGTCCAGCTAATGTTAGTTTTGATTGAAACACAAAACAGTGCCTGGTGTCTCGAGAACGCGCTCCCTGAAATAGGTTAGTTAGTGGCATGGGGAACAAAACAATTTTATAAAACAAATTTTGGGTCCATGGGTCAAAATTTTTGTTCATTATTGCAATATGGCATAGTAACATCTGACAAAATATCTGTTAGAAATATCTTTCTCCTTCAGCATACAAAACAATAGTCTATGTATGATTTTTATACTAGGCAGCAAAACTGCCACGTCTGTACATTTTTCCTTTTGTGTTGAAGCTAAACATCTGGTATCCGTTAAGAGAGGACTACTCAGCCCCTCCTTTCTCAATGTTCGTTCCTTTCTATACATTGTGTGTTTGAAAAGCTCCTAGGATCCAAAGGATCCTGTGGAAATCTAACAGGATATTGCCCATATTAAGAAGCTGTTATATAACGTCTATATGATATCTATGATGTAATGTTTGATTTTATTGGTTAGACTTGTATTCTTTTGTTTAAGACTTTCACTATATAAACCCTAGACAAAGGATATTGGGTTGAGCTTCTACTCCAACCAGCGCTGGTTTATTGTATTATCTGTTCATAATAAAGGACCAAGAATTGGGGCACTTTTCGTTTGGACCATTTCATTTCCATTTCTAACAATTTGGGTTGCTCGTCCGGGATTTCTCCAGACAGGTAAGAATTAAATTTTTTTTTTTTTTACAAAAGAAAAGGTTGATTCTTCCTGTCTGCTGAGAAAATTTTACCTATAGTGCCGTGATTTTCACCATATTTGGTGAAATTTGTTTGTTTGTCCGTCGTATATGCGGGACGCCTGTCCGTCGTATATGCGGGACGCCTGTCCGTCGTATATGCGGGACGCCTGTCCGTCGTATATGCGGGACGCCTGTCCGTCGTATATGCGGGACGATTTGTCCGTCGTATATGCGGGACGTTTGTCCGTCGCATAAATAAATGCGGGACGTTTGTCCGTCGTATAAATAAATACGGGACGTTATCCTCGTGTTTGTGTTTGAACGCGGGAAGATCGGAAGGAAAACTGATCACTTTCCTCCGGTTGGAAATATAGATTTGACACGAGATATTCGGTTTTTCTCTTGCAAATTATATTTCGATTTACCTTTGGTCTTGGTTATGGATAGATAATACATTATTTTATTTTATTATTATTATTTTTTTATTTATTTATTTTTTTTTTCTCTCTCTCTCTCAGTTTTTCTCTTCTCTTATTTCTCTCTTTATTGGCCAATTTACTAACACAATTAATTTTCTACTGCATGTTTTTTATTTTGCTTTCTATTTGGCCATACTTATTTGTTTAAGTTGCATCACGGAGAAATTTTTGTGTTGATAATGGGGAATAAAATTAGTCCACCGTTAAAAGATGAATCTCCGAAAGACTTTATGATTAGAAATAATCAAGCATTTTTTACGGAGCCATATTTGTCAAATTTAGCTGGCTGGTCAACTGGCAAAACACAATTAGATCCGTTTCCCCGTGACGGCTCATTCAAAGACGCGGATTTACGCGCAGCAAAAGATATGATTTTTGGAAATTGGGGCGACCCCGATTGGGATTATTCTTACATGAAACAATCTTATAAAATTTGGAAGGACATGCAATGTTATTGGAACAAAGGTCCACAAAGAGTTGACAATACAGGCAATAATATGATTCCACAAACTGAATTGGCTGTGAGAGAGAGTGTAGTTTCTGCCGTCCTTTCTTCTCCGGCCGAGAGAGACAGAAATTCTCTGCTAGGGGAGGGGCTCTCGCAGCCTATGGAGGAGAAAAAAAGGCTCTCACAGTCTGTGGAACAGAAAGTTGTCCCGCAGCCTGTTGTAGCAAAAACCCCCCTACCTCCAAAATACGAGTGTATTCCGACTCTTTCTGAACCAACAAAAAATAGATTGTACCCCGATCTGACGACTGCGACTTTGTGTCCTTTTGTTGAAACTTCAGAAGGATTCAAAGTTCATCCATTGCAAATTTCTGAAGTGATGGCAATTTCTAAGGAATTGCCAGACCCAGCACGGTCGCCACATCAATTTGTTTCGATGCTTAAACGCTTAACGGCGTACAGCCAACTTACTGGTCGTGATTATCGTTTTATTTTGACTAAAACGTTGCCTGCCGACATTACAGAGGAAGAATTAATTGCTGAGGTTGATTTGTTAGACCCAGTGAACGACTCACCACCCGTCCGGGGTATTGTGTTTAAAGATTCGGATCCTGTTGATTTGTCCGACCCCACAAGCGCATTTAGGATCGCTGATTACGGGGACTATAATCCCGACTGGATTTGGGCCAGTCCTGGTAAACTGAAACTATTTTTTAAACAACTGACTGCCTTTTTAGTGAAGTTGTCTTCTGCTAAACAGGACATTTCTCACGCAGCGAACACAAAGCAAAAGGTGGGAGAAAGTCCACTTGCATTTTTTAATCGATTTCGAAATGCTTGGATTCACGAATCTGCGATTCCTATTGATGAGGATAATTGTTTGTTGTTTGTGAACACGTTTTTGAATAACATGCACAACGAGACTGCACAAATGATTCGAATCACTACCACCAACATTAGTAACATTTCTGTTGATGAATTGGGAAGACGCTTGCGTGAACTTTCGTCTGCTGGGGCATTTGACCACTCCAGAGGAAAAGTTCCCGCAATGTTTCAAGTTAGTTCCGCTGTCCAAAATCGCCCGCCACCCAATGACGGAAGGGACATAAAGTGTTTTTTCTGTGGGTGTCGCGGACACACGCAACGCTTTTGTAAGAAAAGAGCTGAGAGATTTCAGCGAAATAATGATAAACAGATGTTCAGGCGCTCTGATGGCCCGATGCCAAAACCCCCTCCCTTCATTCCTCCCTCTGAAAGACAGAGACCTGTTTATCCAAACGCATGGCAAAAGCAATGACTGTGCCGAGAAAAGGTGCTGCATTTTTCTGATAACTTTTCACAGATTTCAATGAGTTATGCAAACAAGTCAAATGTTTTGCCCTTTATTGAATTGAATGTTGACCACAAGCCATATGTTTTTTTAATTGACAGCGGCGCCTCCATCTCATCGCTGTCTTCTACTGTGTATGAGGGACCAATTACAGGAAAAAAACTAAATTCTATAGGAATAGACAATGTTCCTGTGGTTTGTAATTTGACACCAACTTTACCAGTTACCTCTAATGATGTACCATCATTATTCAAAATGCATGAGTTTGCAATAATTCCCGATTCTCCATTCTGCTTGTTAGGAAGAGATTTAATGCACAAGATGGGTGTTAAATTGGAATTTGACTCTGACTCTTTGCAACTCATGTTTCCAGCAGCCTTTTCTCTTACGACCGACACAGGAAGTGCTCCCTTCGAGGATGTGTCTGCAACTGAGCTCGGACAGGAAGTTGCTGGGGTAAACCCGAAACTGTGGGCGGCGCATAAGGATGACGTAGGCCTACTCGACATTCAACCTTATGTGGCTAATTTGACAACGAATAGGCCTGTGTTTCAAAAACAATACCCGCTTTCAAAGGAAAAAGAGGAGGGAATTCGACTTCTCATTGATCAGTTTCTGGCTCAAGGCATTCTGGTCCCCACTCATTCACCTTACAACACACCAATTAATCCAATCAGGAAAGCAAATGGTTCTTGGCGCTTAACGCAAGATTTGAGAAAAATTAATGAATTGATAAAACCACTTGCTCCCATTGTGCCAGATGTACAGACTATTATTAATTCTATACCTTTGGAACATACATTTTTTTCTGTTATTGATTTATGCTCCGCCTTTTTCAGCATTCCTGTTGACCAACGAACACAGCCACTTTTTGCTTTCTGTTTTCAGAATTGCCAATACAGCTGGACTAGATTACCCCAGGGATTTAAGGACTCTCCTGCCGTTTTCTCCGCTGTAGTGCACGCAACGCTGAAGGATGTCAGACTCCCTCCTGACACCTGTCTGCTCCAATACGCTGATGACATTCTCGTCACTGGTGCTTCTGCGGACCTGTGTGCTGCTGCCACTACTATTGTCTGCAACGTTTTAGCAGAGGCTGGTTTCAAGGCATCTAAAGAGAAACTTCAGTGGGTGAAGAGGAAAGTCACTTACCTCGGCCATGAACTGTCACAAGGCCAAGTTCGCCTGTCGGCGGACAGAGTCAAAGCTATCGCTTCGTTCAAGCACCCATCAACACGAAAGCAAATGCAAAGCTTTCTGGGACTGGTCAATTACTGTCGATCATGGGTACCGAACTGTTCCATGTATGACAAAATCCTGCGAGATGCTACGCTGGATGACAAAGAGGACATTACATGGACAAGTGAAATGGACCAAGCGTTCAGACATTTAAAGTCCTCCCTGTTAAGGCCTCCTGCCCTCGGCCTTCCGTCCTATACCGACGATTTTCACCTGTACGTGCACGAAGGTGGGGGCACGGCCGCGGGAATCCTGGCCCAAGAGCATGGGGGTACCTTTCGTCCAGTAGCTTATTTGTCTAAAACTCTTGATCCAGTGGCTCGGGGACTCCCGGCCTGTTTACGTGCAGTGGCTGCTGCAGCGATCATGGTACAGGATGCTGAAAGGGTTGTTTTATCACATCCACTCACAGTTCACACACCAAGTGGGAACAATTATGCGAAATATTTCTACTCAACACATGTCTGCTCAACGCCGTTCTGGCTATGAGGCTATATTATTAGCAACTGATAATTTAACATTGAAAGTAACTTCTGTTATTCATGGCCCTACTGTACATCTGCACAGGTTGTTGACGGATGGTGAATTTGAGAGCGATGACCACGACTGCCTGACCAGACTCCAAACTTCGACTGCCTGCAGGCCAGATGTGTCTACATCTGTCCTGGAGGAGGGAGATAATTGGTATATAGACGGATCCTGTTTCAAGCCAAATGACAATTTATACTTGTGTGGATATGCTATTGTTGAATTACCTGATCGTGTAATTGAGGCATATTCGTTGCCATATAAATCAGCGCAAGTAGCAGAATTAATTGCTCTAACGAGAGCTTGTAAATTGGCAAAAGGTCAGTGCATCAATATATACACTGACTCCAAATATGCGTACGGCGTTGTCCATGATTTTGCTAAATTGTGGGAAGAAAGAAATTTCAAAACCTCCGACGGAAAACCAATTTCCCATCATAACATCGTGGCCGAGCTCATCAGTGCAGCACAGCAACCATCGAAACTTGCTGTTATTAAAGTACCTGGTCATAAAACAGGTGACTCGGATGAGGCTAAGGGAAACAGGTTTGCAGATGAAGTCGCGAAATGGGCTGCTAAAGAAGTAATACTTAGTCCATATGTAAATGAACAGAGCACCGAGGTGCCGATGATGAATTCGTCGCTAATTAATGATTTGGACATTAAAGTACTACAAGCTAACCCTACGCAAGCCGACCTAATTCATTGGGCCGCGAACGAAGTAAAACCAGATCAAGCTGGTATTTTAAGAGACAAGCAGGGTAGAATCGCTCTACCAGCATCCACCGTTGTAATGCTGTGCAGGCATTATCACGGGGTATCACACGTGTCAAAAGAAAAAGTGATCCAAAATTTGAATCAATCATACTGCATAGCAAATGTTCGAAAGAATACTTTGTTGATATTGGATGCTTGCTTGGTGTGTGCACAAACAAACAGACACAAGGCAACTCGCCATGACGCTTTACCGCATCCCGAGCTTCCTTTTCAATATTTACAGATCGATTTTACACATATGCCTCCATGTGGAAATAACAAATATTTGCTCGTGATTGTTGATCGATTTTCGAAGTGGCCAGAAGCTTTTCCGTGTGGTAAAGAAAACGCGCAGACGGTAGTAAAGGTTCTTGCAAAAGAAATTATACCGCGTTTCGGTATTCCAACCGTTATAGCAAGTGATAATGGAACTCCGTTTGCTTCAAAAGTCACACAATTATTAGCCAAAGAACTTAATATTAATTGGCACTTCCATATTCCCTATTCTCCGCAATCCTCAGGGAATGTGGAACGGACCAATAAGACGATAAAAGAACGTCTGAATAAGGCGTGTCTAGATACAGGCAGAAATTGGGTTGATTTGCTGCCTACCGTATTGACGGAAATGAGAATGTCTCCATCGGCAACCACAAAAATGTCTCCATTTGAAATTCTAATGGGTAGACCTTTCCCGACCCCTTGGGTCAGAGGTCGCGCTGGCAATCTCTCCACAGGTGACACGGAGGTGATCATTGCAGATTACGTGGATTCCCTAGTTAGAACGTTGAATGGCATAAATGGTGATGTCTCTCTCTCTCTCCCTCTTCCTTCAGAAAAGCCAACGCACCCGTTTGTTCCAGGACAGCAGGTGCTCATAAAGTGTTTGAAGCCCACGAAACTCGGTGAGCCGAACTACTTAGGACCATCCACTGTTATCGCTGTGACGAGGACAGGTGTTCTGACTGATCTCCAGCCCCAGTGGATCCATGCTAGCCGAGTGAAAGCAGCCCCATCCCAGGGGAACGCATAAGCCTATGCGGAAGTGGTGATCGAAAGGAGAACGAGGAAGAGAAGCAGACGAGTAACGAGATTGCTGATTGAAATTAGCAATAATTATCATTGAATACATTAAGCCATGTCTGCAAAGTTGATAATATGCCTGATCGTGCTGACAAGCATGCTCATATATACACAAGCACTTATTGGCAGTGGCAATGAAACTTGGTTGAAACAGGAAGACGAACCACATGCGTTTGCTTCCAATATGTGGTGGAGGTTAGCCAACTTCACTGCTAAGTCTACAGGAAAACAGGGTGACTGTTATGTTTGTACAAAAATGCCACAAAGTGCTTCTGGACCTCATGTAACTGTTCAATCGCCAACGACAGAAGAAGAACTGTTCTGTCCCTTATATCTTAGTAATATTGGTGCACTTGCTCCCCAAAATTCAACAGGAAATTGGACTTGTCCTGGTAATCGGGTATTGACAGTTGCAGTACAAGTACATGTTAAAGTGGCAACTGTAGGTCCTATTCCAGATTCGTTGTTCTGTATGGAAAGAAAAATAGGAGCCGCAACATTGGGTTCAATTCCTGAGAATAAATGTAATCAAATATATCGCCGTTGTGAAGTACGAAATATGCCCTGTT
Source organism: Siphateles boraxobius (assembly GCF_051911475.1). NCBI lineage: Eukaryota > Metazoa > Chordata > Actinopteri > Cypriniformes > Leuciscidae > Siphateles > Siphateles boraxobius. The sequence continues at coordinate 2,172,341 of NW_027508822.1, read as the reverse complement.
GTTTGAGCTGTTTGACGGGAAAAGGAACATTTGACGTGGAAGAATGCTCAAAAAGATCTTCACTCCCTCTAACTACTCTGCATGCTTATGCAGGGGCAACTCCCGAAGAACAAGAATTATGTGATGAGTATTGTGGACTTTATTCGGGTAAAAATTGTAATAGGTATGTGCCATCTGTAAAAGGAACAAGAGCTTTGAAAGATTGGTTTTGGTTATGCGGGCACATGGTTTATACCTCGTTACCTTTTAACTGGAGTGGACGATGTGCCCTAGTAACTTTGGAAGAATATTCTATGGTTATTAGACAACAAAGAAATGATAGAGTAAACAATCAAAGGAACACACGTGCTCTCTCTGACCGCAGTTCAGTTAGTAGTTTGGGTAGAGATAATCCAGTACCAAAAGAACACCGATTATGGACTGGTACAGAAAAATTCTTTGAAGGTATTTTTCCAATGATAGGTGTAACCAGTCTGCAAATTGAAGTAGAAGTTACCAGATATGAATTGATTTCCTTTATTAAAACTACAAGGAACACTTTAGCTGGTGTAAAAGAAGAGCTTCGAGCACTTCGCTTAACTGCCTTACAGAATCGTTTAGTCTTGGATCAACTTACCGCTTCTCGCGGAGGAGTATGCGTGATTGTTGGAATTTCGTGTTGTACGTACATCCCTGACAATGATGCAGATGGTCACATTATAGCTGATGGAATAGATAATATGACAAGAATTGCTGACGAGCTACAGAGGAGAGAAGTGAGCGATAGAAGTGGTTTTCTAGATTGGATCACAAATTGGAAACAAATGCTTATATCTGCTTTAATCCCAATAGGAGTTATACTTTTAATCCTTGCATTTATTGTTTGTTGTATTATTCCATTTATTAGGATGTTGATTCATCGTGCGATGAATACATTTGTATCCTCCCAATATGCTTTGATGAACAGAACTGTTAAGTATTAGTGATTTTGAAGGAAATGTTTGATTGAAGAATATCTCATGTATTATGGTACTAGAATGAGTATGCTGAAAAGTATGTGATACGATAATTCTATTATAATCATCTTATCAAAGTGGCCATTGTTAGAAATATCTTTCTCCTTCAGCATACAAAACAATAGTCTATGTATGATTTTTATACTAGGCAGCAAAACTGCCACGTCTGTACATTTTTCCTTTTGTGTTGAAGCTAAACATCTGGTATCCGTTAAGAGAGGACTACTCAGCCCCTCCTTTCTCAATGTTCGTTCCTTTCTATACATTGTGTGTTTGAAAAGCTCCTAGGATCCAAAGGATCCTGTGGAAATCTAACAGGATATTGCCCATATTAAGAAGCTGTTATATAACGTCTATATGATATCTATGATGTAATGTTTGATTTTATTGGTTAGACTTGTATTCTTTTGTTTAAGACTTTCACTATATAAACCCTAGACAAAGGATATTGGGTTGAGCTTCTACTCCAACCAGCGCTGGTTTATTGTATTATCTGTTCATAATAAAGGACCAAGAATTGGGGCACTTTTCGTTTGGACCATTTCATTTCCATTTCTAACAATATCTAAAAACACTGAAGCAGCAGACTTTGTGAAAATTAATATTTGTGCCATTTTCAGAACTTTTGGCCACGGCTGTATTTAAAACTTAAAACTGCTGAATGATGCAAACTTTTTGAAACTCACACGTGTAAGCAAATGCTGAGCTCAGTCCTAAACAGTGACTGTGAATGCAGATTGCACATTTGTATATTATATATTATATTTGTATTTGTAAGCCCTATAACAAAATGTTTAAATAAAACTTTGAAAGATTAAATGACAAAAGTTATTATTTATTGCTAGGTTAAGTAAGGTTATATGATTATATGAATGTATAATTAACTAATCAGAAAACAATAGATTCAATGTTAAAAAAATGGCCACATTTTATATTAGGTGTCATTAAATTCTATGTGCTTACGTGTTTATTTCATATTGCAGAATATTTGTGCTGCTATTGAGATGGGATACAGGTAAGGTTAACATAGGTTTGGTGGTATGGGTAGGTTTAAGGGTGGGTTAAGGGAAGGTCAACACTGTAATTGAAGGAATTAACTAAAGTTGTAGTTACATGCAGGTACTTTTAACCCCTTAAGCCCTGAGGACAGTTTTGGAGTGGTTTTTTTTCTGAGTGACACAAAACTAAAGACTCATAACTCCAAAACTATGACAAGGAGAGTCAAAAGGTAGGTGTCGTTTGATACATATTTTTAGAAAATATAAATTACATTAAGACATTCTCATGCTGAGAAACAGCTGATTTTTTTTTTATTATGATTTAGCATATCTTTCTTGTTTGACATGCGGTAGGGGGAAATTCTTTTTTGGTAAAGTGACAACTCCATGAGGAATAACTTTAGATCTGAGAGATGAATTATGCTGAGTTTGGGCTCTTTTTAATCATGAGAGTCTGCGGTAAATAATGATGTTCGACAAAAAGATGTTCCACAAATGCATGTTTCATGGAGTTATGAGCTGAAACGTCACATCAGTGCACCATCTGTATACTTCATTGGATGTGCTCCTGTGCAGGTTCATGTGTTAGAGGTCCATGAGGAATATCTTTAGATCTGAGTGATGGATTATGGTGAGATTGGGCTCTTTTAATCGTGAGAGTCTGCTGTAAATAATGTTGTGCCATTTTCTATGATCTGTGCATGCTTCATGCAGTTATAATCTAAAACGCAATCAGTATATCTATATACTTGGCTACATGCGTCTATGGGATTTTTTTGTGTCAGAACTCCATGAAGAATATCTTTAGATCTGAGTGATGGATTATGGTGAGTTTTGACTTATTTTAATTGTAAGCATCTGCTGAAAATAATGATTTAGCATTTTGAGCTAATGTTATTGCTGCTAAAGGGGGGCACATTCTTTTCACAAATGTGAAAGGTGTTAAACTACTGGTCTCAAACTCAATTACTGGAGGCCCACAGCTCTGCAGTTTTGCTCCAACTCTAATCAAACACCTGATCCAGCTAATCAAGGCTTCAGGATTACTAGAAACTTGCAAGCAGGTGTGAGTTGGAGCTAAACTGTGCAGAGCTGTGTTTTATGTTGTATTTTGTTTGAAGATCTACAACTATTCAGTATGAGACACACAAAGAGAAATCAGGATGGTGCCAAATACTTTCACAGTACAGTATGTCATAAGAAGTTGAGTAGTTTAGTTTAGTTTATACTTTATTAGTCCCATCACTGGGAAATTTGTCTTGGACAACGTGCAAAGCCGTACATACAAACAACATACAATAAAAGCGAATAGAAATAAATAAAGTTATAAAAAACACTGTGACAGTCGTTACATACAAACAACACACATTAAAAATAGAGAATAAGTGAAGGTAAATACATGTGGAACACAATGGCAATTCACAGTGTTTTATCTCTATTTAACGCTTTATTTAAAACTAGTATTGATCTGTCTTACCTTATATGTTGAAACTGCTTCACCGATGGGTCTAAATTTATGATTGTCGTGTTGTTTTGAATCTCTGCACACTAAACACACAGGCTGTTTGTCCTCCAGACAGAAGAGTTTGAGTTTCTCAGTGTGTAAAGTGCAGATCTCCTCAGATCCTGATGAATGCCTCTCGTTTCTCTCCTTCAGCGACGACTTTTTTAATGCCAGATTACATGGAGGAATATCTTTTGAAGGTTTCCTGCAGAAAGGACACTCCTGAGTTATCTTGGTTCTCCAGAACGGTGTAAGAAACTCTTTACAGACACTGTGACTACAGGATAAAATAACAGGATCCTTGAAAATTTCACAGCATATGGAACAAATATAATCATCTTCAGCTACTGAAGCCATTTTCACTGTGAAATATACTTCCACTTTATAAATGATTGTTACAAAAATGTATATCGTAATGTTCAGCTTGGAGTTGTCAAAAGTACCGACTTTGGTACAGAAATTTAAAAAAAAATGCGACGATACCAGCATTTCCCTCTAGCATTTTGAGCGCTGTTGAACAGATTCTTATACACCTGTGATCAGCCATTGTGTTGACGCACTCAACTGTGATTGGCTACAATGATCAAAGCTTCAAAAATATGTTTTCTTTGACGCTTTTCACCGAGCGTTTACACAGATGCACACGGGAGCATTTGAAACACCGCCTATAAGCAGATCGCTAATGTATCCGCCTGTGGCCGGTTTCGCTGATAGACACCTCCTTTTAAACGCTCCTGTGTGTATCTGTGCGTGTGCTCAGTGAAGAGTGTCAAAGATGGCATTGTTAACCACTGTAGCCAATCACAGACATATATGTTGAGTGCGTCAATACAATGGCCAATCAGAGGTGTTTAAGAATCCGTTCAACAGCGCTCAAAATGCTAGAGGGAAATGCTGGTATCGTCGCATTTTTTAAATTTCAGTACTGAATTGGTATCAAAGTTGGTACTTTGTGACAACTCTAGTTTAGCTGTCTGGTCAAAAACAAACTCAAAAATCCTTCTCAATATCTTTTTTTTCTTTGTCCTCCGATGATCGCTGATTCATTTTTGCTTTTGTCGAGACACTAGTGTTAGTTCGAGAGAAAGATGAAAATGTTTTACAGAGCTCCGTACGTTAACAATGGAGCATTTCATAGTGTTTGAACTTGCCCCCCTCGCAACAATAATCTTCCAAAGTATACTCCATTTGAAAGATGGCGCGAAATCAGGCGCTCAACACATGCGCTCTAAAAACATTTATCTTTGTATAGTGCCTGCGCTATTTTTCTCCAGAAGTTATAATGGAGAACTTCAGAATGGAGAACACATATTCACTATTATCTATGACATTTGCCTCAATTAACTCCTAATTTACTGCTTATTAGGAGTTTAAGGAGTTTAGGAGTTTAAGACTGCTTGAAAAAAGGGACTGTGTTAGATTAAATGAGAGGGGTCATAGGACTTACATATTGGTGTCGTACTGTTAGTTTAACTGATTCAATTGTTCTCATTTGTAAGTCGCTTTGGATAAAAGCGTCTGCTAAATGAATAATTGTTAATGTTAACGTTATTAATTTTTTAGTAAGGTAGTTGTTGTAACATTTCAGTTTAGGTATGGGGTAGGATTACTTATTCTTTCAATATTATGTAAAGTGCCCTTGGGATATTGAAAGGTGTTATTTAACATTAACATTATAATTACTATTATTACTTGGAAGAGACTTTGTTTCTCAGCACATAAAGATAAACTACTTACCGTGATCTCAGACTGCGATGATGTGTTTTCTTCACTGCATGCATCTTCATGTGTCGCTTCAGGTGAGTTTTAAAATAGAAACTGGTCCCACACTGATCACAGGTGTGTGGGTTCTCTCTGATGTGGATCCTCTCATGTCTTTTCAGATGTTCTGTCTGATTGAACCTCTTGTCGCAGTGTGAACACTTGTAAGGTTTTTCTTCAGAGTGAATTTTCTGGTGAACTTTTAAAACACCAAGTGAAGTAAAAGTCTTCTCGCACTCAAAGCACACATGATCTCTTACACCAGTATGAACTTTCTGATGTGTACGTAAATATAGGAGCTGTGAAAAAGTCTTTCCACAATCAGAACATGAATGTGGCTTCTCTTTCGTATGAACAGTCAGATGTCTCTTCAGGTTTGATGCCACAAGAAATGTTTTCCCGCATTGATCACATGTAAACGGCTTCTCTCCGGTGTGGATCCTCATGTGAGCAGTAAGGTGTGCTGATTGTGTAAAACTCTTTTCACACTGATCACATGAGAACGGCTTCTCTCCCGTGTGGATCCTCTTGTGGTTCTTAAGCTGTGATGATTGTGCGAAACTATTCCCGCATTGTTCGCATGTGAACGGCTTCTCTCCTGTATGAACTCTCATGTGAAGCTTAAGATGTTGTTTGTTTGTGAAGCTCTTCCCACACTGACCACACGTGAACATATTGTCTACACTGTGGATTCTCATGTGAACATTAAGACTTTGTTTGTATCTGAATCTCTTTCCACATTTATCACATGTGAAAAGCTTCTCTCTAGTGTGAACTCTCATGTGTTCTTTAAGGTGTGTTGACGACGTAAAACTCTTCCCACATTGTGCGCATGTGTACGGCCTCTCTCCGGTGTGGATTCTCATGTGTTGATTAAGATTTGGTTTTTGTGCGAAGCTCTTCCCGCACTGATTACATATGTGCGGCTTCTCTCCAGTGTGAACTCTCATGTGACACTTAAGTTTATGTTTGCTTGGGAAACTCTTTCCACACTGAGTGCAGGTGAAAGATTTCCCTGCTCTTCTTTTCTTTAAAAAATTATTTTTAGTCTTTGAGCGACTCAAAGGTTTTTCTCCAGGTTTGACTTGATGTTCCTCCTCCACTTCACTCAGTTCTTCACTCTCCTCCTTCACTTCCATCAGGTCTAAAATGTAAGAAATAGAGTTAATTTGATTTAAAGGAAAACAAAATTTGAGAGAAAAAATTAACGGACATAAAGTGTAAACTACTAAATACATTGATCAACAAAATATAAAATACAGCTGTAATTTGGACACCAACGTTTATATTGCCGTTTAATTTGTTTTACTAAAAACGTAATTATTAATGGCCGGTCCTATAAGACTTTTCCTTCCACTGACTTCCATTCATACGCATGTGAACGTGGGACAACAAGCGAATTTCGCTGCATTCCTGTTCAGCTTTACAATATCTGTAGAAATTTCACATACTCAAAAATCTAGTGTTAAATGTATAATTTTTTAGCATTATCTGTGTCCGACAAGTTTCACTCCACACCAGGTACACAATAAATATAAAATTAAAGAGCTTAAATAATATTTCTTTTTTTAAAATATTTATAGCATGTTAAAATTGCCAAATTTTGATGGTGAGCAAAAATGCGCCGTGTCCCTTTAAATGCTAATGAGCTTGTGCTCCCCGCCTCTTTTCAAGAAGAGGGTGGAGCTTCAAGAGCTCATACCAGTAGGGCTGGGTATCGTAACAAAATTTTCGATACCGATACCTTGACTTCGATACCGGTTCCTGAACGATACTTTTTTCGATACCAATTTTATGAAACCAGTTTTAACAATATAACATTACCTAAAAACAACTTTTTTTCAGTTTGTTGACTTTTTTACATTCATATTTTGAGTCTGTAAAAAAGCACCAATGCTAAAGTTTTCTATGTTTCCTAATCATTTATTACAACATACAACATGTATTGTTTACTTTAATGAGCTCATTGTTTCTGCCTTAACTTAATGCATTGTTTAACAATGAAACTGAATGAAAATTAATTGAAATGCATTACACACAGTCACCCCTGATAACAGATCACTGTAAATTGTAATTTAGACACATGCATTTTCTGTAAAGCTGCTTTGAAACGATATGTATTGTGAAAAATGATATACAAATAAATGTGAATTGAATTAAATATAGGCTACTGGGATGCGGGATATATGCCTCGCGCTCAGCACACATGAAGCTTGTGCAAAGCACTGGCAAAAGTAGCCTAATGATTATGGATGTGTCGGGAAACGATAGCAAGGAGATATTTTAATTGTTTATTGATGAACAAGTGTTTACAGTGTGTTGGATGCAAAGATGAGTATTGCTCGTCATCCCTGCAGTAGTGAACACGCGCGCGCGCCTATATGGATTAGGTAATCAAACTATTAATTTCTAATTGTTTTGTGTAAAATTAGATATATTTTGACCGTATATAGGACTCTTCCTCATGTCTGTGAGGCAAGTATCCTATACACTGAGTTTCGGTTCATTTGTGACGCGCTCCAGTTCTTGCAGTCGAAGACGGATAAACTTTCTACTCTCGAGTGTATTCTGTGCGCTTTTAAGAGCCTTATCCGATTTACTGTGTTGCCGGTCCTGACAGTAATTATCTTGTCGAAAATATTGCAACGCGTGCTTCTGGCATAGGTAGGTAATCTTTTGATCATTTCCACATATTTTGTATATGACGTCACGTCACCTGCGACGAGCCACGCCTCTGGGCAACCGCGTATTGCGCGTAAACTAGTGTTTTTCCGCCACAGCCAATCATGCTGCATGCTTATTGTTTCATTGACGTTGACGAGATTAACCACTTAGGTACCGAAACTTGGTACCGAAAAACAAGACATGTTTCGATACTCGGTAGTATCGAGGCAATTCGGTCGGTACCTAAAAAGTACCGAACTCGGTACCCAGCCCTACATACCAGTAACAAAACCAGACAATCTCACGCACACTGAGAATGTCAGAAACTGTCAGTAGCCTGTTCAGCCTTATATGTTTGACCAGGAGTCGGACAATGATGCCTACAGAGCCAGAGAATATACTACAGTGCTTCACTTTTCACTTTTAGCACCATAATCCATCACTCAAGATCTAAAGATATTCCTCATGGACTTCTAACACAAAAAAATCTCACAGACGAACTAACACATAATATATGAACCTGCACAGGCACACATCCAATGAAGTACATAGATGGTGCATTGATGTGACGTTTCAGCTCATAACTCCATGAAACATTCATGAATTGTGGAACATCTTTATTGACAGCAGATTCTCATGACTACAAAGAGCCCAAAGACAGCATAATCCATTGCGTTGATTATGAGATATTCCTCACGAAGTGATGCATAATTTGCTTAATGTCTCTCATCTTTCCAGGATGCAATGTTTTCCAATGTTCTCGGGAAACTGTCCGTGCTTGTTTTCAAACGTGGAAAAACACAAAATATGTATCATCTTAAAGAATTTCGGCTTTTTAATGCATCCTACAACTTTGATCAACTGAGTGGTAGTGCCGAGTAGTCCCTCTAAAACAGAGTGTACCGCCCGCGGGCGTCACCTAGCTGCGAAAATATTCATAATCATATTTTTCAAAAACTACTGCCTTGATCAACTCAAAATATTTGTCATTTGAAAGCTTAGAGTCTGAACTTTACAATGAATGTAGTCAATTTGATAAACTCCTTAATAATGCTGAAATATTTGCTGATAAATATAATACTTTTTTTTCATAATCTATCAAATACTTGCAATGCGTCAAAAACATAATACAAGCTCATGAAACATTCACAGATGGTCGAAAAAGGCACATCATTTTTTACAGCATATCATTACAATGAGGCCAAAATGAACAATCTATTGCGTTGGTCAAAAGATATTCCTCTTGGAGGAACAATTTTAAAAATGCCCATTAGGAGGCGTCAAGGACTGAACAAAAAGGCTATCTTGGCTCCAAATGCTGTAACTTTTGATTACTTTATGCAATCACCACAACATTTTATCCAGATGCAGCTCACATGTAGAGGGACTTCACCAAAAAAATAATTTTCCTCCTAACTTATTTCCTATATTGTTTTGGAGTTATGAATCTTTAGTGTTGTGTGTGTCACTTAGAAAAAACGACTCTAAAATGCCCTCAGGGCTTCAGGGGTTAATAAACTGGTAAACTCTATATCCGTAAAACAAATCTGATGAACTGTAATAAAGTGTGCGCTCTCTCTTTCATTACTGCAGTGTAAACAGTTGGTACAGATCCATCCTCGAGTAACAACTTTTTACCCAAACCGGTGTATTGTATTGTCCCTCGTTCACAAAGCAGCCTGGTGTAAAATGATTCAGTAAAAAAAAAAATCAGTATATTCCCTTCAGAATTAAAACTAATCCACTGCATCTTCAGTGGCTCTGATGTCAGGAGTGCATGAAGACTGTTATCTTCACTCTTACAACAAAACACCTGAGCCGCTTACGAGACACGCTTCTCCAGCCAGGAGATAAACATGCGGACTGTGTACAGCTCACTCAGGGCAGTGTCTATGCTAATACATTTATGTGCAAAACCATGTAAAAGTGAATTTTGCATAATAGGTGCACTTTAGCCATTTTATTTCACAGCTGTTAAGATTTTTCCTGCTACAGCCATTTAAATGTGATGAAGTGCTTGAATGCGTCTAACATGAATGTTCTCCAGCATCATGAATGAATGAAGAATAAACACCAACCTCTTTGTTCTTCAGGATCTTCAGTGTGTTTCATTCTGCAGGTTCTGGATCACTCGTGTTCTCACTGTCCTCTTTAATAAACTCAGTCTTTGCAGATTTCAGCTCTTCCTGATGCTCTGATGCTCGTCTTCACTTGTAGCTGATGGGAATTTACAGCATTTATTGGAGAATTGCAGTGGGAGGAGCTTCACTGATGATGAATTGCTGTGGGAGGAGCTTCACTGATGATGAATTGCTGTGGGAGGAGCTGATCTGCCAAAATCAAAAATATATCAGTTAAACAATTTGTTTTAAGCATTTATGCCTAAAGGTGTAACGGATCACAAAACTCACGGTCATTTATGTAATTTTGTTTTTCATTCATTACTTAAAGCTTAAAGTACTTTGATCGATACCACAGCAAAAACAACTGGCCTAACTGATAAAGTTCAAACATTATTAAAGACAAGTGAACATTCAATATATTAAAATAAGAACAAATACACACATTGCAAGCATAGTTGAATACAAACAAAGTTACAAAGCCGAACAGAAAACCTAGGCTATATAACTAATGCTAATTCACAACTTCTATTGCTAACCAGAACATTGTCCTGCTCATTAAAATATAGGCAGATATCAAGACAAAAAAAAATAAAAATAAATATATATATATATAAATAATGGCCATGAAACAGTTAAAAAGATGAACAGAAAAAAACTTCCATATCAGTCTGTTGACACCAATGAAATTAGTTTTAAGTGTCAATTTACAGGAGATCTGAAGACATCAGCATAATAAATGAGGAGAAAACAGGAACTATTGTCATGAAATAAAGAGTGTTTTCAGCAGATCTGTTAATATTGATGATCCTCAGACTATCAACACTCATTCAACAAGACATTCAGGATCATCAGCAGATCATCTCACTTTATTCTGAGTGTTTGCTGTTAGAAACACATTATTTGACTCAGAATACATGATAAAAGCCTGTAAAACTCACATTTCTCAACGTGACATGGATACAACATCAATAATACAAATACACTAATGAAACTCAGGTTATAACTACCATAATATATCAATGTAATAGGCCTAATAGCACACGTACACCTCAGATACCTCTAGCCTATTTTTTAGAGTATTTGCTCATCATCTGCAGTGTGTCTATGAGACGTTTCCTGTCAGATGTTAAATAGACATTAAGAATATGTCTTTAAGATGTTTATGATTTAGAATGTATGAAAAACTGACTTTTTAAAGATGGTTAGCTATGCGATAAACAGATGTCTGTCAAAAAGCGGTTCATCTGGAAAGCTTCTGCTGTGTACATCTGATGTACATCTGTACATTCAACCTTGAACCACTCTTCAACAGACTTCTTGGAGACGTGTCGTGTGCTATCTGGGATATTAATTGCAATAAAGTAATTAGTTAGATCATTAACATATTTTAGACAATGACCATAAAACAAAAAAAAACAAAAAAAAGAAAGCAGCATTATTCAACAGGTCCAGTTTCAAACTTCATTGATATTTAGCTCTCTCTTATTATATCAATTTTATTATATTTATAATTATGTATAGATTTGAACTTTCCTCACGTTCATCACTCATTACAGTGACAATATATGTTTATAATTAGGCGATCTGTTCTATACATTTCAATTTTAACAATAAATCTGCAAAAGATAAATGTCAACAAATGCCAAGAGGAAAACTTGAGATCGTTTCCCATTAATTCCCCTCACAGATCTCAAACTTTAACTCTTGACTTGACATTCAGTAACAGTTCTCACTCCAAACATCGAGACAATCACACAAACGAACACACACTCGCTCAGGTCTGAATGAACTCCACATATTCTCCTCATGCTCGCTGCTTCTGCACTAAATGTGTATTTCAGGAGGAAGACGCCAGAAAAGACACACGAGTATCGCTGTGATCGATGAAAACAATACAGAAATTAGCCTGTCACTTAATCAAACTGTATAAAGTGTGTGTGATGGTTGTGTAAATATGAGAAATACCGTGAAATGCTCTCCTCACCTCAGAAGACTAGACACTGAAACTCAATGAGGGAAGGGACGATGCGAGCGATTATGACGTCATCAGCAGCCAACGCATGCGCGTACGAGGCCACGTCGCAAATTCGCCTATTTACAATTATTATAATAATAATAATTATTATTATTATATTATTTTGGAACTGATCTCCATTTACTAAATGTGAAACTGAAATAGACAATTGCCCAAAATAGATAATATTAGGCTACTAAATTACAGAAATTGGCACTATATTGTTTCTGTCCCCTAATTATAAATGGCTACTACTGTCCATTCCCTAAGCTGATGCAAACAAATAAATAGATCAAATAAAATGTGCACTCTAGGCTTGAGTTTCCCGCACCCTAGAAACTGCTAAGTTCACCTTTATACCCCACCACCAGTACTGCTAGTAGGCCTAATGGTCAGCTCCTGGACTTTTCTGTAGCCTAAAGTCATTTAGAAATTTTTCGACTACTGAAAATTTTCTTCTGAAACAGCAATTTTTGTTTTCAGCAGAAAAGGTTTTGGAGGGCAGAAATAATTGAGCGAAATGTTTAATTAGCACTAATTTTAAAAAAAATTAAATGTAATTTAAAAATTTAACCGAACGGTTACAGTGGAAACGGAGCTGGGTCTCGTGCCGACACTTGTATTCAGTGTGTTAAAAGTTATTCAATGTTTAATTGATAAGCTAAAAACATTTCAGAGCATTTTGCTAAATAAATGCACTGTATATTCATTACATCCTAACACGGAGGTTCTGGAACGCACCGGCATTAGAAGTATGTCTGCCATACTTAGCAAGAAGTGCCTTCGTTGTCTCGACCACGTCAGGAGAATGGGCCCAGGCCGCATTCCCAAGGACCGTATGGCGAGCTGGCAGAGGGCTCCTGACTGACTGGATGTCCACGACTGCACTTCAAAGATATCTGCAAGAAAGACGTGAAGCTGACTATCGGCACGTGGGAGAGCCGGCCAGGAGACCGCTCAGCCTGGCATCTCGCTGTCAGACAGGGGGTGCAGAAAGCCGAAAATGCAGCAGAGATTACCATTCTCGGACTCTATAGCCACTCGCGAAGGTGCAGATAGAAAAAAATATTAATGAAAAATACATTTGGAGGCTACACCATCGTCTCCTGTAGACCGAAGGATGCCAACGACGACATATGAATTCTGTTTTTAATTAACCTGTTCGTAATGTCTTCATGATTTAATGCAGGCTATGTTTGAATAAATCTGTCAGTTATCCATCATTTTATATTGGAAGAAAATTATATTAGGCCTTTTATTAAAAACATAACAGGCTATATTTATCTGATAGAAAAAATGCCTTAGTTATGTGAAATTTAAATGCTTATACACCTCAGTATTTTAAATGTTGATTATTAAATCAATTTTAACCAGTTCATTCTAAACTTCAATTAGGTTTTCTGTTTCAGTTTATGGCTAAATTAAAATATTACTTTTAAAATGCAGTATAATTTCTGTGCATCACTAAAATGCATGGAATAATTAAAAACTATTAACCTGTTGGCCTAATAAAGTGACAGTGTTTTATTCGTAAAATTATACAAATAAAGTCATGTTCGGTTTCGGTTTCCAGCCAAGTGCTCATGTAAGCTGCTCATCCCAAACTTTTTGGTGCTGCTGAGTTCCTTGCCGGGACGTGGGCTGGAGATTGTGTTAAATGATAAATGATTAAAAGCCAATTCAGAAGTAATAAATACATAACATCAATTGCTCAAAGATGACTCTAAGAGTAAGAAATGCATTCCTGACAGAGAGTATCGAGAAGCCACTGACACAGCCTGGTTACAGTTTCCCACAGACTGCTCTGCTTGTTACCCTTATATACCCAGACCAGAACAAAAGGCTTGTACATATATGTTTTAGAGTTGATTTAGGTCTATTCGTGTACCCGCAGGGGGTAGCACCTGGTTTCGGAGGAGAGGGGAGGATTATCAGATATCTTGAAGAGACACCACCCAAAGTGGAGAACAGGATTCTCCTAAATGTTCAATCTTCCTCATAATACCAGTGACTGCAATGAAATTAAGACCATTTTACCAATTTACAATGATACCAAACATGAAAAGGAAAAACAATAGATTCACCATATACATCAAATGTGATTTATAGACATTTTCAGTGAACTTTTAGTGAGTTGGATCAGGGGAAAGGAAGGGAGGAGGGAGAGGAGGAAGCAGAGATGAGGAAGGAGAAACGTTTGGACAGGACAATGTCCTGTGATCTTTCTTTTAGATCTTCTGTCCAGGGTGCATTTTATTGCTTTATTGCAGGAGGAGTTTTACCTCAGTTTTTGTCTTTCCTTTGCAGGAACATCAATTCTTACAACAAACGTATGAATATGAATTAAATGAGGGATTGGCCTCATCATGACAGTATGCTAATGTTGTGAATCAGATGCCAGGGAATCATCATTATGCAGATTGAGGACTGTTGTGATCCAGTGTCTCTTGCACACCTCTAACACACATATGTGCCATTTACTTCACATGACAAACACACTTCTTCCCACTACATACTATTTGTAGCAGTATTGTTTACATCTGTCAGAGTCACCTAATATGAGGGGGGGTGCCCCTTTAATTGCGTTCCTTCTGCGACATATAACGGCGTCGCTATGGGTGTGTTCTCTCTGCGTCATTGAGCGAGTCACCGTGTTTTCAGTGTGACGCGGGACACACACATGTTTGTAAGGTAGGAGCTGTTGGCAGTGATTGTAGCATGGCTTGTTCGTGGGTTGTTTCACAGGGATTCCATGTTTTTTTTGTTTGACTAGAGGGTGGTAGGGCTGGGCGATATGGCTTAAAAAAAATCTCCGATTTTTTCACACCAAACCCGATTTTCGATTTGAATCGATTTTTTTTTATTTCTATTTAAAAACAAACTACAACTGACAAAGAAATTGCTCAAAACAAATATACTCTTTTATTTTGTTCTGATTTTCCCTTATGCAGTTTAATCTAAATGTCCCCTTGGGGCATAAGTGTAACAGGAAAAAGGCCTCAAAACATGCTTGTAAACGAGATGGCTGGCCCTGCCATTGTAAACAGTGAAAATGTAGCTAGCTTATCAGTTTTCTAATAACTTCAAACTTACAGTGAAACAATGCACCTTCAAAATAACTTAAAATATAAATAAAAAATAAAATTTGATAAAACAATTTTGGTCAAATAAATGTAACAAAAATGACAAAATGAGAAGTATTACAAAAATACATACTTTTAACAGTGGTATTTATAAAGTGCAAACACAACTTTCAACAGTTGCCCTGAATCCCTGAACTTGTAAACAAAATGAAACATCTGCATCCATTACTTTAGTTTCAACATTCTTCTTTTATGCATTTTTAGCCAGGAAGACAAGCCTGTCTACTACCTCTGGCTTGAGGCATGCCCGGTTACATGTAACAATTCCCCCTCCCACACTGAAAAGCCTCTCTGATGGGGCACTTGTAGCAGGGACAGACAAGTATTTTTTGGCCAAATTACTGCGCCTTGGGAAGTTTGGTTCGTGACGTTTCCACCACTGAAGAGGATCAGTGTCTGGGTCAACCTCAGGAGTCAGTAGGTAGGTTGCCAGCTCTGTCTCTACTTTCACTTTCTCTGGTTGTTGAGAAGATGGCTCTGGCACATTCTTCTTGAAGAAAGCAGCTAAAGTCATTTTCTTCTTGGGCGGAGAATGTGCTTCTCTTTGGCACACCTGCACAGCTGGACCAGGCTGCTGAGGCGTTCTTTTTTCAGCAGGCAGCAGAGACATCAGCTCAGTGACAGCTCTTTTCTTGATTTGTTCCACCTTCTCGGGGTCAATGTATGTTGTACGGAACCTGGGGTCCATCAGTGAGGACATGTCCAAGAGTTCATTCTTCACAGGGTCGCTGTATTTGTCATCAAGATACTGCATTATGTTTCTTTTTATTGTTTTAGTGAGTTCGGTGTCTTCCTCCTCTGGCTGTAGGAGATTGTTTTTGAACAAATGCAGTACCGGTTTAATGTAGGAGACACTGACATAAGCCTCCCCGGACAGGGCGTCTGTAAATTCTTGGAGTGGCTTGATGGCTTTATTTACGGACTCTAAAACCTCAATATCTTGCCAAGTGGGGACAAGATGACGGCATTTCTTGTCGGACCCCAGGACACGGACTATGGCCTTCTCCTGTTCGAGAAATCTCTCCATCATTTTTTGACGTGAACCCCATCTGGTTGGGGACTCCGTTACCAGCTGATGACTGGGTAGACCAAGCTCAGCCTGTACTTCAGCCATCTCTCTTCTTTTTTTCCAACTATAGGAAACAGGAAGCAACCGCCTTTTTACAAACCCCAATGGCACGATCGATTCGTGGGTCCTTCACACCATTCTCTGTACAATAAATAAATAAAGAATAAACAAAGAAAACTATTTTTAGTGTCACTATTGGTCAGTTTTCAAAATAAGTCTTTTTCACATTTCCACATGTTATTGATGCACACAATTATGATTAATCATGCATGTTCATTTTGTGAAATGTTTTGATTTCATTAAATTGCATTAATTACAACATGCAAAAATTGGGCTGGCCTGTTCATGTGTAAAACAAAATCAACATCACTTGAATGCATAGCCATTAGACTCTTACCTATAGCGTTGTGCAGCTTATGTCCAAAGCACTGGAGGTTGGGCCACTCATTGTCTCTCAGAGCTTTTATTATGTTGGTGCCGCTGTCTGTTGTCATACAGATGAGTCGTTCTTCATCAAGGTTCCATGAAATCAAAGCATCTTTTAGCCCCTGCGCAATTATTTCACCTGTATGGTCATCGGGGAAGTACGCTGTTTGGAGGCAGATGCTTCGCAGAGTCCAGTCGTCAATATAATGCACAGTCAAACTCCTATAGGGCTGCATCGTTCGACTGGACCACAGGTCCGTTGTGGCGGAGTAAAACGAAACACCCTCCAGCTCTCTAGCGATCTTTTCACGAGTACTGTTGTACAGGTGAGGCAAGGCAACTTCGGCAAAATATTTGCGGCTTGGTAGCACATACCTGGGGTCGACAACTTTCAGCATGTTAATAAACCCCGGCTTTTCCACAGTGTATATTGGCACCATATCTCTTGCTATATATTTCGCCACTGAATCCGTGATTGTTTTCCACTGGGGTCCTTTCTTGTCATAGGGGATACAGTTCGAAAATCTTTCTAAGACCGTAGTTTGTTTTTTTGCGGGTGTGTCTGTGTTTGAACTGCTGTCTTGTTCGTTTCGTTGAGAAGCACACACCTCCCACTCGGCTGCATGCCTCTGTTTAAGATGCTGGAATAAATTTGTTGTGCTGCTACCTTTGGTAGCAACAGCTTTTAAACACACTTTGCAATGTGGCGTTATTTGTTGTGCGTCTGACACCAAAAAAGCGAACCAATTCCAAACAACGGATGAAACTGAGCCTTTCTTTGGAACGAGCTCATCCTTGTTAACTGCCATGTTGTCTGTGTGACAGGAGAGCGGGGGGCGCGCTGAGCCCACTCTGAACTACGGAAGCCTAATAAGGGGAGCGTCGGTGGTGGAAGTTCAAGAGAAAACCGATTTTCATTAAAAACAAATCGCCCGATTTTTTTTAAACGTCAAATTCGAGTTAATCGATAAAATCGATTTATCGCCCAGCCCTAGAGGGTGGACGGAGGAGCTTTGTGGGATGCCTTCAAAGTTGATTCGTGTCATGGACCGTGTTTAATGCACAGCAGTTTTGGTGCCGTTTGGATCGCACAACAGGTATGTTTCAACTGAATCAATCATATGATCACTGCTAGCCAGGCTGGCCTATTTCATGTTTTTTGTGTTCTGTTACATTTAAGGTGTGGGCCAACGTGCAAGAGGTGTTACAGGGGGCTGTTTTCTTGGGCCAGCTAAACTTTTGGTGCAGATGCTCTTCTTGCTGTCTGCTTCGTTTGGCTACCTATATTGACATCGACTTATCAGCGTGACTTTCCTGTCCCCGGGGTTTGAGGGAGACGGGTCCGTCCGAGTTTGTCTGCTTTATTGAATTAGCAGACGAGCGGAATTAACTCTTGTTTCAGTTCGAGTGGTGCGTCGATACGCCGGGTCCTGTTTCATCGCTTCATCCATGGTGTTCCAAACGCCGGATCAGCTGGACTGTTGATTATGGGCTGTGAGTAATTTGAGTTACGACCCTCCAGTGGCATTTAACTAATTGAGAGTGAGGAGTCACGTGCCGATTTGGGCGGGGTCTGAGCCTGTTGGCCATGATGGTAGGAGATGCTATCGGTTGCCAGGGGCAACGCCTTCAGAACTTCACAGAGGCGCTACTAAACATTCCAGAGCTCTTTAATTTTCGCGCATTTATTATTTTCACGCATTTATTATTTTGGGGGGACAGAGACGGATCTACGAATATGAGGGGAAAAAAGGAAGAAAGTAAAGCAATGCAAAAAGATAAGGTGAAAGAAAAGGGACCTTACAGGAACAAGCTCACACCAAGCGCAAAACAGCGGTATTTGGAGAAGTAGCATCAAGATATTTGTTCTTTTGCACTAATAACAGTAGGCCTATTATTATTATTATTATTACTTATGTTGTCCAAAAAATATATATTCAGTTCTCAATAAATATTGTTAAGCCATATCAAGTTGTTTCAAGCATTTATTTCAAAGAAATAAAAAAGTAATGAACAAGGCACTCAAACAACACTTTTGCACATGTTCGTTAAGGCACAGCAGACAATCTTATCAAAGGCATCAGCCAACCAAGCAATCCAGTGTCTCGTCAGGTCAGAGACTTGCTTTCCCTGATGCTGTGTCCATTTCGGTAACCTAAAAAACTGTATTCCATTGTTCCTATGTTTTCCGTATGTATCGTGTGAGGTACTGGAGCAGTTTTTAAGGCCGCAGTGACGTCCAGGCATGGTAAAACAGTGCGGAATTGCGAGAATCACCTCTACTACCGAGTTAACAACACACGTAAACAATCATGTTGTCATTGTTTTGCCGCGGTAATCCTGCCAACATGGCGGAGAGGGGAGGGGCTCTGTACAATGACGACAACTCCTCACGCTCAATAGATTAGCCACCTAACTGTCCCCATCTGTTCTGTATTTTGCTTTTTTTTAATTTTTATATTATTTTCTTTCCTTGTGAGTTGATTATTGTGAAACTTATATTTTCTTGTGTTGAATTACGTGGAGTATGTTACTCATGTACTTTGTACGTGAGACCAGTTTTCCTTGGTTGCTGTTTATGTGTGGTCAACCCAAGGGCGGCCTATTGAATGTGTTTTCTTTTTTTTTGTTATATTGTTGGCTGCTTTTTGCCCATTTCTGCCCAGCCTAGAATTGGTCTCCGGGGTGACCGGACGCGGCACCTCGAGTTGATGAGCCAAGTTGGTGTGGTGAATTCTTTTAATATTGTGTTTTAGAATACTTGTTTGTAGTGAATGTTTTGTATATAATTGGTGTGTGTTTCATGTTCCTTGGTCTTATTTTGTTCTTCCTTTAGAATTGGGGCAGCCAGTGGCGGAAGGATAAGCGTCTCTTCCCGATTGTGGTGGTGGTTTGTTTTGTATATAATGTGTGTGTGTGTGTGTGTTTCGTGTTACTTGGTCTTATTTTGTTCTTCCTTTAGAATTGGGGCAGCCAGTGGCGTAAGGATAAGCGTCTCTTCCCGATTGTGGTGGTGGTTTCTTTTGCCTGAATGCTGTGCTCCTAATGCTGTGCTCCTAATGCTGTGCTCCTAATGCTGTGCTCATAGTGAGGTGTGTCGTGAGTGTTTGGTCTCATCTGACAGCTGATAAACTTTCAATTGTGTTGAATTTAAAAGAGCTATTAAAAGAATTCTGCTGCTGAAACATGCATTGAGGAGAATGTTAATGTACTTCTCCTTCTCTTGTCCAGTCATTTGCCTTCAGGTTTATTCTTTAGGTTTCTGTGTTGATGTTACACTCATGTTTAACAATGCCTTGCTCAGGGTTCATGAAGAAAAGGAAAGTTTTTCTATACAGTATGTTGTTCCATTCTACTCTCAGTATATTTAAACGTGCCGTAATAAACAACTCTGTCTGCTTTAAAGGCTTTGAGAATCTTTCCTCTTATTAATGATAATACTGAAAGCTAAAGTGATTAACTTTCATTATTCTGGTTAAATCTATAGGAATAGCAGCATATGTGATTCAGTCCTTCTATGTACATGTATCAACAGTCCAACAGCCAGCATATCTGTTAATGTGAGTTAGGCATTATATCATGGCCTGAGAAGGCGGAAGCTATTACTAAGTCTGGCAGTCTTGAACCGCATGCTACGATAGCGTTTGCAGACGGAAGAAGGGTAAACAGACCATGGGGTCTTTGTGGGAGGAGTCTCTGATTTTGGTGGCTCTGTTAAGCCAACGTGACATATGTAGTTCCTTTATAGATGGGAGAGATGTTCTGATGGTTTTCTCAGCTGTCCTCACCACACCAAACATGAAACGAGTATGTGTTGGACTGAAGGAAAAGCAAATTCACGCCTGTACAATAGAGGGCGCTACATGCACTGCACATCATAAAAGAAAGAAAATGAAGATAATTCCATGTCAAAATAATTCACTGTTTTTTATTTTTTATTCTTGACCTGCAACTATGTAAATCTTGTGAGCATCAGCATGTTCTTCATAATCAGAAATAAAGAATGAAGAATAAACACCAACACCTCTTTGTTCTTCAGTATCATGATGTTTCATTCTGCAGGTTCTGGATCACTGGTGTATTTTTATCTGTAAAGAAGTTTTTTAATTTTGCTAAAATGCTTGTCCTTAGAGTGAAACGTATCAACACTTGTATAACTTCCTTTAATGACTGGCTATAAACAGCTTCAAACATTTTTCAACCCGCTAAAAATAAGCGGATAACATTAAACAAACACTCTCTAAACTGTTCATGAGCTCCAGTCCCAGAACGATGTATGACACGTGTACAGCTGACAGTGACTCTCGTGTCCTTTCAAATGGTAATATTTCCTGAATGTACAAATATGCAACGAAACATGAAAAGCCGAAATGAAAGCCGTCGCATCATCATTCTTCTTAACTTTATTATACTTATTTTTCAGGAGTACTCACTGTGTATGAGTTCTCACAAGAATGAGAGTTGTGAAACTTTGGGGATTTTGATGGACTCGATCTACTCCATCTGTGTTTTGATCATCGTTCTGAATCCAGGAACATAGTATACTTAAAGTGCAAAAAAATATATAAATAGTAAACTATAAGTATGATGTTATGTTCACTTAAGGAAAACTTCCAGTATTTTTTAGTATATATTAGTTTACTGAGAGTATACTTCAAAGTGTACTTTCATAAACTAAAAAAAATGCATTACTAGTATTAAAGGTACAATATGTAGGATTTTTCGCCAGCAGGGGTAGCTAACCTCTTACAATAACAAAGGCGTATATTGATGACGCAAAGCATTAAGCGGAATTATGGATCTTGTCGTCAAGCTGGTGGATATTTTATGGATGATTGAATACATTGATGTTTTTAACATGACTGTGGTGTGAAGCAGGGCGCGATTGCTAGACGTATACCAGCGCCACACACAACGCGAGTCCCGCGGATATAAAGGAATAAGTACATTTTATTGTACCGAACTACACGCAAGTGCTGAATTAATACTCACACAGATAAGTTTATTTGCGAATTAAACTTGAGGTAACGCAATGCTGTTTCACTCGCTCTAACAGTTACACTATCACAATAAACGGCATTTGAGTGTGTTGAATGTTGTTAGTTAGGTTGTTTGTTGGCTGTATGAGACTAAGTAAGCTAGATCAACATTAGAATAACATACAGATCATATTCTAACATTTCATCATGTTGAACTAAATAACATTGATTTGTTTTTTGTACATTTGCTCACCTGTCTAAAGTAACATGCAACACTCGCGTCTCTGTCAAGTCGAAGTTAGTCGCGGACGTGGAGCTCTCGGCATCTCGCAACATGTTGATCTTCGTTTTAGTCCTCTTTTTGTCTCAAAGTCTGCTTGTCCATAATGTTTGAACAAAACAACAACAACAGCGTGAGCGTCCTTCTAGGCATAACGGGCATGTTCCAGTTGTCAAGGTCTGTCGCCATGGTTACTATGAAAGTATGAGGGGAAACCGGGGCTAACGCGGATATGACGCCATTGACTGGCGACTCCTCACCCCTGCTCACAAGCCCTGTTTCCTTGGTTAAAATCGCTATTTTTCACGATTTACAAATAGTTGGAAACATTTGGAATATTGTAAGTAATCAACTAAACAAAATATATAACATTGGCCTAGTGGTTTTTGAATATTTTACTGCAAAAATCCTACATATTGTACCTTTAAAGGTGCTCCATGTAACTTTTTCACTCTACTAAAGCATAAAAATAGCATCATATTTTTGCAGATATTTAGAAAACATGCTGAGTTCACATACTCGTTTCTTTGAAAAACACTTCTACAGCCAGTTATTTTACTTATTATTTATAGTCAGTCGGTTTTTGTTTTGGTCTGTGTGACTCCACCCACTGCAAGTTCAGCCAATAGTATTTCCACACCCTGGGATGCCAGATAGCAGGATACACTGTGCAAACAAACTGAGTCAGAGATTGCAGATTCTACCCAAACTAAAAATCCTCAGTATCCATCTAAACATCTCTATGAACAAAAGCATACTAAAACGCAGATAAATCAATCAAATCAACTTACAGTGTGTAAGTTTCCACGGCTTTCATTTTCAATTGCGCTCGTTCTGTTGCTTGTCCTCAAACTGACGACCCGTGTGAGTCTCTAGGCCGAGGAGACGGGGAAACAACGATCTCTGATATTTTGAATTTGGACTGCAGTACCTATTTCAACAACTAGAGTCTGTCATTCTTACAGCCTGCAACTTTCAAATAGTAAACTACTAGTATACTTATGTTCAATTGTAGCATAGATGCAGTACAATTGAGAAACGTAGTTGAGAACAAGTTGTGCACTTAAAGTTTACCACTGTTAATAGTACAGTTCTACACTTACAGTACACTTTTATATATACTTTTTATATAGTAAAAATGCTGTGCCCAAGCAGTATTTAAATAGTACACTTACAAGTTTACTACTAGTACATTGGCATTAGTATCCTAACTACATAAAGTATACTAAAAAATATACTTGAACATTACTTCGTAAAATTAACTATAGTTCTTAGAAGAAGTATACTTCTTTTTTGCTGTCGGAGCAGTCAAGTGCATTTCACTAAAAAGCACACTCGCACGCAGCGAACACATGCAAAAAGACAGAGTAAACAGTAAAGAATCGCGTGCAGACAAAGATAAGAAATGTCACAGATGCAGGCTTGCCACGCACCATTCAAATGAATGCAGAGCAAAGACACCAAAATGCCTGTATTGTAAAAACAAAACAAAAATCCTACACTTTGCAAGGACTTGTAGAAAAAAGAAGCAGATCAGAAAAGTGATAAAAAGAGAGACAAGCCAGGATTTAAAGAGAAAAATAGGAACTGTGCATGAGTCCGATTCAGATGATTCAGAGGAGTTCGACTCAGAAGGTAAAGAGACTGTAAAAGTGCAAAGCCATATAATTAAAATGATAGTGGATAAAGGCAGTAGAAAAAATGAATCAGTGAGCAACGGTACAAGACTATCTTCGCACAGAAAGGCATCACTCTGTGCCAGATGAACATTAGATTTTTTTGCCGATTCTCCCTTTAAATACATAGGTTCCTTTGATGCTAGTTTAACATGCCTTTATAAAAACATGCCTTAAAAATATATATAAAACATATAAAGACAGAACCCTAAAAGACACCATCTATGTGATTAAATGACGGTAAAACCACTCCTGGGGAGGAATGCATGTTTTAAACTGGGAGTCTAACAGGTGTTGTCTGTGAACAAAGTGGAAAATTTCCCAGGCAGTGTCGATGAGAAAATATCACCTGTGGCACAAGGACTAAGATGAGTTTCATATTACATGATTGAAGCTGTCAATCAAGAGTTTGATAAGATGATTGAAGAAGGAATTATTGAGGAGGTCAATGAAGGTGCAGAATGGATCTCCAACCTCTTACTGATACTAAAGAAAGACACTACAGAGGTGAGACTGTGTGTTGAGTTAAGAGAGGTCAATAAAGCAGTCATTCGTGAAAGACATCCAGTCCCTACAGTTAATAGCATCCTTCAAGCAATGCAATATCCAAAAGTATTCGCTAAATTGGATACCAGGAAAGGATTTTGTCAGGTTGATTTAGCAGAGTAGTCAAGAAATCTGACAAACTTCATCACACATAGAGAGTATACTTTTTCCAAAAAGTTCATTTTGGCCTTTCTAGTGCACAAGGGCTTATCAAAATGCAACGGACTCCATACTTTGTGGATTACCAGGGGTAGTATGGTACATGGATGATGTAGTAGTGTATGCTGACACTGACAGTAAGCTGGAGGAAAGATTGAGAGCTGTCACGGTTCATGGATTCAGTGACTCATTCTCTGTCCTGTGTGTGTGTGTGACTGCTTTTGGGTGTGTCTGCTAATTGTCTGATCACTTCAGCGCCAGCTGTGGCTCATCTAGCTCAGCTATTTAATGCCTTGGATTGCCATTCCCTTGTTGTCAATCGTGTTCAGTCCTGTTCCTGTTCCTGTTCCTGTTCATGTTCATGTCCCTGGATTTTCGTCTTCATGTTTTCCTGTGGATTTCTGTTTCTGGATCCCTGTTCGTTACTGAGGAGTCACGGAGGATCGTTGCCCATTGCGTCCCTGCGCTACCCTGTACCACTGCACGGCGACTCTGTCTCTCACTTTACAGAATTATTATTCAATAAACTTATTTTCACTAGCATTTGGATCCGACTCTATTTTCCAGCCCAACCCTGACAGAACGATCTGACCAACATCATGGATTCAGCGAAAGTCTGAAGGAATTTCTATCACGCAATAATTCACGCATCGATCGTCAAGAAGAGCAGATGGCGGGCACAGGTCATGCAGTACAAGTCTT
The DNA here is from genome assembly GCF_051911475.1 of Siphateles boraxobius. Taxonomy (NCBI): domain Eukaryota; kingdom Metazoa; phylum Chordata; class Actinopteri; order Cypriniformes; family Leuciscidae; genus Siphateles; species Siphateles boraxobius. The sequence continues at coordinate 2,147,302 of NW_027508822.1, read as the reverse complement.
GGTGGCGCAGGTGTCCGAGCTCACCAACCAACTTCATCAACTGACAATTCCCACTGTGAAAGCCCCACCGCAAAGTTCCCCCTTCTCCTACTAACACCGATCGTCATCACGAGCCGCGCCTACCCACGCCAGACTACATGGGTGAGCCCAACTATTGCAGAGCATTTTCAACTAAATGTTCTCTGTTCTTTTCTCTCCAGCCACAGACATTTGCCACCGAACAGTCTAAGGTGGCCTTTGAAATAACGTTGTTGTCTGGGCGCGCGGCTCAATGGGGAACGGTGGTGTGGGAGAATCAACATCCTTGCTGCTCCTCGTTCCATACACTCTCTGAGGAGATGAGGCGGGTCTTTGATCACACGGTGGCGGGTCACAAGACGGTCCGTGTGCTCGCCGAACTCCGTCAGAACAACAGACCTGTCTCTGATTATTCGATCGAATTCCGGACATCTGCGGCTGAGTGCAAATGGAACGAGGAGGTGCAGTGGGACATGTTCCTGCATGGGCTGGGTGATCGCATTCAGAAAGAGATCTTCCATCTGGAGCTTCCCACTAGTCTGGATGGATTAACTGAGTTGGCGTTGCGCGTCTTCAACGTCAAGATCAACGGACATGTCAGTCTCTGGGTCCTCAACCCTCCGAGTACTCTACGAACAGTACCAAGAATGCGGTCAGCCATTCATTCGATCATGAACCCATGCAGGTAGGTAGCGCTCAGCTTTCCGGGGAGGAGAGAGAATGGTGGACAGCGAGAGAACTATGCTTGTACAGTGGTGGAGCTGGACATTTCCTGGCAGAGTGCCCAGTAAAAGACCAAGCCCGGCAGTTGTCTGAGAAGTATCTCAACCTGAAGGAACTGTTCAGTAAGTCCAGGGCGGCTTCTCTTCCTCCATATCGTCCCTATGACTGTGCTATAGATCTACTGCCAGGTACGTCTCCGCATAAAGGCAAGTTATACTCACTTTCTGCTCCAGAGAGGGAGGCCATGGAGATACATTTCTGATTCTCTGGCAGCCGGGTTCATCCATCTGTCCTCTTCTCCAGCGGGGGGGGGGGGTTCTTTTTTGTTGGGAAGAAGGATGGTTGAAAGATGCTTTGACTACGGAGGGCTTAACAACATCGCGGTAAAGAATATTTTTTCTTTGCCGTTGATGTCTTCAGCCTTTGAGTGGTTGCAAGGTGCATCCGTCTTCACAAAACTGGACTTATGCAATGCATATCATTTGGTTCGCATAAGGGTGGGGGATGAGTGGAAAACCGCCTTTAATACTCCCAGGGGGCAACTCCCCTGCAGTTTTCCAGGCACTCATTAATAACATGCTGAGAGATATGGTAGATTAGTTCATATGTCTACCTGGATGACGTATTGATATTTTCCTCTTCTCTCCAGGAACATGTTCAGCACGTCAGGCAAGTGCTCCAGAGGCTGCTAGAGAATGGGCTTTTGTCAAGGCGGATAAATGTGCTTTCCACACACTGTCGGTTCCATTTCTGGGTTATAACATCTCCTCCGAGGGAGTGCGCATGGATCCCGTCAAGGTTAAGGCTGTGGTGGATTGGCCAACCCCGGATTCCCGTAAGGCCCTACAGAGGTTTCTGGGGTTTGCCAATTTTTACCGGGATTTCATTTGCAATTTCAGCCACCTAGCCGCTCCTGACTGCCTTGACTTCCACCAAAATGACGTTCAGGTGGTCTGGTGCAGCTGAAGCTGCATTTCCAACCTCAAGAGCCGCTTTGTTTCACCTACCATTTTCATCACCCCTGATCCTTCACGTCAGTTTGTGGTGGAGGTCGACGCGTCAGAGGTGGGGGTATGAGTGGTTCTCTCCCAACGTTCACCCACGGATATTTAATGCCTGTGATTTCCATCCCTTGTTGTCAGATTGTTGGGGTTTTGTTGGTGTTCAGTCCTGTTCCTGTTCATGTCCCTGGATTTTCATCTTCGTGATTTCCCGTAGATTTCTGTTTCTGGATCCCTGTTCATCACTGAGGAGTCAAGGAGGATCGTTGCCCACTGCGTCCCTGCGCTACCCTGTACTACTGCACGGCCACTCTGCTGACTTTGGACTCTGGACTCTGTCTCTCAATTTACTGAATTATTATTCAATAAACTTGTTTTCATTTGGATCCGACTCTATTTTCCAGCCCAACCCTGACAAGAGCAGTATTTGAAAGATTAAAAAAGAGGACTTGAACTGAACAAAGATAAGTGATCCTTCACACTAGCACCATCTGAAGGAATTATACCTGATCCCAGGAAAGTGGAGGATGTGTGTGGAAAACCCAGAACACAAAATGTAAGCCAGTTGAGATCTTTTCTGGGTACATCTGGATATCTATGAGTGGGGATTTCTTTAAGACTGCCAGGGAAGTTCGGCTTCCCCTATAATGTGCAAAAATGAATGGTCAAATATGTACTATTGTGTTAACATTTTATTGACAAAAAATGTGTTAGAACACGTTCATCTCGAAGATGAGTTCATTCAGAATCAGCTATAGCAGGTCAGTGGACTCGATATTTTTCTCATTCATTCCCAATAGCGTCACAGTGCATTTCCCTGTTGAAGCCCAGCGTCCGTTGACTTCAATGGGGCTGCTTTGAACAGTTTTTTTTCAGTGCTTCGAAACTAGACGGTCATTGGATAAATCTGCGATTATGTGATTATGGGGCTGGACTATGAGCTTCTGCATGATTATTGGAGGGTTCATCGGATTTTGCAAGTATAGTCGAAAGACAAACTGCTGCAACCTATTTCTTGGTATTTGCTTGGCGAAGTTGCTAGCCAATTTCCATCATATATTTCACCACACTCACAATATTGAGATGCATTACAATGGTCCGTGTACCAATAATTTTATGCGTTTATATTTTTATGCATTTATAATTTTCTACAGTTCAACTAATACAGAATCCAAGAAACCTCAGGGTTTGCTTCAGTACAATAATAATAATAATTTAATTTACAAAACTTGTTTTTATATTATAATATGAAACTTAATATTTTTCTGAATTGCATTAACATCAATGGAGACTTTCACTTGAAAAACTCTAAAACTCTCACATTTGTCTCCTCTACAGTTTCAGAAGAGATCTCAAGAACATCACACACTGTGCTCTGATTTTCTCCTTAAGGCTCTGGTGGTGTCATGTTTGTATCCTCTAAAAGTTAGAAGACAAATCAAAACTTTACAAAGCAAATTCATCCTGCAAACCGCATCCTCCCAGTCCCAGCTAAAGCTAAACTTCCTGCTCCTGTTCCCACCGTTTCCTGTCTCTTCTCCTACTGTTCCGTCCATTAAAGGTAGAAAACCCCAATGGCATAAACAAATATAATAGAAATTTATCAAGACAATAAAGAGGTCTCCCATGTTTCTCAAAAGCCCATTCTTATGTTGGACTCATTTCTCTAAGAACTTTGTCTCAGTTGTGGCTACTTTTATTTCTCCTAAAGAAGCTTATTTTTTTACTAAAATGAGAGATATTTGAGAATCACAACCAAGTCTCCTGAGCTTAAAAAGAGCAACCTCTGAGCAATAAAATATGAATATAATGAAGTCTTGAAAGAGATTACAGCAAGACAAAATGCTCCTTTCACCACATTCTCACCTTAGACTCTTTTTCTGATATATTAGAATCACAACTAAGTCTCTTGAGCTTAGGGAAAATAAATACAAAAATAAATGTTCAAGGTAATGTTGATCACATGCTGTTTACACAATGCTATCACATTTGTAAAAATGCTTAAACAACAGGTTAGTGTCACAGAAATTACAGTTCCAGCTTTAAATGTAACAATTGTGTTGATTTAATTAAATATATAATGCATTCTTTCAAATTTAATTCAACATTTTTATTGCAAATTATATTATCCAGATAAAACTGACTGAAAATAAAATTGAAAAATCAGCATGAATCTCAGAATTCATATGGGTTTTCTCACTTTTCTTGTAATGAAAGTGTAACAAAGTGCTCAACCTCCAGAAGTTTGTATAAAACTGATGATCATGTTCTTCAGCACGATTCCGAAGAGCATCTAATGAAGTGTGTGAGAAATACATATACCATGTACATAAAACATGTACACTGATGCAATTACAAAATTACACTACTTAATAGATGAAAAATAGCTTTACATGCCAAAAACACACATAAAACAGGATTAATTCACACCATAATAGTGGTTTTATAACAGGATGTGAGAACATGAGCAGGTGCTGATAAACACACTCTCCTCCAGTATATAAATAGATAAACCAGGGCTCCACAACACAATATTCAGACACTGACATTGATCTACTGAACTGGTGTGTGTCACAAATACATAATTGAACCATTTCAACTTTGTAATAATTATTTACGTATAATTCTATTTTTTAAATTCTATGCAGAGTTTCAGTATTCAGAGAAACAATGGCGGTCTGGACTGTCTCTCTGTCTCTCTGTCTTCTCATAGCTTTGAGTGCTTCAGGTAAGAGCATTATTCCACATTTAACATCATAACTGTTATTTTATGATGATGTGATGATCTATGTGCACTAACGTAAACCTGAGTTTGTCTCTTAATTATTATGATAATATTAAGACAACAACAATTATATCCCTAAATCAGCTAAAGCTATTGATTTTTATGAATGTATTTATATTATTATTTTACAACAAAATACATCAACAAATGTATGTTAATCTGTAGTATATATTTATTATTATTATTATTAGTAGTAGTATAGCTATTGTTCCTTGTATTCAATTAAAGAAGTGTGGTGTGAACATTTGACGGTGATGTTAATTCTTCAGAATTTATTGTATAGCCTACCATATGTTTACATTACCTATGCAAATGTGATTTATGCGAAGCTGACCAATTTGACTATATCTATAATAATAAAAAGCTCCAGTTCAGTGAGGACGAGCATAAGTTTGCGTAAATTTGGTTTTGGATTTGTTATTTTATGTGCTGCGCGCACTCTTTATTCACCGTCCTGACTTATTTAGTTTGACATGCACTTATATCGCCGGATTCCTGCTGGAGGACAAGGTGGTTTGCAATGAGCAGTTCGATAATGAGTTCAGGACGGTGGTTCAAGGCACCAAAAAGGAAGATCACACCATCCTGTTCATGGTGTTATAGGTCTTCAAGCATGTTCAGCTCCATCTGGTGGGTCATCCTAGCGCTCACTTGGTTCCTCGCGGCCAGGATGAAATGGGGTCACGAGGCCATTGGTGCAAATTCGCAATATTTCCATCTCGTATCGCGTGCAGTGGCAGCCATCAAGACCATCCGCATCCTGGCGGTGGGTGAAGTGGATGGAGATGTTCTCAGTGACGTCTGCTTCGTGGACTTCAATAGCGTGGACGTGTTCGTCCCGGCACCGCTGTTCATCGACACTTCATTCCTCCTGGCGGGCTTCGTGTCTCTGTTCCGCATCAGGACAACCATGAAGATGGAGAAGCTGGATCGCATGTTATTACTTCTACTAACAGGCCTTTGGGGATCAGTGGAAACAGCCGTGCTGGAGTGCTGTGCCGTGTCCCGCGCACAACTCGAAAATAACCCAGGACATAAAGACCTTGATCTTGTGCCTCACGTCTGGATTCTGGAAAGATTCATGGAGGAAGTTCAACACGAGACTTACATGAACCAACTGCTATTTTATTATTTATATTTTCTGATGGAAACACAACTGTTTAAAGAGACAGTAGTTAAAAATTGTAATTTTTTGTAAGAATAAATTTAAGTAAACTGATTAAAAATTGCTGAGATATTTGTACGGTAAAACAAGACAAAACTATGGAGTAAGAATTTTTTTTTTGTGCAGTTTAGAAGTTTCTTAGTAGTCATGTACTGTAGATATAGAAGACAAATAACATCTACTCAAATCAAATAATTTAAATAGTTTGAAATTCACCTTATCTTTACTTAATTGTGATATTGTGACAAGAAAAACAATCAGTATGATTTCCGTTTTTACAAGGTTTACAAGATTCCGTTTTTACAAGATTTTGTTTAATTATGTATCCAGTATAGTAGGAATGACCGGTTTAATGTTTAACAGAGTGCTAAAAGAGAAGAATAGGATAGCAGTTCAAAATATAACAATAAATTATAATAATTTATATTGTAAAAAAAAAAAAAAAAACTATGTTCAATTAATTGTGATGCTGTGACAAAATAAAAATTATATTTCGATAGTCCACTTTAGACATTCTACTGACTATAAGTAACTTGGCAACTACAAGTCAACCTATTCTACTAACCCTAACACCTAATCAATCATAACCTACAGTCTAGTGACAGTCTACTACAGTCTACTAATACTCTAATGACAGTTAGTTGACATGTACCGGTAGTTGAAAAGTTACTTATAGTTAGTAGAATGTCTAAAGTGGACGATCAAAATAAAGTGTAGCCAAAATAACGAATATTATTTCCATCTTTACAATATTAGTGTCATAATACAGAAGGGAACAGACAGGTCAGTTATAGAAAACAGGTTTTATTGTAAGCAGAGGGTAGAGACAACAGCGGGAACCAGGCGATGGTGACTGAAGATTGTAGATGATGACTTAGCCGACTGTAGACTGATGTTGGGTTTCTGTGCAGATGGTGAAGAGCTGCGATGACTGGCGAGACAGACGATCAAGGGCAGTATACACAGGTAGGTATTCTGGTAAGTAGTCTGTACGTCGTAAAGCATAGACGAGACCAGACGCTGATGCCTCGTTTACACGAAGGGAAGACGCAGTTATTTCCCTGCGTTTTGGCCTCTCATTTACACGAAAAACCTGTTTTTAATCACAGAAAACGATTATTTTTAAAAACTCCAGCCAAAGTGGAGATTTCTGTTAACGCCGGTTATGTGTTGCCGTGTCAACTGGGAGAAACGGGGTTTTAGGTTCTCAAACGTCACATTATTCGCCAGAAAATGCTTAACGTCATGTGAGCGCCCAGTTTTTCATAGTGATGATGGCGTTCGACGGCGTATTTATGCGGGTTGATGTAAATTACAACTTTTTTGAAAACGATGTTGTGTGCACGATGTTTTTATTGAAAACGGAGGGGGGGGGGGAAATATTAGTTTCTCTAAATACCCGGCTATGTGTAAATGTGGCCTTAGGTGAAGGTGAAATGTGAATATGTAGTGAGTGGTGATGAGGGAGTGCAGGTGCAGCGAATCAATAATCAGGTGATTGGGAACGAGTGGGCGGATCAAAGTGATTGGGTGATGATTCCGTTCGCAAAGACCCGCCCCCTTTAGTTACTGTTGCTATGTCCGACACAATGAAAAAATACATTGTGGAGCAGAGAGGACACTGACAACACCCTAACAGACAGGACAGACCAGGTTACTTTTGATATGAAACAAAGTCTCAACTTTCAAATTTAGTCATTTTTTAAAGATAAATACCGTTTTGAGGCTCTTTAATGTGTCGTGACAGATCGCTGTAGAGCCTCAGTTAAAGCTGCTCGTGAACCGATCATCTCTTCTGTATAATGTATGTATATGTATTAATGTATAGCATCAAATAAAACCTGAATAAACATAAGGAGTGTTGTTTTAACCACGGAAAGATGTCAGTACACACCGTTTTTCAAGTTCAAATCCTCCAACGTTAATCTACTAACTCTCCTGACTGCTTTGTCGGACAAAAATGGCGGATTCGGCGGATGGTGGATTATGATTGGTCAGATTGCCTGTCAATCAAACTCCCTGTGAAGGGTCAATTGGGAGTTCAATATTTTATCCATTAGCCTATTGTAGGAATGACTTGTTTAATGTTTTAACAGAGATAGTAGACATCATGTATTACCTAAAAAAAAAAAGTTGTGAACCAAGGGCAAACATATTGTCCAGTTCCCGAGGAATAGTTTATTTTACAGTGAGAAATGTGAGCCCAGTAAACAATTATCGTCTTTCAACGTTGAAATTTGGTTGAAAATAAGTCGGTCCACCTTGGACTAGTTTACAACGTGATTTCAACTGATCATCTAAGATACCACATGTTTTCAAATGATAATCTAAGACAGGATAAGTCTGTTATACGTGCTAAAATAACAGAGAATAACAAACGAACAAACCATGTTCATTATTATCTCAAATAAATTGAAAGAGTTTTACATATTCCATTTAGACGTTGAAGATTCTACCTGTTTTCAACGTTGTAAAGTCGTAATTAGATGTTGAAGATTTACGTCTATTCAACGTCTAATAAACGACTTTTTGCTAGCTGGGTTTCACTAAAGTATCTCGATCCACAGATCGAAACATTGTTCCAGAATGTCCCAACATCCCACATGGCGAGAGAGTGGACTGTTTCCCAGATCCCAACGCTTCCGAGGTAAACTGCAGTGGATATGGCCTTTATTCCACACAAACTCCCAGCATGTTTAATCCTATTGTGTGTCCTTACAGCAAAAGTGTTTGGAAAGAGCTTGCTGCTGGAGCCCCGTGAGTGAAGCTAGCGTCCCCTGGTGCTTCTTTTCCAAAAACCACGGCTACAGCGTGGTCAGCGAAAGCAGGCCTGACAGCACACGTGAGTTCAGCTTGAAACAAGATGTTGTGCAAATCTGCTTTCCATCTCGCTTTGAAAAGTTTGTTTTTATCCAATGCATCAAGTAGAGCAAACAATTCGCCATGGAAGACCTGATGGAAAATGTTTGTTTTGCTGTAGATATTGAGGCCACGCTGACTCGAATGGATGCTCCGTCTCTATTTGGAGCTGATATTAAAGAGTTGACCTTCTACGCTGAAATGCAGACAGAAAACCGTCTTCGATTTAAGGTTTGTTTAAAAACCGACGTAAGGCACGGTGTCAATGTAAAGACGTCTATAATGGCGTGCGATGTTCTCTTTGTCTACCAGATCACTGATACGAAGCAAGCCAGGTTTGAGGTTCCTCACGAGCATGTGCAAGCGCCTTCCCTCCCTCCCACCGGACCCCTAAAATATAGACTGGAGCTGATCCAGAAGCCCTTTGGACTGAAAGTTTGGAGAACTTCTCCTGAGAAACTCCTGTGAGTGGGGAGCTTTACACCTTTTCACAGAGCATAGGTTGACTCTCTGTGAAGTTTAGCCATTGCTAACAACACAGAATCATTTTAGAGTGTTTCTTTGACTAAACGAGGGGAAATAACAGCACCAAAAAGACAGAACGAGGCAATCCGGCCTGAAGTAACAAACAAGCTTTTTGTAAAACAGTCAGTCTTTGCCTCGCTTGTCTACACGATATTGATGGGAATAGCTTTGTTTCCTTTTGTTATTGTCTGCCGTCATGTGTGTTTGTGCTCTGCTGAAAGAGTAAGTCCTGATTCCTAGTTCTTACACGTGTTTAAGTCTAATTTGATCATTTTTAAGTCACAGTCACGATCAGGTCTGCTTCATGCATGTGGCTTCTGTCACATAAGCGAGATATTAAAGAAACCAATGCACCGCTGCTTATTAGAATCATATGCAACAGTTTGCATTAAACTTTTTCTAATGAAATTATGTTTAACCAACAAACTGAGAGTACTTTGTAGCATAAACACATTTTTTTAAGTTGGTTACTCAAAAAAAAAGTCAAATAACTGAGTTGTGATCCTGGAACCAGTTAATCATATCTATTTCAGTTAACATCAACAGCTAGCATAGCACATGCTAAATGTAACTTACATTTACATTTATCTGACGCTTTTATCCAAAGCGACTTACAGTTGCTATATTTCAGAGGTCGCACGCCTCTGGAGCAACTAGGGATTAAGTGTCTTGCTCAGGGACACATTGGTGTCTCACAGTGGATTCGAACCCGGGTCTCTCACACCAGAGGCATGTGTCTTACCCACTGCGCCATCACCACCCCAACTTATTTTATTATATAAATATATATTATATTAAGTACTTAAGTACTTATATTATATTAAGAATATTATAGTAAGATACTTGTTGGCATTGGCATTACCACAGACATTGCTCATATAGTGTCAATATACTGTTTACTCTTCAGCACAACAGTAACCTTCAACATAATAGAAACTCCTATACATGTCAAACACACTAGCACGTCTTTCTTTTCACTTTAAAATACATAAAATAATATTTAATTTCAACATTTATCCAGGCCAAGCTTGCTGGGAACGAGAAATCCACAGCCCACTTTTCAAAAAGTTAAAGTTACTAAAACTTATTTTTTACAAATCAATTTACGCAGAAATTTTAGCTTAAATTACTCTCAATATTATGTTAATGTAATGATCAACATTATTATATCAACAGAAACACATTGTTTTAACAAAGACATCCATTTCAACTTTTATGACTATTACTGTAATTACCATTTAAAAATAGTAATTTACAAAATAGTTTACTGTTAATCTTTTTAAAATGTATGGCCATTATCAAAGGAAATAATCAATAGCTATATCTATAGCAAGCAATAAAACACTTGATTTTATTTTTTAAAGCAGTTCTTATACTGTACGGACATCAAAAATAAAAATAATGATCCGAATTAGACACTGATTTCTACTGAATGTTGTTTGTATTAAAACAGCTTTCAATAGCAGGATTGCCCGGTGAGAAATAGGCCTTATTTTCAAAGAACACAACGACTTGCCATATTTTTTATCAAAATGCTGTTTATACTGTTTTAGACTTTTAGATAAAAAGATGCATACGTTACAAAATGATTCTTAGCTATTAGTTTAGCTGTGGTTTCAAGAGTAGGAAGTTGTTTTTCTTTGGTTACATAAGATAATATTTTTGATGACCCATAATTGTCATTTATTCTAATGTTTTCATGCGGTTTGGGTGTGCATTGTCAATCTTTTGGGTCAATGGATATGTTCTTGACAGATTTCATGACATTCTGTGAGTAAACTTCCTCTCTTGCTCGGTCAGGTTTGACACAACCATTGGGCCGCTGGTTTTTGATGATCAATACCTTCAGATCTCGGCTAAACTCCCTTCTCACAATATCTATGGCCTCGGAGAGCATGTCCATCAGACCTTCCGCCACGACACCAACTGGAGGACCTGGCCTATCTTCACAAGAGATGCTTTTCCCAACGGCGTGAGTCATAGCATTTAGATCATTATCACAAACATTTTCACTATTCCAAACATGTATGACTTAGATTCTTCAGTGAAATACAACATTTTAGATGCATTTTTGAAGAATCTGCTGGCCACTCTGAAGGACTGAGGATGTCAAGCTTCAAAAAAGGATACAAAAGCATCATAAAAGAAGTTCATACAACTCAGGCCCCGTCCACACTACTGCGTTTTCGTTTAAAAACGGAGAATTAAAACGAAAACGATCTCCGTCCACACCAGCGTTTTAGCTGCGTATTAGAATTGATCTCCGTCCACATTAAAACGACTGAAAACTCGGATCACGTGACCATTCTCCAACACTGTGCATGCGCGTGCCGGTGTAAACAGGAAACGGATGGACTATTCCTCAGATTTGATGAGGAAGCAAGTAACGTTAGCTACCTCTGCAAAGATTAGAAAATGTCGAAGACCAGAGATTTCTTTTCATGGACCGCCGCTGCACAAGGGAATTGTCATAGATCGCTCGAATAATAGTTTGCCTCCGGCGCATGTAGGCAGTTATAGCATTGTAAAATGCAGAATTTGCTTGCACAACAGCTGCTAACAAAGACATCAAAGTCAGTAACGCTTGTAATTCGTTATCCATGTTGCACTCACTAACATCAGCTACGTAGTCCAGGATGTTTTTGTTTGTTTTCTTCCGGTGACGGGACATGTGATGGGTGGCTGACGAATCAGGGAAGGATACGTCATGGGTGATGACACCCAATCATAGAGCCGAGCGTGACCTTCTACGTCATCGTTTCTAAACTCCTCCGTTTTGTCCCGTCTACAATAAAACGCCCTCCGGAGATTCAAAACGAAAAACGGAGCTGCAGCGTTTCTAAACTTCTCCGTTTTGGGTCTTCGTTTTTCCCGTTTTAGTGTGGACGGGAGGTGCAAACGTAGCAAAAGGTCTCCGTTTTTAAACGAAAACGCAGTAGTGTGGACGGGGCCTCATGCACCGTATTCCAAACCTCCTGAAGTCATTTGACTGATATTAAAATTAAAACTCAGTCAGGAACCGGATCAGTCTAATTAATGAAGCAATTATTTAGAGCAACTCACTACTTAGCACTAATTCTAGGGTTGCTTTCAAGATTTTCAGTGAATAACAACTTAAAATTATACAGTATAATATATATATATATATATATATATATACAGTATATTGTGTTCCAGAGAAGGAATTAGGGCGTGTAAATGATGCCTGAGTTGTCATTTTTGGTGAACTTTTCCTTAAATTCTAACTAATCTTTTTTTTTGTTGTTGGAATAACCAAAATATAATAAGACTGATTTTGTCATATTAACTAGTTCCCTTTCAGTCGAGAACGTCAGACGTAGTCGACGGTCGACTGAATTGGGATCTCGCTAGAGAGCCTGTCTTCTTCGAGTACTATTGAACGAGCCAATGTAATTGGCGTGCGTGATTCGCATCACACACTCCGCCCCCGCGGCGCGGGTATAAATACGGAAGTGGATGCACGCACTAGTTGCCTTTCGCTTCGGAGCCGATCGTTTGATGTCTCTGAGAGTGCTGTTGTCTACAACGAGCGAGTGTGTCGGTGTCCTTCAGGAAGACTCTCCCAGTGCTGGTGTTCTACAGCGCGAGTACAGCGGTGATCGCGAGCTTTGAGCTCTCAACTGCTGTTTTAACATTTTCAAATTTCTAAATGTTTGTGTGTGTTGATGGCTGGTTAGAGGGCGGAAAAGTGAGTGCTTCACTGTTTCAGTTCTCTGTTCAGTGTTGCCGCGGTCATTCCCCTGTGTGCTCCGGCACTGTTGACGGTCCTATTTTCTGAAAGAGCAACACGGGTGCGTTTGGGTCTTTTTCAAGATGTCATTCCGCCCGTGCGTTTCTGGGTGCGGTCGTTCCCTGTCTCTCTCTGATGGTCACAACTGTTGTGTCACGTGTTTGGGCTTACAGCACGCTGAGACAGCTTTTGTGGACAGCTCCTGTTTTCACTGTGGGAACATGACTGTCGCAGTGTTGAGGGCGAGACTCGCCTTCGTTCGCGGAGAGCGAGTCCCCATTACCATGCCCCACCCTCGGGTGCTGTGTGGGATGGGTGACCGGAGGATAGTGTTGGATGTCCCGCCCGGTAACCATTCCCTGTGGGCTCCTCACTCCTCCCTTCCACTGCAACCACTGGAGCCTCCTGTGTTGTCTGCTGGTCCATCTGTAATGGGTGGGCCAGCGGTTTCACTCGGGGCTCCCCTGGAGGACAGGACGCCGATTGCAGCATCGGAGGGTGAGCTGACTTCTAGAGATGATGACTCGGCTGCATTGTCTCCCTCCGGGAGTTCAATGTTCCCCGAGCCGGATCCAGAATTATCAGCTATGCTGAAACGGGCCGCCGAGGCTGCCGGGCTCGAGTGGAACCTCCACCGTGTCCCGTTCAGTCTCGGTTGGAATCTGGAGTTTGGTATCTTGGGGCGGGCCACGCTGGTTCTCAGCTCGCCGCCCCAGTGCCTTTCTTTCCCGAAATGCATGGAGAGCTTATCAGGTGGTGAACAGCATCTTTCTCTGCCAGAAACTGCCTGAATAGCTTTTCCCCCTCATTACCCTTGATGGAGGAACGGTGAAGGGTTGCGAGGTGTCCCTCCATTGGAGCGGTCTGTCGACACAGGTGCACCTGTGTCCGGCGGCCGCTGCCTTTTGGGGGGATCCTCGTCTCCCCCCTAAGGCCTGTGAGGTTTTGTCCGTTCCGACGGGCAGAGCTTACAAAGCCTGTGGGCAAGCCGCTTCCTCTTGCATGCCATGGCGTTGCTGCAGGCTAGGGCACCCATGGCATGCACGAGGGTAATCCAGACCGTGCGCTCATAGGTGAGCACCGCACTGCATCCGACCTCACCCTCCGGGGTACGGGTGTCGTAGCGTGCGTGATCGGTCTGGCGATGTCCACCTTCGTGGTCCAGTAGCGCCTCCATTGGCTCAGCCTGGTTGGTATGCCGGATGCGGACAAGGTTCGGTCCCTGGTCTCCCCAATTTCCCAGGTTGGGCTGGTCGGCGACGCGGTGGAGAACTGCATCCAACAGTTCTCTGCCGCTCAAGCGCAGACGGAGGTCATCCGGCACATCCTGCCCCGGTGGCCAGCTGCTGCCTCCACCCGCCGCCGGTGGCAGCTCCTCCGCCTGCTCGTCGCCGTGGGCGTTCCCCGGCCGCCGCTCCTGCTGGCCCTCTGCAGCAGCCTCGACCCAGGCCTTAGCATGGAGCCGGCCGCAGTAGAGACGCCCAGTCCACTCCAGGCACGGCCAAGCCAGGTGGCAAGCGACAGCGAAAGCATTCCGGAGCGGGCCGCCCAGGAATGGAGGAGATGCTCTTGGAGTGGCACGATCACTCCCTCCCCCCGGGTGAGGGCCGGGTGGAGTCTTTGTTTGTGTGTGTGTCTGTTCCGCCACTGGCTCCCTAAAAAAAAAAAAAAAAAAGCGGAGCAAGCGGTACCCACACTTCAAAGAGAGAGCAATTTCATCTGTTCCTGGGTCCCAAGAGGGCCAGTCTGGCGGGTGTGACCCTGTATAGCCTTACACCCCTCAGCTCCCCCTTGGTCGCCAGCAGGCAGCTTGGTGCGTTCGAGGACCCGGTCATCCGCCTTCTCACGCGCCCCCTGCCGCTTGTGGAGACAGGTAAGTGTTGCACAGCACACTTACACCACTTTCTCTACTTTTGCTGCCCCACCTCAGGCTCGGCTACCCCGCTCAAGTCAGTGATAGTCATCACATTAGGTGTTGAGCAGACGTGCTCCTGAAAATTCAGTGATATTCATCACACCGAGTGTTGAGCAGTGCTCCTGACTTGTGCGTGCTTATCTTATCCTGCTGGCGAAGGATTTGATAATGCCGCTCCTCCAGCCGGTACGAAGGCCAGTTGTAAACTCGTTCTTCGTGCTACTAGGGGGTGAGTCGTGACCATCTTGGCCCAAGATTGGTCTGCAGCTTTGACCTGAAAGACATGTGCTTCAGATCTCTACCTCCCGCACCGCAGGCCATCCTCTGTGTTGCGTCTAAGGGTGGAGTATCAGTACAGTGTCCTTCCCCTCGAGTGCTCCAGAGCCCGTTGGGTCTTCAGGTCAACTGGAAGAGAGTAATCTCGCCCACGGGCTGAGTATCTCTTTTTCCGTTTTGGAGAGGTACTCGGTCTAACACGTCTCTCCAATGAGAATGTGTTCAGCTGGTGTTGAAGTGAGAAAGGGTCCCACTGAAAGAACTTTCAGAGGCTCCTGGGGTATATGGTAGTTGCAGCCTTTGGCTTCCTCCATATGTGACCGCTTCAGCGCTAGCTTCACGATCGAGTCCCGAGGTGACCGTGGCAGAGCAGCTCACCCTGTGTGACTATAGTTCATCCCGGTCTGCTTCAACAGAGGGGCCATGTACAAAGGGCGTGTTTTAACGGGGGCCTGGGCGACCCCCGACTACACGGGCATTCGTGCCTCGAGTTGTTAGACATTGCGACCGTTGCGCAAGCTTCCCCTGCATGTCACAACTCACCCGTCACCTCCTCCTTGGAGTCAGATGCTTCTGAGGGCGCCTTGTTCCACTCCTCCCGCTTACTCAATCGTGCCGCCATCGAGCCCCACAACAGTTATAGCCAGGGCAAGTGGAGACTCCATCCCCTGGGTCCGGCTGGGTCATGACCATTCCGGGGCCGCTCAGTTGCCCCCCCGGTTTTATTTTTCCACCAGTGTTTGGGTAAACCGAGCGGACTGCCCTTGGACAAACACTGGGTCTCAGCTGCCCCAGGGGCCCACAGAAAAGCGTTTAACCCCAGTGAGCCTTCTAAGAGTGACTGCGACTCATGGTCGCCTTGCGCCTGCTCAAGTCAGTGAAATCATCACTCTTCATGTTGAGCAGAATTGCTCCTGAAACTCAGTGAAGTTCATCGCACTCAGGTGTTGAGCAGCAATGCTCCTGTAGCTCAGTGAGTTCATCACAGGTAGCTCAGTGAATTCGTCACACGCAGTGCTGAGCAGAAATGCTCCTGGTGCTCAGTGAAGTTCTTCGCACTCAAGTGTTGAGCAGAAATGCTCCTGAAGCTCAGTGAGTTTATCACACTCAGGTGTTGAGCAGTAATGCTCCTGAAGCTCAGTGAACTTGTCACACTCAAGTGCTGAGCAGAAATGCTCCTGTCGCTCGGTGAAGTTCTTCGCACTCAAGTGTTGAGCAGAAATGCTCCTGAAGCTCGGTGAGTTTATCACACTCAGGTGTTGAGCAGGAATGCTCCTGAAGCTCAGTGAACTTGTCACACCCAAGTGCTGAGCAGAAAATGCTCCTGAAGCCCAGTGATCTTCACATGTTGTGTTGAGCAATGCTCCTGTCTTTTGCGCCCGTCGCTTGCACCTACGTGCCAAGTCAGGAGAGGAACAGGTCTTCATAGTTGCCCCTTATTGGCCCAACTGGACCTGGTTCCCATCAACAGCTTCCTGACTTCCCCTGAAAACTCTTTCGGGGACGGGGCACGATGGCACACGCGTTCTTCCCCCGGAGATTCCGGGTGGTCTTACATCTGAACGCGGAGGTTCAGGTGGCTATTACAAGAACATGTGATAGTTACCATCACTTCCGCGAGCACCCCCTAGAATTGGGTAGCGTGCTTACGCCTTTAGAAGTGGAACCTAGTCGTTGAGTGCGTCTTCTCTCCAGAGGAGATCCTGAAAGCTTTCGATCACTTCAGTGCTCTCTTTCCTGCAAAATGGGTTGCAGTAGGCTGTTTTTTCTTCACCCTCAAAATGATGTTGCCTCGGTGTTTAAACGACGCTCATCGTGTTGCAGAAGTATGCAGAAGCACGTTCTGATCGTCAGGTTCCTGAGGAGCAAGGTCTTGTAAGTCCTTGTGTCCCTCTTTATCCTCTTGGGCCTTGTCCCTGGTGCGACTGCACTGCAGAGACCGCCCCTGAGCCACTGCAGGCAGTGGGTTAAAAATTCTGTTATATCAGTTCTCCTGCTCGCGTGGTCTCTTCTAGAGGGTAGGGAATTGCTCGCTTTCGGTCAACGTATTGTGCCTGGAGTCTGGGCCGACTAACTCTCACAAGCTGAGACCCCGGCTCGGATTGTGCCCAAGGTTCCTACCTCTCCCGTAATAGGAGCAGGTGGTGAGCCTGCAAGCGCTGCCCTGGAGGAGGCAGATCCAGCCCTGGCTTCTCTGTCCGTTCGCTTGGACGTGTACAGAATGCAAGTCATAGACCTCAGACCAGCTCTACAAATATCTGTTGGAATTCAGCAGAGAGGGAAGGCTGTTTCCATGCAAAGTTGCACTTAGTGCTTGCCTTCATTTCGGCAAAGATCCGAGATGCAACATGTCCACTTAGGTGTTGAGCTCCTCTATGATGAGTGTAAAGTGCTCCGCCTGGGCGTTGACGATATGCTTTGCCAAAACAGATTCTAGAGTTGGGGGCTGGACGACACCTAGTTGAACCGCTGCTTCCCGTGGGCTCCCTTCTCATGAAGCCAGTTTCACCGTGAGCCCGGTTCAAGTGTCGGCTTGCTGCGCCATTCCCCTCCTATGGACTGGATACGTGCGCCTTTTTACTCCAGTTGAGTTCCCTTAAAATTGAACCCTGTTGAGTTCCTCCACACCCCTCCGACGTCGGACGTGCGGAACGTCTGGTGTTAGGCCTACCACTCGTAAGCAGTGTGGAACCTGTGTTAGGCTGGGTCCATATGTTGCGGTCCCTTCGGTGACCCCATAGGTGTATTTCTCCACGATACGGCTCCCTGCGGTGAGCCCGTGTCTTCCCTCGGCAGAGTCTCTCTGCCGTCACTGTCCGGTGTGTCTCCCCCCGTCTTAGGCTGGAGCCACCCCAGTGACATTCCATATGTTAGACTGCCCGGTTTCCGCCCAGTTCATATGTGTATTCTCCACGTTACCTCCCTCTGGGTTGGATGTGGCTTCCGCAGCGTCCCTTCCTTCCAATGTACGGGGAACGCTTTCCCAGTGGTCCTGTAGGAACAGCAGTGACTTCCCTGGCCTAAGCCCTGTCCTTCCCCGCCTTAAGTTTGCGGGGGCATCAGGAGGCTTTGGCTTAGGCACTGGAAGGTGGCAGCGTTAGTGGCGTGTTCAAAGGGTGATCCCAATTCAGTCGACCGTCGACTACGTCTGACGTTCTCGACTGAAAGGGAACGTCCTGGTTGCGTATGCAACCCACCGTTCCCTGAAGGAGGGAACGGAGGACGTAGTCCCCTTGCCACTACCGCTGGACCACCGCTGACCCCGGGTTACTCTCGGCTCCTCAGCGAAAAGCAACTAGTGCGTGCATCCACTTCCGTATTTATACCCGCGCCGCGGGGGCGGAGTGTGTGATGCGAATCACGCACGCCAATTACATTGGCTCGTTCAATAGTACTCGAAGAAGACAGGCTCTCTAGCGAGATCCCAATTCAGTCGACGTCGACTACGTCCTCCTTTCCCTCCTTCAGGGAACGGTGGGTTGCATACGCAACCAGGACGTTTTTCAATATGATTAAACCAATTCATTTAAACATTTCACATGAAGAACAAAAGGTTTTTAAAGTGCGGAGCGGTTAATTCTTGTTTAGGATTATCCTGCAGTTTGTGTTTGAAGATCATGAGACATAAATGTCCAAAACTGTCAAAAATTTTAAAATTTGCCATTACAAACCTTAATGTCTTTCCTCCTCCAGGACACACACAACCTGTACGGCCACTTCCCCTATTTCACATGTCTGGAAGATGCCAGTGGCCAATCCATGGGTGTTTTCCTCATGAACAGCAATGCTATGGGTACAGACTCTTTCTTGAGTAGTTTTATTGCGTTTCATTGCGATGGTTTTGTCGTGGAATAAAGTCATAATCCTTAATAACATGATCGGAGATGTCTGTGCACAGCATGTATAGTGCGTTTGGATGTGTTTGAGTGTTTGGGATGAGTTGGCAAAAGATAGCAGTTTCAGTTGTTTATGTGTGTCTGTGTGCAGAGGTGACTATCCAGCCGGCTCCGGCCGTAACCTACCGGACTATTGGAGGGGTTTTGGACTTCTACATCTTGCTTGGAGACACACCAGAGGCAGTGGTGGACGAGTTCACACAGGTGAGTGTAAATGGAAACACCAGTGACCAGTGTAAACTCTTGGAAATGCTCTTTCATGTTAGAGACACATCATGCTGGACAGTATGTGGCAAGAACAAATAGAGTCATTTCCTGATCTTCCTGGTCCTTTCTCCAGTTTCCAATCAGATTAAAAGCAAAAAGCTCATACAAATAATCATTTAAAAATATTGTATTTTATACATTGTATATTGTATATTATACATTTTACAGATTGTTTATTCTTTCACATTTTTATGTTTTGGTACATATTTTGCTCTTTAGTATAAAATATTACAATTTATTATACAAATATACTTGGTTCTTACTGGTCAGTCATAGTATTCTGCAGTCAAATATTTGTTTTTATATTGACTGCTAAAAAATATTCTATTATGAATTATAAACATTTATAATATGTTTATTTTCTATTATATTTACATAGAAAATAATTATTTGAAAAATGTTCTGAAATGCTTTATTCTGATTCTGGTCATTTGTGGAATTCTGTGGTCAAACTAAGTTTTAAGTTATTAATTACAAATATTATACAACGATTATGAATTAAAATCATATCAAATATTATAATTTGTTACACAACTCTGGCTAAACTGTGTAAGTGACTATTGTCCTGGTCAAAATATTTTTTATTTCTTACAAAAACATTTCAAATCACATCAATATTTCATGTGTCATCATTATGTTCAGTTCAAGGACTTTTAGTTTGTTGTCATCCCTGTCTCGTGTTCCTTGTTCTTATTTGCCGCCACTCGTCTGTCACCATGGACACTAAAACAATCACCACAGCTGTTCGTCGTTTAGTTATTCATCTCTGTGTATTTAAGTTCCTGCCTGTGTTTTGTTCATTGTGTCTGGTAATGTGTATGTTAAGTGTGTGTTGCGTTAAGTTCGCCTGTCTGTTGGTTTATTAAAACTTTGTGTTGGAATACCTTCATCTTCTTCACCAGCAACCACCCATGTGACATAATTTCCAGTTGTTTTCATTTACTCAAACTAAACGTAAACCTAAAACCATAAAAAAAAAAAAATATATATATATATATATATATATATATATATATATATATATGTATATTTCAGCTAAAATGTAAATCTTTTTTTAAGAACTGAACGTAAAAAAAAACTTCTAAAAAGGACAAACCCATGCAACAAAATTACTAAAACTTTAACTAAAATTAAAAAGAGACTGAAAACATAATTAAAAAACAATATTTGTACAATTTTAAATGTTAATAAAAAACTAAAATAATATATCAGTGATACTAAAAGAACACTGGTCCATTGATGTTTTTATTCATTTATTGGCAAATAGCAGTAATAAGCTGGTCAATATTGCAAAATTAACCCTGATCCGGATCATGCCATGAACCTCTTACTAAAATTTAATTAATGCCAGCTAACTTTTGCTCATGAAGAGAGTTGAAGTGAAATCCTATAGGCCCCACGCTGATGTTCAACGTGTTTAACATGGCTTCATATCTCTCCAGCTGATCGGCAGGCCTTTCATCCCTCCGTACTGGTCTCTGGGCTTCCAGCTCTCTCGCTGGGACTACGGCAGCCTGGACGAGATCAAGAGAGTCGTGGAGAGAAACCGACAGGCCGGTCTTCCGTATGTAAGTGCCAGGAACAGAAGGAGGCTCCTCGCTTTCTTCGGCAAAACTTGATTCCACCCAGTACCTCAAAGCCACAATGAAGTGAACGGATTTATGAATAATAACTACACATATGTGTATTTCACCTGAACGCATGCATTCAGAAGGCTTTAGCATCTTATGGCGGGACTCTGATTGCCGAAAGATGCACTTAAGCTCAATGTTTGATGTCATTCGAACAAAGAAGGTATGTCAGGATATTGCATCTCCACCTGTTTGCATTAGAAAATTACTGGCAGGAGAATTTCACCATCAGCTGATGGAAGTCAAGCCTTCCAGAAAAATCCAAACAGACAACAGTGAATCTACAATTTTTGCATTGCACCATTTCTGGTTCCCCAAAGAACCTTTCAGTAAAGGGTTCTTAAAAGAACAATTCATTTCTTAGTGTAAAGAACATTTTCAGATTCTTCACGGAACAATCAATGCCAATATATAACTTTTATGTTTAAGAGTGTAACTTCCATAATTAGACATTGAGGTGAAACAGGATATTCAGTGAGAGAAGGAAACTTTACCGAGACTCACAGCTGAATCATCATTATTTTGTGTTCTAGGACGTCCAGTACACTGACATTGACTACATGGAGGACAAAAAGATCTTCACCTATGATATGGTGAAATTTGCAGAGCTGCCTCAGTTTGCTGACTACATGCATGAAAAAGGGCAGAAATACATCATCATATTGGTGAGCCTTTGATTTTATAGGTTGGCACTTTAGTTCTGGGTTTTGGACAGTATACCAAAGCAGGTTCCCCTTCAGGGACTACCGCTGCGTGAAATCGCAGTGGGAACGCCCTCAGCGTGACGCGTCTGAAGCATGAATGAAATCAGTCAATGGAGAGAATGAGCGTACGGCGAGTGACGTCATCGACCAGGAAGCTATAAATATCCCCTGAGTACACAATACGCCAGCTTTAGTTACTTCAGCAGCTCTGTGTGTGTCTGAATCTGTCGATTGTGTTTGTCTGTTTTGTCAGGAGTTTTCACTATATATATTTTATATAAAAAAACCAATATGAGCGAGCAGTATAAGAAGTGTGTTCCCCCCTGTACTCGGTACATCTGGGTGGGGATTCACACGAGCTAAGCGTGGCTTATTTGGGAGTGCAGCAATGCCCAGTTGGCTCTCGAGGGAGTAGATTGTCAGCATTGCGAGCGTTTTCCCTTGAGAACTCTGCGCTCGCGGCGATCGCACTTCGAGGAGAGTGATTTGCTGCGAGCTCCCCGAGGCTCGGGTCCCGCTTCTGTTGAGGCAGAGCGGCGGCGCTTGTCTTGGGGCTCGCAGATGGATCTCGCTGGCGATGTTGAGACGGGCTCCGCCCTATCTCAGCTATCTCCGACGAGATCTAGTGCGTCTCACCCGGCTCTGGAAGCACGCGCTGCGGCGGTTACTTCTGCCAGGGTGGAGGCACATGATGATGTTGAATTGAGATTTTCCAGTTCTGAGGAGCTGGATGTCGAAAGTTTTGCATCAGAGAAAACTAGTTTATCACATTATACTGCAAATGAAGAAGGTTTGATGGATGTATTATCTCGGGCTGTTGAAAAGCTAAAAAAAAAAAAAATAACAGTATCGAGTGGCCAGCTGATAGACAGGTTTCTAGAATTAAAAGCAATCTAGATGATAGATTTCTGTCTGCACGACCTCAACCTTCTAGCCGGTGCTTACCGTTCTTCCCAGATCTTCATGCTGAGGTTTCAAAGACCTGGGTTAGACCGGTTTCAAGCTGAATTTACACAAATCAGTCCAATGCTTATGGTAACATTGTTGGTGCTAAATCTGCTGGTTATGTGACGATACTGTAGGCGGAGGAGACGCTCGCGTGCTATCTCTCTCCTGCGTCATCGTCTTCACTTAAAGCACCGGCTCTTCCACCAAAAAATAAATCAATAAATATATATACCTCTGTGCTGGTGGGGAAGGCTTACTCGGTGGCTTGGCAGGCGGCTGCATGTTTGCATACGATGACTTTTATGCAGGCTTTTCAGGCCGACCTGCTCAAAGGAAATCTGAGGGGGGTCCCCGCCGAAAGAGACTTGCGTTCACCTCCCTTAAGGGTGCCCTGTCTCTCCCGGCGCCCTCAGGGGCCCGTCCTACTAACCCTGCCGAAACAGGGCGTAGAAGGGTCTGGCGAGTGCTTTCCCGAGGGACGCTCGCCGCCTCTAAGGAGGGTTCTAGTGTGTTCAGACCAGTCGTTCCCTGCCGGTGCGCCGTTACAGGGCACTGTGTCTGTCACGCAGAATGTTCAACCAGAGCAAAGTCTTTCGTCGAGTTCGTCTTCCAAAAGAGCACAGCAGAAGCGGAGTGTCACGTTCTCGTGCCCCCCTGCAGAGAAACTGGAGGGACGAGGCGGGGCGCTCTCCGGCGTGGCCTTCTCGGGGCAGGACTGATCTGAGGACAGTCATTGTCGCCAGAAAGGCCGCGTCGAAAAAGTCCTGACGGGCTGAACGTCAGGACTCTGAGGGTGGTCCCCATCGGGAAAAACTTGAGTTCACCGCACAAAAACACGGTGCCCTGTCTTTCTCGATGCCCTCAGGGGTCTGTTCTACTAACCCTGCCTATACAGGGCGTAGAGAGACTCGGCGAGCGATTTCCCGAGGGACGCTCGCCCCCTCCAAGGAGGGTTGTGGAGTGCTCAGACCAGCTGTTTCCTGCCAGTATGTTACAGGGCGCTGTGTCTGTCACTCGGGATGTTCATCCGGAGGCCAGCCTCGAGAGGCTGGTTCCCTTAGTAGAGTTCCTGGCGGAATGGGTCCCCCACCCAGCAGGGAGTTAGGATACTACTTCATCGAAAAAAAAAAAATCCTGACGTGCTGAACGTCAGGGTTCTGAGGGTGGTCCCTATCGTGAAAGACCTGAGTTCACTGCACAAGAACACGGTGCCCTGTCTTTTCCGATGCCCTCAGGGGTCTGCTCTACTAACCCTGCCTTCACAGGGCGTAGAGAGACTCGGCGAGCGATTTCCCGAGGGACGCTCGCCCCCTCCGAGGAGGGTTGTGGAGTGCCCAGACCAGCTGTTCCCTGCCAGTACGTTACAGGGCGCTGTGTCTGTCACTGGGGATGTTAAAATCAGATCCGAGGACTGGTTTGTCATGATAGATCTAAAGGACGTTTACTTCCATGTATCTTTCCTCCCTCAACACAGGAAGTTCCTGAGGTTCGCTTTCGGGGGCGAAGCGTACCAATATCGGGTTCTTCCGTTCGGCCTAGCACTGTCACCCCGAACATTCACGAAGTGTACGGATGCTGCTATAGCCCCGCTGAGGTTACAGGGCATCCGCTTTCTGTACTATATAGACGATTGCTTGATTCTAGCTCAATCGGAACAACAGGCGGTTCGGCACCGAGATGTCGTTCTTGCTCATATCAAATGACTGGGGCTGAGGCTCAACGCCAAAAAGAGTGTTCTTTCTCCATTACAGAGAACCACTTTTCTAGGTGTAGTGTGGGATTCAACGACGATGCAGGCACGATTGTCACCTGCTCGTATTGCTTTGATTCTCGCTGCAGTAGATCAGGTCAAGCTAGGCCAGTCATCCACTGTAAAACAGTTCCAGAGACTGCTAGGTCTCATGGCAGCTGCGTCCAACGTGATACCTCTTGGCCTCTTGCACATGAGACTGTTACAGTGGTGGCTCAGGACCAAGGGATTCTCCCCGAGGGGAAATCCGCTTCGCATGATCGTGAGTTTGCGACGGTGTCATCACGCCCTGATCATGTGGAAAGATCCTTGGTTTTCGTCCCAAGGCCCTGTGTTAGGATTTCCTTGTCGTCGCGTTATGCTAATGACAGATGCCTCTCTCACGGGTTGGGGGGCGATCATGGATGGTCGCCCGGCTCAGGGTCTGTGGGAGGACCATCATCGTCTGTGGCACTTAAACTGCCTAGAGATGTTGGCGGTGTTTCAGGCTCTGAAACACTTCCTCCCAGACCTAAGGGGCCACCATGTTCTTGTCCAGACAGACAACACATCGGTGGTTTCTTATATCAACCATCAGGGGGGTTTGCGTTCTCGCCCGCTTTACAAACTGGCACGTCAGATCCTTCTATGGTCCCAGGGGAAAATTCTTTCTCTGAGAGCTTTTATCTCCCGGGGTATTTAAATCAGGGGGCAGACATCCTGTCAAGACAGGGGCCGAGGCCCGGGGAATGGAGTCTTCACCCCGAGGTGGTGGAACTCCTATGGAAACATTTCGGTCTTGCCGAGGTAGACCTATTTGCTTCTCGAGAAACATCACACTGCCCGCTGTGGTTCTCTCTCAGCCATCCAGCCCCGCTGGGGTTGGATGCGATGGTACATCCGTGGCCGAGGTCACGCTTGTACGCTTTTCCCCCGATCGCTCTGCTCCTTGGAGTTCTGGAGAGGGTTCGCCGGGACGGGCTCAGTCTCCTGCTAATAGCCCCGTTCTGGTCGGCCCGGGTATGGTTTGCGGACCTAGTGTCTCTCCTCAACGGCTCTCCCCTAGAGATACCGATCAGGAGAGATCTGCTCTCTCAGGCGAGTGGGTAGATCCTTCACCCCCGTCTAGAGCTATGGAGGCTGTGGGCTTGGCCTTGAGGGGGCCCAGCTCATAGATTCTGGTCTCTCGGCTGAGGTCGTTGAGACCATCCTCCGATCCAGAGCTCCCTCCACGAGGAAGTTATATGCCGCGAGGTGGAAACTTTTCACCTCTTGGTGTGGAGAGCGCCAGCAGGACCCAGTTAACTGCCCGGTTGGTACAGTCCTGGATTTCCTGCAGGACCGTCTCTCCACAGGGTTATCCCACTCCATGTATGTGGCGGCCTTAGCTGCTTACCACACCCCTTCAAGTGGAGGTTCCCTCGGGAAACACCCACTTATGTCTCGCTTCCTTCGTGTCACCTTGAGGCTGAGGCCTGCAGTTCGCACGAGGGTACCAGCTTGGGATCTGGCCATCATCTTAGAAGGTCTCTCCCTTGCTCCTTTCGAGCCCATCGAGGAAGTTTCGGAAAAGTTTCTTACTCTAAAGACTATCCTTCTTCTCGCTATCTCATCTCTAAAAAGAATTGGAGATATTCAAGCACTTTCGGTGGCTCCCTCGTGCCTGGAATTTGCTCCTGGTTGGTTAAGGCCTTTCTCTTTCCGAGACCAGGTTATGTTCCTAAGGTTCCAACTGTTTCAGTTAGACCTATAGTTCTGCAGGTTTTCTGTCCTCCGCCTTTTCTGACGTCAGACCAGGAGAAAATTAATTTGCTGTGCCCAGTTTGGGTTTTGATGCTTACGTCCACAGAGCTGCCCTGTGGAGGAGATCGGAACAACTGTTCGTCTGTTTGGGTCACCTAAGAAAGGGTGTCCTGCATCTAGAAAAAGGATGAGCAAGTGGGTGGTCGAGGCCATCCCACTTGCTTATGGTTTGGCCCATCAGCCTTCACCTTTGGCTGTAAGGGCTCATTCCACCCGGAGTATGGCTGCTTCTACAGCTCTTCTTTCAGGAGCTTCTCTTCAGGACGTTTGTGATGCGGCAGGCTGGTCCTCACCGCACACTTTCGTTAGATTTTATTCCCTCGATCTTAGCTCCACTCCCGGGGCTCAGGTTCTCTCGTCGGTTTGTGTCTCCTAATGACACACGACGGGGATTTGGTCGTATGGGGATGTGGGTATTGCGTTCCCACTGCGATTTCACGCAGCGGTAGTCCCTAAAGGGGAACGTCCCGGGTTACGTATGTAACCCTAGTTCCCCGAAGGGACGGACGCTGCGTGTCCTGCCATACTCTCGGCATCCCCTTGGGTCGCTGCTTCAGTAACTTTTAAGCTGGCGTATTGTGTACTCAGGGGATATTTATAGCTTCCTGGTCGATGACGTCACTCGCCGTACGCTCATTCTCTCCATTGACTGATTTCATTCATGCTTCAGACGCGTCACGCTGAGGGCGTTCCCACTGCGATTTCACGCAGCGTCCGTCCCTTCGGGGAACTAGGGTTACATACGTAACCCGGGACGTTTATACATTTCAACCACTGGCTGAATTTGATTTTGCCCAGTTTAACTCCTCAGAACATGTTCTTCTTGGTAGGATCCTGCCGTGTCCACCAGTCAAAGGATAAACGGAGCTTATGAAGCCCTTGACAGGGGTCATGCAGCTAAAGCTTGGGTCACTGAAGCAGACGGGCAAACGCCTCTACTGGGAGAGGTACGGTCCTCCAAACATACTCCTGGTTGGGTAATCGTTAGTAGGGTTTGGGAATGAAAACGGGTCCTTCTTTATACAAATATCTGAACTTGAATTATTTCTATGATGTTTGGTTTTAGTAATTGTTGTTGGACATATGCATTCATTCATTCATTCATTCATTTCAACATTATTTATATTTATATTAATCATATTCTCCTCCCCTCTCTCTCCCGTCACAGGTCTGGCCAGGGGAAACCTTGTTTCCTGACTACACTAACCCGTCCTGCATTGATTGGTGGGTTGATGAAATTGTGCGTTTCCACAAAGAAGTCAAGCACGACGCTCTCTGGATTGTAAGTAACCCGCAGATATCATAACCTGTCACCAAATATTGAACCTGATCATTTTACAACCTGGGGGAAATATCATGATTGTCTTATTCTGATCTCCAAATTCTTACAAATCAATACTATATATGTCACCGCATCAATATGTGTTAATCATGATATTCAAACACAGCAACGCTCAATAAACATCTCATCTAGAGTACAATGATGTAAATCAGAAATGTCAACATAAAATCATTGTAATTCATCAAACTCCTGTTCAATTAATTTCACATTCATTTGTATGGCAGTTTCACGATACATATTTCAAAGCAGCTTTACAAAAAATGCATGTTTCAAATATCGCTTCAGTAAATGTTCTCAGCACATGCTGTGAGTTTGAGTCATTCACGCTGTGCGTTTGAAAGGCAGAACGTGCCAAACAATGGGCTTCATGTTTTTACTCCAATATCATTTCATAACGTCAAAGGGAATGAAAACAATCAAGAAGCTAGTGGCAACTGTGTCGAAGAAACGCATTTTACGTCATCCAATCAATTCCTGATTGATAAAATCAATTTCTGCCCTACAATTGGTCTCACTGAATATTCTTATTCAGAAATGCATCACATTATGGAAGTAAACTGGTTACGAATGCCGTTTCATGTTTACGTTAAAGCCTCCCTAGAGGTTTTTGCTTTAATCTCGAGAACACTAGTTGCCTGAATTAGGAAACGCTGAACTAATTGCACTTTTTTTTCCCCTAAGGACATGAATGAGGTGGCCAATTTTGTAAAGGGAAGCATCAAAGGCTGCCCTGAAAACAAACTCAACTATCCTCCATTCACCCCACGTGAGTCTGAAACGCATCTGTCGCTAGATTTCATATCAGCATTTCCTCACCATCTGTAAACATCTGTCCTCTTGATTTCCATTGGACTACAAAGGTATCCTTGATAACCTGATGTTCAGTAAGACCTTATGTATGGATGCTAAACACAACTGGGGGAACCACTATGACGTCCACAGTCTCTATGGATACTCTATGGTCCTGGCCACTGAGAAGTAAGTGCTGGTTTTTCACACTCTGTATCCAAATAATTTCTGTTATGATTGACTGATCCTGCTTGCCAGAATTATTAATATAGATTAACATCACAACAATTTTGTATTTACCAGTGGATAGTCCTATATTAATGTGCTCGTTATTGTGACATCACACTCTCTGAATTTTGTTTATGAATCATTTATAAATGGTCTGGGTGGTCATAGGAGGGAGGTTAATGTAGTCAGTCTCAGTGTACGTCTTCTCTCATTCCTCTACTCCCCCTCTCTCAAAAAGCTTAACTCCTGCCTGTGTGTTTGTCATATGATTTCCTAGGCCACCCTACTTGGCATTGTGTCTTTCCAATATCCTTCTTAATGTAATTTTACTGTGGTGCCAGTGCTCCCTATACCTCTAATCAGTGCTGTTCATCCTATACGCAAAGTGTGATGGTTCCATTGGGCCCCCAAACCACCAGGGGCCCCCTTGCTATCAAAGATGATTTATAGAATTTCAGTTTCGTTTTTTGATTTTATCGTCCAATTACAACGAAAACACAATTCCATTCTTTTCCATTAAAGCGAGCACTGTCACCCTTCCTACGTAACATCCAAATCAGTCAAATCATGTAACTTGATTGTCGTAATATACAGTCTCCTGCTCGACATGTTTAATCCTAAAAAAAGAGAGTTAAAAGCGCATTGGGCTGCGAAAGATGCGGTGTTGCCCAGGTGGCTTTCTGTGCGCGCGTTCCAAGACAGAAGGAAGTATTGGCTACTTTGGGCTTCAAGTGTGCGCTTAAACAGGCAAATACATACACAAATAGGTCAAAAGTCAAGTTTCACTTAAACGCAGTCAGTTATGTCTAAAGTCAACATATACAGTTGGGAAAGTAATCAAATGCTTGTCAGTGTATAAGAGCTGTGCATTTGGCCTTAAAGTGACAGCAGCCTAATAAACCTGCTGCCGTCTGTCATTTAATGTTAATCAAAAAACAAAATCATCCACTTCTCCTTGCTGAATAACTTTAGTAACTATAATAAGAATCAATGTAGACCTATATGTAATTAATACGGTAAAGAATATGCAGTGTTTTACTTTCAACATTATTAGCAGTAGGCAAAACATTTTATTTCATTTGTATCTTTTTTCTATTGTATTTGTCCTTTTGTTTGTAATTGTATTCTTCTTTATTGTATATTTCAACTCAGTGTTGTTTGTTGACAGTGAAACTGCTCTGAAAGAACAGATTAAGGGATTGTGGGTAATTTTGGGGGTTTTATGAACAGCGGCCCCTGGACAAAGTTTCACTTAGGGCCCCCAGAAGTCTAGGATCGGCACTGACTCTAATATTGTGTTTCTGCTTCCAGGGCATCGAGAGCAGTTTTTGGGAAGAACCGTTCCATGGTTTTCAGCCGCTCCTCCTTCCCCGGGGTGGGCAAGTACGCTGGGCACTGGTTGGGTGACAACGCCGCCACCTGGAATGACATTAAGTGGGCGATACCCGGCATGCTGGAGTTTAACCTCTTTGGAATCCCTTACGTAAGTGGTTTGACTCCCAATGAAACGCCTTTTCCAAGACATTTTTGATCTCCTCTGTTACTCTATGCAGACATTTGTCAGATTGCTGGTGTCTTTTTCATATATAAAACACTGGAATCTCCATTTAAGCTCCATTTAATTGCTTAGTTTTTTGGAGAAACACTTAATGATAAATAGTGATTTTTCCTGAATCTAATGATGTTCTTCTACAGGTCGGTGCAGACATCTGTGGGTTCTTCGACGACTCGTCGGAGGAGCTTTGCAGACGTTGGATGCAAGTCGGCGCATTTTACCCCTTCAGCCGTAACCACAATGCTCAAGGGTTCAAAGTATGTGCTGCTCTTTAAACTAACCAGAAACATTCAATCTCGACCTCTGGAATGATATTTTGAGAGGGCAAATGAGGATGAATGTAAAATTATGTTCTTGGTGAAATTAGATGAATAAGATTTGACCTTTTAGTCGGAAAGTAATCATTCCACGGCGGTCTCCACGATGATTGCTCTCCACCATGATAAACATATTATCAGGATCCACGGATCTATTTCTCTCCTGGCTCTGAGTAGTTTTCTGTCCCTTTCTTAAAGGACCAAGACCCTGCATCATACGGCGCTGACTCTCTCCTGGTGAACAGCTCCAGACATTACCTGGAGATCCGCTACAGCCTCCTGCCGTACCTCTACACGCTGTTCTACAAGGCCCACGTCCGCGGAGAGACGGTAGTGCGGCCCATGATGCATGAGTGAGTTCGCAAGCATGTGCAAACAACAGCGGGACAGTTCCAGTGTTGCTTTTGTGTTTGTGAACTTCATGTATTTCTGAATGAGATCTCTCATGTGTGTAGGACTTTAAAAAATTACGCAATAGGTTTTGAGTTTAAATCGAGAAATTATTTAAGTGAATACAATGAATAAAATTTTCATTTGAACTTCCCCTGAATGGGTTAATAATAATTTAGTCTAATATTTTTCTTGTATAGTGTGTGTGTGTGTGTGTGTGTGTGTGTGTGTGTGTGTGTGTGTGTGTGTGTATATATTTTATAATAATATATATATTTTTTTTATCATTATTTTTTTTTTGGCACTTTTATATTTGTAACATTGTGATCAACTGGAACGTCACTATCTGCTTTATAAGATTTGTTTCTCTGCAGGTTTTATTCCGACAGTGAAACCTGGGCAGTGCACAAACAGTTCATGTGGGGAGCACATCTTCTCATCACACCTGTGCTGGATCCTGTGAGTGAACACACACACACACACACACACACACACACTCACACACACACACACACACACACACTCACACACACCGAAATTATTCACGGCGCTTCACTTTTTCCACATTTTGTTGTTACAGCCTTATTCCAAAATGGATTGAATTAATTGTATTCCTCAAAATTCTACAAACAATACCTTATAACGACAACGTGAAAGAACTTTGTTTGAAATCTTTGCAAATTTATTAAAAAAATCAACAACAAAAAAATCACATATCCATAAGTATTCACAGCCTTTGCTCAATACTTTGTTGAAACACTTTTGGCAAGTCTTTTAGGGTTTGATGCTACATTCTTGGATCACATGTTTTTGGGCAGTTTCTCCCATTCTTCTTTGCAGAACCTCTCAAGCTCCATCAGGTTGGATGTTTGCTTGGTAACAGACCTGAGAGTTGATTATCGAACTCGATGGAGGGGTTTAAGATTTACCAACTACAGATACGATGAGATTTTGTAGTTTGATTTTGTCGGTGCGCAGCCATTTTCAGATCTCTCCAGAGAATGTTGAGGAAAATAATGCATTTAATCTATTTCATTTTAATCAGAGAATTTAATCAGAGAATGTTGAGGAAAATAATGAATTTAATCTATTTTGGAAAAAGGCTGTAACATAACAAAATGTGGAAAAAGTGAAGCTCTGTGAATATTTTCTGGATGCGCTGTATGAATATGATATTTGAGTGGCACAGTCTGAAGTGTACAGTATTTTCCCTCATCTTTTTTTCGGTTCATTGCTGCTCCTCTTTCTGTCATCTTCCTGAAAAGCCATGACAGGAGGACCATATCTGTCTTCAAAAAATGACCACCAGTTTATGGAATAATGCTCAGTTTTAAACTATTAAAAAAATGTTTGTCATTGTTTAGCTGATTTCCCTGTTTATTTGTTTGTTTGTTTGCTTGTTTTAGGGTGTTGAAACTGTTGAGGCCTATATCCCAGATGCCGTCTGGTATGACTTTGAGACGGTGAGACCATCCTCTAGCACCACACACCTATATATATATATATCAATATATACAGTGGGGGAAATAATTATTTGATCCTCTGCTGATTTTGTCAGTTTTCCCACTTACAAAGAAATGAAGGGTCTATAATTTTTATGATGGGTTTATTTTAACAGAGAGAGACAGGATATCAACCAAAAAATCTAGAAAAAACACATTATATAAAGGTTATAAATTGATTAGCATCTGATCGAGTGAAATGAGTATTTGATCCCCAACCAACCAGCAAGAATTCTGCCTCCCTCAGATTGGTTATGTGTCAATGTGGAACACAGATCAGTCCTCTCACTAAGAAAGTACTCCTAATGTCAGCAAAATAACCATCAATCGCCCTGGGTCTGGAGCTCCATGCAAGATCTCGCCTCATGGGGTACGGACAATCCTGAGAAAGGTCAGGGATCAGCTCAGAACTACACAGGAGGAGCTTGTTAATGATCTTAAGACAGTTCAGACCACAGTCATCAAGCAAACCATTGGTAACACACTACGCCACAATGGATTGAAATCCTGCAGCGCCCGCAAGGTCCCCCTGCTCAAGAAGGCACACGTAGAAGCCCATCTGAAGTTTGCCAATGAACATCTAATGATTCAGAGAAGGATTGGGAGAAAGTGCTGTGGTCAGATGAGACCAAAATGGAGCTCTTTGGCATCAACTCAACTCACCGTGTTTGGAGGAAGAGAAATGCTGACTAGGACCCCAGGAACATCATCCCTACAGTCAAGCATGGAGGCGGAAACATCATGCTTTGCTCAGGGGCTGTTTCTCTGCTAAGGGTACAGGACGAATTCACCATATTGACGGGGCCATGTACCGTAAAATCTTGGACGAGAACCTCCTTCCCTCAGCCAGAACACTGAAGATGGGTCTTTCAGCATGACAGTGACCCAAAACACATGGCCAAGGCAAAAAAGGAGTGGCTCAAGAAGAAGCACATTAAGGCCTAGCCAGTCTCCAGACCTTACGCCTATAGAAAATCTGTGGAGGAAGCTGAATCTTCGAGTTGCCAAGCGGCAGCCAAGAAACCTTAAGGATTTAGAGAGCATCTGTAAAGAGGAGTGGACCAAAATCCCTCCTGAGATGTGTACAAACCTGGTGACCAACTACAAGAAACATCTTACCTCTGCTTGCCAACAAGGGTTTCTCCACCAAGTACTAAATTATGTTTTGCTTGGGGATCAAATACTTATTTCACTCACTGAAATGCAAATCAATTTATAACCTATATATAATGTGTTTTTTCTGGATTCTTTGGTTGATATTCTGTCTCCATCCATTAAAATAAACCTACCATAAAAATGATTGACCCTTCATTTCTTTGTAAGTGGGCAAACTTACAAAATCAGCAGGGGATCAAATAATTATTAATATAAAATGCAATTTTTGGTTTGTTTTCTAGGAGATAAGGATTCCAGATCGCAAAGCAAAAGTTTCCTTGAACCTGCCCGCTGATAAACTTGGTTTACACCTGAGAGGAGGAGCCATTCTGCCGGTACAGAGACCAGACGTCACCACTACATACAGGTAATGATGGGAAACCTGGAGATTTACCCCTAAAAATACACCGGCTCATATTAAAGCATGTACTGTCACTAAACTCTATCCGTGAAAACAGTCAATCCGCTCTCAGGAAGTCTTTCAGCTCCGTCCACTTACATAAAACACATCTAACGCCCAATACAAAAAGTGTCTGCTATTTTTTGGAGAGTGTATTATAGTGAATTCTTTGAATTACCATAGTATATTAATGATGACTATTCAGAGAAGTTGTAACATGATTCACAGCATCACTATACCATGGTTAATATTGCAATGTGAGTTTAGTATGATAAACATTTAGATGTGTGCGTTTCGCTTGGAACGTTTCTCTTTTGTTTATTGTTCCTCAGTGTTTTCATTCATCTCGTTCCTGTTCATCTGCATGAGGCCTGGGATTATATTTTACATTAGGGAAAATTGTTTGAATTTTATTTAATTCTTTGAACTGTTCATTTTGTAGTTTGCTTTTATTTCCCTCTGAATATATTGCACCTTCAGCAGTATAAATGGAAATGTACCGTATCTCTCAACGTATCTTTTGGGCTGATACGCAAACACATATTTAAAATCCACCCGGCTTTGCTGTGCGGTTTCTGTGACGTTATTCACGAACAGCAATCAGAGGATCTGTCGCCTGTCTGCTCTTGAGTTTCTGGTGAAAGTTGTGTGTTTCCTCAGCCGGCGTCTTCCCATGGGATTGATCGTCGCTCTCGATGACAACGAGGCTGCGTCAGGCGAGCTGTTCTGGGATGACGGAGACTCTCGAGGTATTTTACAGCCACAAAAATCTACCTCATACAGGGTCTCAATAACAAGAATGTCTGAAGTTCAGATTTCTACTTATATTTCTTATGTTTTCATTTTTTATGATCAGAACAAAATGTGGTAAAATACATTTGTTACAGTATTTATGAATCTTTTTTAATGTTAGTTAATAATATTACAAATGTTCACTGTTGGTTCCTGTTAGCTCAGGTTCATTAAATAATATTAACAAACACAACTTTTGATTTTAATAATGTATTAGTTAATGTTAAAATTATTAATGTAGTTGGCGAATGGTAAGAAATGGAAAATAATTATTTCCCAAAATGTATTTATATTGCATTCAAAGATTTAAAATTTGAAAGAACAGCTATACTTTAACCCCATGACAGATATAAATGTATACCCACATTTTGCTTAAATGAATCCAAGACTCCAACAAAACATCACCTATGTTTGCAAGGTTGAGAAATTTTCCTTTAAAATTAGTAGAATTTGTAACATCAAAATGTTCAATAAATTAACAGTTATTATTGAGCCCTATTATAGAGACTAAATTATCAGATTTACCCAAATGTTTCTTGAAAAAAATCAGATTATCATATATAAAGTTGATTTGTCTCTCATAACTTCTTCCTTTATTTTTCTTAGATACTGTTTCATCCGGCTCCCACATTCTTTACCAGTTTTCTGTGGCTAATGTACGTCATCCTAAAGTCACATTTCTCTTGTTGTTGTTTTTTTAGTTTTTTTTTAAAGAATGTATGTATTTTTGTAAATGTTGTCTATTCCTGTAATCTGTCGTAATATGTGATATGTTTCTGCTGGATCAGGATGTCTTGACAATGCACGTTGCCCACGACGGCTACACGGACCCGAACAGCTTGAAGTTTGAGAACATCACAGTGATGGGAGTGAGCGCGGCTCCCGCCTCTGTGCTCGTGTCGGACGGCATCACTACTGACGCTCTGTCCCAGTCTCAGGTTCACTACGACGCCACCAAGAAGGTGATCATAGATTTAACATGAAACAGTTTTCTATTCACCACCAAAGTCAATGTGAAACTGTGTTTGTGACCAATTTTGCTGATTTTGATTGAAATAGGTTGTTCAAAATCCTACAGGAATAGGTATAATGCACATCGAGACCATGAATATAAAGTAAATAGGGTACATTTTTATTTAATATTCACGTTAACCACACTTTGGAGGATGTTATTGCATCTTTAAATATTATTGCTCGATATAAACTGTAGCTGAATAACAGAATGAGCACTGTATGAATCATATTATGTTTGCTTTGTTAATTTAGCATGCAAACAAATGATGCGATGCAACTAAAATCAAACTAACAGTCAGATAAATTGACAGAAACTTCAGGCCCTGTTAGTATAGTTTAAAGCCATTAACGGTTCACCTAAAACTTTAAAAAGAAAAAAATTATAAAAACAAATATTGTTTACAGAATGATGAATGAAGCCTATTTTAGGGTCATTAAGGTTTTGTTACATTTTATTTATTAATTTGTGCTGATAAAGAAGTGAAATTAAAAAAGTTATTTTTTTCTGAATAATTTAAATATAGCGCAACAAATACTACCATGAGCTATTCTTACAGTTGCATTTTACACTCTTTTCTAATGAAAGTAATGTTTGTAATGTTTTTGCATTGTAATAATATATATTAAAAACTCACACCGTAATTACAATGTTTTCACGTTTAAGCATAATAAATAATATTGCATAATGCAAAAATACGTCATGCATTGCAACTAAAGTCAAAAACAGAAGCTTAAAGGCATATAAATTGACAGAAGCCAAGGTTTTCTCTACAATAAGCCATCTGAAAATAGACGTCATTCAAAGGGCATTCGGAGAACATCTCTAAACAAAGTGAAAAATGAAAAAATAACAACCGACATAACGTAATTTGTACAGTGAGCCAGTCCTTCGAACCATGTCTTATTTAAAGAGGACACATCATGCACCTTTTCACAAGATGTAATATAAATCTATGGTGTCCCCAGAATGTGTTTGTGAAATTTCAGCGACAATAACAAAACACGCAAATCTCACTAATCTAAAATCTCAGAAATAACCAGTAGCGAGTGCAGTGATACAGAGACTCAGGAAGAGGTTTGATCTTTTAGACGCACCTGGACGTTTCTGAATGGTTAGTGGAGACATGTATGTAGTTGTTGTGGAGTTACATTGATCATCTCATCGACTCGCATGTACCGTCTTGTTGAACTTCTGCATAAGTGTACACAGTTCCTGAGGTCTTTATAAGACAGCTGTGACATGTTTTGGTCAATAATGTTCAGTGCTCGTCTGTGCTCAATGACTGAACAGTTTCAGGCTTTGCTGGATCTTCTGCCGTTGCGTTAGAACTGGTCACTGTTGTCGCTTGCGAAACCAAATGTCGGCTGGTGTGTGTAAACATGCAGATTAAGGGTCGGTAATATTATAATAAGATCCTATGTGAGTGAAGGGGAGTGAAATCTGGTTGTCTTTTTTTTTGACGTGCTTGCAGAGAAAGGCTTACTAAAACAAAGGTCACTTTTCACGTTTTGTCTACACAGGAGACCCAATTACAGAACTTAAACACGGAAAAAGTCAGATTTTTATGATATGTCCCCTTTAACACGGGGCAGGAGACCCTCGCGTCCCAGGAGAGATGCTGTCCTTCCAAGAGAGAGTCCATGGATGCTTTCAAAATTACACACACACATTAGGCTATGATGAAGGGCAATCTTCTCCCAGAGCTCAAGCTCTTGGAATGACGACATGACTTTGGTCTTAAACCACACGTGACACATTAATGTCAGCTGTGTATTTGTCTTTTTTGTTATACACATCCATGCTGTCTTTTGCGTGATATAAATCATCCTCTGCTAGGTGATGTATCTGAGAAATCTGGAGCTGGAACTGGGGAAGGACTACAAGGTTAACTGGCAGGCCAAACTCCCCAAATCTCTGCACTTGGACTGTTACCCTGAAGCAGGTTCTGATCAGGCCAAATGTGAAGCCCGCGGCTGCATCTGGGAGGTCAGAGAGAGAAGATATTCAATATTAACAGACACTGTTTGAGCTGACATGTGTCTTTTCTGTTACCGTTATAACGTGATCAACACATTGTCTTTCATAGCCTTCTGCTATTCCCAACGAGCCCTGGTGTTATTACGCCGAGACCCACGGCTACGTCACCCGAAACGTCGTTGAAACAGCGAGCGGCATCATTGTAGATATAGAGCGCAACACCGATTTCCCAAGTCAACGTTCTCAATCTCGAGACATCGACAAGCTCCGTGTGGAAATCACATTCCTGAGTGGAAAAAGCCTGCGCTGGAAGGTATGCTTTTCTAAATGTCGGACAATGAGTTAATATACCATTTCTATTCATGCATTTGGCAGATGCTTTTATCCAAGCGACTTACATTGCATTTAAGGTATGCTTTGTTAATGCGTTTTCTTGGGAACCCATAACCTTGCTGTTATTAGCACCATGCTCTAATGATGATTTAAAAAAATTAGGAATTAAGTAAATAGATGAATGCATTTAGGACTGAAATCAAGAGTACGACTGATTTTGGTCCTATTGATGTAGATCTTTGACCCAGCCAACGCTCGCTTCGAGGTCCCCGTTCCCCTCGAGCTGCCGGCCACACCAGAGACTGAGGAAAACAACAGACTGTACAGGGTTCAGATCCAGAACAAGCCATTCGGCATCCAAGTCATCAGAAAGAGCTCAGAAGAGATCATGTGAGTAATACAGCTCAGTTAACATGGTAACATTCCAGGGCCCTATGATTTCTGTGATGCGGAAAACGCGGACGGAATCACGGAATTTACACATGAAAACGGAATTTGCATATATTTTGTTGACATATTAAATAAACATTTTTTTTTACATCCTTCTCATTTTTCAGTTTAAAACAACACAAGTAGAAAGGTCTCTACCTAAACCGTGGCCAAATGGCATTGATAAACATGTTGCCTAGTAACCATACGACCTCACATTCACGCGTAGGGAAAAAAATGTCGAAGCGAGTGGCTCCTGATAACCTAACGGTGGCTGCGTTTGTGGTAGATGCGTCCATTGGTATACTGTAACGCATTGGTTCCCAACAGGGGGGTCGCGGCCCACAAGGGGGCCTCAGCGAGCTCTGTGGGGGGTCGCGTCATATTTTGAAAAGTTTGGAGCAATGAGCATTAAATAAAAGTCCTTAACTTTTTCCTGTTAAAAATTTATATAATGAGCGAGTTCATCATGAATCCATCAATCCGTGTTTTTGTCTTATCCTGAACCACTATGGTACACGGTACACCTATAATAAGTGTTTACATTGGGACTATTTTACACTGGTTCGGATCGCTGCCGCTGCGGAGTAGCCCAGAACCGGCGTGACTCGTCATAGACGTACACAGAGAGAAGCAGTTCCGGCTACAATGTTCTTCCGAAAGACGCATTATTCTGTTAATAAACGCAAGTTTACTATCGCTCGCTAAAGCGCCAAAAACGTAAAAAATAAACCCTCACCTTTGATAAAGCCTCACATTGATAAAGCCTCACAAATAACGTGCAAGTATTGAGGCCCCAGACAGCAGTCATTTAGTAATAGCCTGTATTCTTTCTTTTTTTACCTACACAC
Organism: Siphateles boraxobius; assembly: GCF_051911475.1. Lineage (NCBI taxonomy): Eukaryota > Metazoa > Chordata > Actinopteri > Cypriniformes > Leuciscidae > Siphateles > Siphateles boraxobius. The sequence goes on along the minus strand of NW_027508822.1, from coordinate 2,108,231 downwards.
CAGTGGGAATATTTTTGGTTTTGCATTTCAAATAGGGCCAATATATAGGCTTCTCCTAGGCTTACGTTTTTAAATTACAAAGGGCCTACTGATGTTTTTGTTTTTGTATTTTCAATATTATAGGCTATTATTTGTGCATAAACATATCTGGTTATAGTAAACATACCGTTTGTTTGAAAACAACATATTTTGTCATCCTTGCTGCAAGCTTACAAGAGCGTTAAATCATCATTAAATGTGAAGGGGGGCCCTAAAATATTTTATTGGGAAAAAGGGGGTCTCAGACAAAAAAAGGTTGGGAACCACTGCTGTAACGTGCTGATCTAACCAGCGGTCTCATAAAACGTTAAAAAATGTAAACGTCTGGGAGAATGAGTAGAGCAGGCGATCTGAATAAGAGTGATGATGCAAAAAAGAGCACTATTCGGTACGGATTTCTGTGCGCACACACCCAACCCGAAGCGTGCAGCCATGCACAATAGACCTACAGTGCGCGAGTCCTGAATTGAGCTCTCTTTCGTGTCTAAATAGACAAATACACACAACATTATGTCTAAATGTCTTGGAGAGTATTCACCTAAACTATGTCGGTTATATCTTGTGAGTGTATCGGATGTGCATCAGTGCAATTGGATCCGCATGTCATTGGACATGATCCGACGTCTTAAAGTGACAGTGGGTAATAAACGTAATGCGTTCCGTGTCCTTAATATTGGTCAAGCAACAAAAGAAAAAGAGAGAAGCATTCACTGTTTGTTAATAGCTTTAAGGATTAATTATATTTAATTCATACGAATAAATATGTCTGCTTGATAGAATAAGTGATGTATGCAAGTAGTTATAAAGAATTTTTTACTTTAGGAAAAGTGGTTTTAATAGTAATTGTGTTGGCTTTCTGTCAGGCACATATCGTTGTTTCAATGTTTCTGTCTCCCTGCAGCATGTCTGCATTTAATCTTTAATTTAATATTCATCAATCCTACCTTGTAACTGTTACCTTCATGTTACTGTTATTTTTGGCCAGAGATTTGTTGAAGGTTTGGCTGAATTTTGGAGAATTTTGAATGTGCTCTGCTGAATATATTAACAGTTTAAATAAAAAAGCTGAATTGTGAGTTTGTGTAACTGAATTTTTAACGGTCAATACTGCTTAGAAGTGAAAAGAAAACAAGCAAATCCGAAAAATCCGAAAGGGCTAAAAATAAATCCAAAAAAACGGAATTTGAGAAAAAATAAAACGGATTTCATAGGGCCCTATAACATGCAGTCCAGAGCGCTCTTTAAATAAAACATAAATAAATCCTGCACAGTTGACTTTAGAGCTGGTTTCAGTTGGTCAATGGCTCAGTCTATTTCAGTTCCTCAAAATACGCCTGAACACACACCTCGTTCTCAGACCAGCAGCCCATGGGTGAACAGATGGAGCAAATGCATTTACTATTTAAACAACTATTTTGGTGCAGGACGTGAAAATGAAAACTGCGTCAGGCTGAAACTAGCTAAACACACTTGCGTCTGGCGCTGCATTGCACCGTGTGTATTATAGGGCCCTATAACTTAAATACGAGACAAACGAGGGTATTAAGGACAATGTGATGAATTAATGAATCTGCATGACAACTCATAAGTGGCAAAGGAAAACACGAACTGGGAACTAATACAGCCTAAAAGTCCACGAAAGTGGACAAAGATAACTGAGTGTCTGAGACATACCTATGACATTTACACACATTATATTCAAGGTATACTTTTTACCAACTGAATCTAATGTTTGAGTTCAAATGAATTAATGTTTTTATATGTTAAATAAAATGCATTACATAAAAAAAAAATATAGGACTATAGAAGCACAGTTTGCCTTTGTAATAAAAAGGACCTTATTTATCAGTGTTCTGAAAGTTCAGTTAAACCTCTGTTCCTCCAGATGGGACTCTGCTGTGCCAGGGTTCACATTCTCCGATCAGCTCCTTCAGATCACCACACGCCTCCCCTCAAACTATGTGTATGGTGTTGGTGAAACAGAGCATCCCAGCTACACACATGACCTCAACTTTCACACATACGGCCTGTTAGCCAAAGACCAGCCTCCAGGGGTGAGTGTCCCAACCAGTGCTGATGTTTTACAAGAGTGAGATGTAACGTCATCTGCACTTCACAAACGGCTGATTCATTCAGGAATGAAGTCAATTAGATTGCGTGTGATATTGCACTTATTTCTTGTTATTTTATTGCTGTGCTTATATTTCTTGCCCTGCTATCTTCAAATTTAGGGTCATTCTGTTTTCTTTAGGCTTCAGGAAATGGGATTACCATGGTTCTTAAGCTAAATAAAAAATCTCTCATTAACACTACATCGTCTGGAGCAGAACTGAAATCACATCACAAACTCAAAGTCTGATCTCTTTCTGCTCATCTGCAGTATAAACTGAACAGTTATGGAGTCCATCCCTTTCACATGGGTCTGGAGAAATCCAAAAACGCTCACGGCGTCCTCCTGCTCAACAGCAATGCCATGGGTGAGTACAAACACACACTAAATGTGTGTGACGCACTCGGACACAACCTGTGCTGATGCTGTGAGAGCAAACTCAACACATCTGAAACCAGCCTGAGATGGTTTGATGGTTTAAACTGGTCTAGGTTGTTCATGGACAAAAGCAATGAAGATACTTTCAAAATTAATAAATTAAAGCCTATTATTTCACAACTAATTAGTAGTTAGGAAATAAAATTATTTAAAAAAATTAAAATAGGGAGATGGTTCACATTCTTTTCAGCATTTTATTAGACTGAATGTGGATGTGTGCGTATACCTGTGATTTTAAGAAATATTTAATAAGTTACATTTGACTTATTACAAAAAAAAAAAAAAGAAAGATTTCATTAAAAAAATGTATTCACAAATTAAGCACTTACATTAAACATTGCCATTTTGTGGTAAATATAGTAATATATTATAAAAATTGTGACGTAGTAACAATTTAATCGGTAGTATTTCAACTTATGTTCATTTAAATGTAAACGTCAATATGTTAATATTTTACTGCAAATATACCGTTACAAAATTATTATTGATAATAATGGAAATTACAAAAATATTAAAACTAAAACACATGACGGGAAAAAAAGTGTTACAAATAGGTTTAATTTTCTTTATCCAAAATATAATTGCAAATTTGACTTTTCTTATCCTGTCTTAGTTTAATTTTCATGGACATTTAGTTTGCTCAGAATTCTTTCCTGTTTCCTTTGTTCATTTTCCTGCCACTTGTTTGTTACTAATTAATTTGATCACACCTGTTAGTATTCTGTTCATTATCTGTGTAGATTTAGGGACTGTTCACACGACACCGTTTTTAACTAAAAACGTAAAACTTTTTATCCGTTTTGGCAGTTCGTTTACACAACAACTCCGTTGTGGTTTCCTGAAAACGAGAAGTTCTTAAAACCGGTTTTAAAGTGCAAGTTTTTGAAACCGGCATTCATGTAAACAACAAAAAGGTGAATCTCTGAATACAATGATGTCATGCAAATGCATATTACGTGTTCAGTCTATAGTGTTTCATCGCCATCTATTGGCCTGGAAGCAGAATTTTAGTCGTTTTTGCGGATCTTTTAAAGTTTTTCTGAGTTCTCAGTTCACTGTCAGATATTGTTAGCGCTTATGCTTAGACGCATTGTCTCGTGGACTTGGATTATCTGAGTTCATTTTCGTATTCAATTTTTCTTCTAGTATCGTGACTTTTAGTATTATGACAGAGTCACATGGATGATGTCATCCGTTTCTCTTTTTTTTGCTTGTTTTGCTCTCAGATGTGACCTTCGTGCCGACTCCAGCTCTGACCTACCGCACCATCGGAGGAATCCTGGACTTCTACATGCTGATGGGACCCACTCCAGAAGCTGTGGTTCAACAGTACACTGAGGTGTGTGTGTGTGTGTGTGTGTGTGTGTGTGTGTGTGCAGTGCTGGGGGGCCTTCAGGAATGTGGTTGGGAAAATGTATGTGCATAAAATGTAAAATATTTATCTCTCGGTTTTGTTTGACAGATGATCGGCCGCCCGGTTCTTCCAGCCTATTGGTCGCTTGGATTCCAGCTTTGTCGCTATGGCTACGGCAATGATGCGGAGATCGCAGATCTTTACAATGACATGAAAGCTGCAAAAATTCCTTACGTAAGCACCTCATCTTTAAAACTTCTGATGTATTTGGTATTTGATTTAATGATCACAATGTTTGACCTTTAATCCCTCATAGGATGTTCAATATGCAGACATTGACTACATGGAGAGGCAGATGGACTTTACGCTGGACAAACAGAACTTCAAGGGACTGCCTGCTCTGGTGGACCGCATGAGGGCTGAGGGGATGCGCTTCATCTTCATTTTGGTACCAACAATTCTTAATTGCTGGAAATAAACTGTTCTTTCCATAAAAAGATGAAAGATGTTGTAATGAGAACAGAGCTTATAAATATAGATGGATATAGTCTGACATCAGTATAGCCAGAAACATGCAGTGAAATGTATTCTGTAGCAAAACTACATGCTTTATTTGTTTGTGTGCTTCAGGACCCGGCTATAGCTGCCAATGAGACTAAAGGCTCCTACCCTGCGTTTGATACCGGGATTGAAAAAGACGTTTTCATCAAATGGCCTCCTAAGCTCAGCGATGACATTGTGTGGGGAAAGGTACGGCAAACGCAAAGAGAAAGAGCAGCATTTATTGATGTATACTGAGTCAATACCTCATAGTTGAGTTGACAGTGTGTTTTTCTCTGCTCTGCGTCACAAGTTTGGGGTCCTTCATGTTCTGCGGTACCTTGAACTCCGTGGCTTTTGAAACATTGGTTTGCTTGTGTTGCAATTTAAGTATAATATGATTGTCTATGCAACACGATATGGAAATTTGCCATTGCTCAGTGAGGGATCGACAGTCAGCCTACATAAAAACTGAGTTTCTAAATTATTATTATTATTACTTTGACATTTTTATACCAATTTCCATAATTTTCTCAAACAGCATGAATTTTTTGTAGTAAAACAAATCAAATAATAGCACAAAACAGCACTGACTTCATCAAATCCATTGCTAATACTGATGTTTGTGCTGTTGTTTTCCCATGTTTTGTTATGCTGCATTCTCCAGGTCCTAAAATGCAATTTTCCCAACTCCTACTTGGGAATAACCACTGAAAGGGAAATTAATCAACCCATACTTTGAGTGATGAATGAAGCAGAATTCTGTAGATTATTTTCAAATGTGGTGGAAGAATTCAGATTCAGAGTTTCGGGTTAAATGAGGTTAAAGTGGGAAACTTCCTCTGGAACGCAACTTTAGTTGAAGAGATTTTTATTATTATTTTGGAGCATTTTGATTAGAGAACCTGTTGATCTGATGTTTTCCGTCATATACAGTGGTGACGTGGACATGTACTGAAAGCAGGAATGATCCTGAACTCCTGATTTTAGCGGTTGTTTCGCCCTCATAGGTGTGGCCTGATTATCCTGATGTTGATGTGGACAATTCTTTGGACTGGGATACTCAAGTAAAGGTATCTGCCTATTTCTCTCTTGGTCCATTTTTATCAATTTTCTTATATATATTGCTTTCTTTCTATTTCTCTCACTCTTTAATCAGAGAACCGGACATATTTTCTCTTGTTCCCCCATATTCAAGTCTATTCATACTGAAATCATCAGTACAATGGGCAGTCAAGAGAGATGATTGTGATATAGTAGACACTATCAACCAGTCAGCATGTAGAAGACACACCATCAGCCAATGAACACATTCTAGTACTATGCTGTTGTACAAACTCAAACTCAACCAATCAGAACAGACAAGAAGCACATTACTGTTTAATCAAATGAGCAAACATCCAATCCGCATGTAGAAATGGTTAAAGCATCTTGCCCAACCTAATGTTTCTTTCATTTAAACTGTCAGCTGTTCCGAGCATTCGTGGCGTTCCCTGATTTCTTCAAGCAAAGTACAGCAGAGTGGTGGGCAGAGCAGATTAAGGACTATTACAACAACGTCATGAAGTTTGATGGACTTTGGATCGTGAGTGCTTTGTTTTTGTCATTTTTCATGTTGGAATGAAAAGTAAAGCAATTTCATGAATTAAAATTGTACAAGATGTTCTTTGAGGACATATGTGCTATTACAGGCCATTGTTGCTCTTAAAATTCATGATGATTCAATGATTCACGAATACATCTTACTTGTCAGAGTCATGGTGGGCTGTGCAAGAACAAGTGACGGGTTAGCATAGCAATGCCCTATCTCCACACTCATTTGCATGTCACCGTTTTCCCCTTTGGATTGATTGAATGATAACTCTGTCATTGTGTTTTTTTTTTCTAAAGGACATGAATGAGCCGGCCAGTTTTGTGCATGGCACCGTCGGAGAGAAGTGTTTAGGGGATCAAACTTTGGAAAATCCTCCATACATGCCCCGTAAGTTTTCACGAACGCATCCTGGCATGAATACTTGGCTCCAGGGATTTTACCACGCCATAGTCATCATTTACTAGGCCTGCCCCTGACTGAAGATTTTTCTAGTCGACCGTAGTCGTTCATATAAACCATTAGTTGACTAGGCGCATGCTTATACTAATTTAATTACTTTAACATTCATTTTTTCATATTTTCGGTGCTCTAGCGCATGCATAAAGCTTGAAGCAAAGCAGTGGCAAAAATAATGACTGTGAATGTGTCAGAGAAAATAGCAAGAATATTTTTTTGATTATTTGTTAATGAACCATTTTTTTTCTGAGTCAGTGTCGGGTGCAAAGATGAAGTTGACAATGCTGACACGTCATCTCTTCAGTACATCTCATTTATTTACAGAGGAAACTGAGACGGCAGAAAGCGCATCCTCTTTGTTTTCTTTATTTTACAACGGCACAATGTTTTTTTGTTATTGTGAGTTTGTTCAAATAGTAATTTGTTTTAAGCTGTGTAATGTATTCCTCTTATCTGTATGACCAAAAATGAGGGAGTATAGTAATCGCGCCGGCGTCTCTATGCAAGCGAGCGATACTTCAGCTTCCACACTCCACACAAACACTTGGATATGCGCCCAATAATGGTTAACTTTAGAGCAAGTGGCCAAGTAAAGTTGCTTCTTAAATGTTTCAAATGATAAGCCATATTTGAGGTCGATGGATGATAGACGAACATTTGGAGTTTCTGACCGACATACTGTAATTACCACAAGAACCGCTGTTAATGATCTCTGTGTGAATTAAACCCTTTCTGTAGAGTTTTTTCTGTGACTAACCAACTCATAACATTTTGGTCGACTAATGTTTATACTAGTGTTTAGCACTTTCTGTCCAAAATGAATCTGTATGTGTGTGATCTTTTCCCAGCACTGGAGTCCATGCATAGAGGTCTGAACCACAAGACTATGTGCATGAACAGCGAGCAGATCCTCGCTGATGGCACACGCGTCAAGCATTATGATGTCCACAACTTGTACGGATGGTCTCACACCAAACCCACTTATGAGTGAGTTTTGTGTTCCTCCATATTCACTACTACATTTATTTCTTGGTTGTTCTGAAACGAGTTTTGATTGTTTTGTGTGTTTATCACCATCATCATCATCATCATCATTTTCAAAGCTTTACCAAAACACAAACAGTAACTGACACAAACAATAACAGACAAATACAAATGAAACAAAAAATCACACAATATCACATGTTTACATATAGGCTAAAACCATAGACAGTATAAGAAGTGGACAGAGCCATCTCATTTGAACTCAGTTGAGACAGTTGAAGCCCATTTTTAGCGATTTTTGAGCACTTCCGTTCCTGACGCGCAGACTCAAACCGACTCAAACTAAGCTTGATGACTTGAGCAACCTGTCTGACAGACGTAAATCTTCTAGTTGCTGTGCGTGAAAATTGCCAACGTTAATCACTTCATATGTATTCACTTGCCACATACCGAATTATATCCAATTCCCCAAAAACGTTGTTGAAATATTTTGTCCCGTTGCTTTTATGGACTCATTATCTATGGGCTTTTCCCTTGACGGGACGTCCCCCCGATTGCCTGCGAGCTTCTCCTCTTGTCTATACGGTAATGTCTCTATTGTGCGACATAAAGTCGCGTGGTTATGACGCAATCGTTAGCCTGTTTTTAACAAAAACGGCTTCTACTGGGCCATAACATAAGATACAAAGTAATGGAGCCTTTTATACATTGTCGTGTTTATTTAGAAATAAATAATGGACAAATTAAGTCTTTGGACGCCTCAGATGTAAAGTTATTCACTGTCAAAGTGACGCCAAAATGAATGGGAGTCAATGGAATGCTAACAGCAGGTGAAGTTCTGCTACAATGGCGGCTCCCGCTGGCTTCAGCTTCAGGCTGATAGATTACACCCTTGGCTAAAACACCAATGGTTCCACATACTGGAGGAGAGCCTGACTGAACTTTGGGCCGGGTTCATCGGTGTTGAAATTATGCTATGTGTATTTCACAGTGCTTTGCTTAGTACCACTGGAAAGAGAGGAGTGGTTATTACCCGTTCAACATACCCGTCTAGTGGGCGCTGGGCAGGACATTGGCTGGGAGACAACTACTCCAGCTGGGACCAGCTTCTCAAGTCCATCATAGGTATGACGATGATGATGCTTATTATTAGATGCTTCTTGGTCTCTACTGTACAATTCAGTGTATAAACTTAATATCTGTATGCATGAAAACCAAAACCTCCCTCCTTTTGTTTCTATCTTTCAGGCATGATGGAGTTCAGCATATTTGGCATCCCCTATGTAATTGCCTCTCTCGTCCTATTGATCTAATAATTGGTGCTTTATTTCCTATCAGATAATGTTTTTAGTTCAGTTGGGTGCGTTACACTAGCATGCAGCCATTACACTGACTCTAGAGTTTATTTATGAATGCTCTGTTTTTACAGAGAACTATATTTGTGTTTCTCTCTATCACTCTGGTTCCAGACCGGCGCTGATATCTGTGGCTTCTTTAATCCTGCCGAATACGAGATGTGTCTGCGCTGGATGCAGCTCGGAGCTTTCTACCCGTTCTCCAGAAACCACAACACCATAAACATGCCAGTAAGAACACACACTCACAGCACCTGTTTATGGACAGATTGAGGATTTCTGGACCAAAAACTTGATTATCTTATTCTAAGCCTATAGGCATGACGTTAGTATAAATGTATTGTGTACATGTTTTTCAGCACATTGTAATATTTTTTGGATCTAAAAATGTTTTGTTTAAATCCTTCATCACTCTGCTAATGAAGCTCGCGTGAGAATCCATTCATGTTTTCTCCAGAAGTGCTGAATGATGATAATCTGATCTTTGACAGAGGCAGGATCCCGTGGCCTGGGGAGAGGAGTTCGCTGCTGTGTCTCGTGATGTGCTGAATATTCGCTACACCCTCCTGCCATATCTGAACACACTGATGTATGAAGCTCACGCTCATGGAAACACTGTGGTCAGACCCCTTCTGCACGAGTGAGTGTTTCTCAAGAGTTCACTCACACACACATGAAAATCACCCAACACCATGAGCCAGATGTTCAGCAGAATGCTCATGCTACAGCTCTTTTCTTCCATGCAGTAGAAGTAAATGACAGGAAATGATGACAAAACTTCCACTGTCCCTTTAAGATCTTGTGCTCCTCTCTTTCCCTCCAAATATACACTATTGCCAAAAGTATTGGGACACCCGTCCAAATCGCTGAATTCAGCTGTTCCTATCACTTTCATGGCCACAGTTGTATAAATCAGGCATGCAGACGCTTCTACAAACATTTGTGAAAGAATGTGTCGCTCTCAGGAGCTCAGTGAATTCAAGCGTGGGACTGTGATCAGTTTCCACCTCTGCAATAAGTCCATTCGTGACATTTCCATTTCCAACTCAATATTCCACGGTCAACTGTTAGTGGTATTATAACAAAGTGGAAGCAATTGGGAACAACAGAAACTCAGCAATGAAGTGGTAGGCCACGTAAAATCACAGAGCGGAGTCAGTGTATGCTGAGGCTCACAGTGCGCAGAAGATTACAACTTTCTGCAGAGTCAATAGAGACCTCCACACTTTGTGTGGCCTTTAGATTAGCTATAGAGTCACTGGACTCGATGGATGAGTCTGGGTTTGGCGATTACCAGGAGAATGGGACTTGCCTGACTACATTGTGCCAAGTGTAAAGTTTGGTCGAGGGGGGATTATGGTGTGGGGTTGTTTTTAAGGAGTTGGGCTTGACCCCTTTAGTTCCAGTGAAAGGAACTCTTAATGCTTCAACCTACCAAGACATTTCTGACAATTTCATGCACCCAACTTTGTGGGAACAGTTTGTGGATGTTCCTGTTCCAGCATGACTGTGCTCCAGTGCACAAAGCAGGTCCATACAGACATGGATGAGAGAGTTTGGTGTGGAGGAACTTGACTGGCCTCCACAGAGTCCTGACCTCAACCCGATAGAACAGCTTTGGCATGAATTAGTGCGAAGACTGCGAGCCAAGCCTTCTCGTCCAACATCAGTGCCTTACCTTACTAATGCACAAAATTCCCATAAACACATTCCTAAACTTTAAGGAAAGTGTTCCCAGTAGAGTTGAAACTGTTATAGCTGGAAAGGGTCGGCCAACTCCATATTAACCCCTACGGATTTAGAATGGGATTTCATTAAAGTTCATGTTCATGTAAAGGCAGACGTCCCAAAACTTTTGCCAACATTGTGTATCTTCATCACACTATCTTCAGTCCACCCTCTTGATTCAATTACATCTCCCCCAAAGCATCATGGGAATGAATAATCAGAACTTGGGCCAGATTCTCTGTCTGTGTATTGCTCTTAAACTTAAGTTAAGATTAACCTTAAGTTAATGATCATATTCATATGCAACAAAATAATTTTCTTAAAAAGTGTTGTTTTAAACTCATTTAAATTTAAAATTTCCTTAAAGCAAGATAAATGTACTCTGTTCAGCAACTCATGCTTTCATTTCATGCTCTAAACTCGCTTTTTGTGGTTTCCTCTCATGAGCTGCATCACGTCCAGTGTTGATGAGATCATGTCCAGTGTTGATGAGATCATGTCCAGTGTTGATGAGATCATGTCCAGTGTTGATGAGATCATGTCCAGTGTTGATGAGATCATGTTCTGGATTGCAGGTTTGTCACAGATGAAAACACATGGAAGATCGACAGGCAGTTCCTCTGGGGTCCCGCTCTTCTGATCACACCTGCACTGGACCCGGTACTGAACGCACACACACAAACACAACTCCACTGTATTTCACACACACAAACACAACTCCACTTATTTCACACACAAACACAACTCAACTGTGTTCATACTACAAGCCAGTCTCCAGCAGTCATGTTTATTAAGTTTTGAGTTTGCTCACATAAACTTAAATGATGCCCTTGTGTGACACATGTTTGTGTTGTTGTTTATTGATTCCTCATTGGTTGTGTTTTGTGAAGGGTGTTACTGTGGTCAGGGGCTACTTGCCAAACGCCCGCTGGTACGATTACCACACGGTAAGCATTTCATCAGCAAGCATGCATGATTTTAGTAGCATGTCAATGAAAGAAGCCGTCATAGTGCACTCTCTGATCTGCTGGTGTGTGACTGATCCACCAGGGGGAAGCTGTTGGAGTGCGAGGACAGTTTGTGGATATGGAAACACCATTATGGAAAATTAACCTGCATGTGAGAGGAGGACACATCCTGCCCTGGCAGAAAGCAGAGAGCAACACACACTACAGGTCAAGAAGCTGACCGACATCTTTATTAAGACTTCTGACATTTCTCTAGAGTTGCATAGGTTTTTTTTTTTTTTCTCCACTTTTAAAAGAGTTCTGGCAAGACAAACAGTACATTTTCTTTTATATATCCATATTCCACTCTCTCTGCGTGTCTTTAAGAGTTCATATTGTTGTTTATCAAAATGAACAAGTTTCTGATCACTGAATAAGTTTTAAAGAACCCATATTATGCTTTTTCAGATATTCCCTTTCATACAGTGTGTAATAGAGCTGTTTGTGAATGTAAAATGTCTGCAAAGTTTAAAGATCAAAGTGCAGATACAAGTTTTTGTCTCCTAAAAGAAAGAAGCGATTCTGAACTGCATGAAACGAGTCGTCAGTATTTCCAGTCTCACTTCCAACTCATTTGCATAATGCCCATCTGTGATCTTCATTGGCTGAACAGCGTCTCTTTGCCCCACCCTTAAACACTGTCGTTTATCTGAGACTGGGAGAGTTTGGTTCGTGTTGTTCATGTCGAGAAGACGCTGTTTTCTGCTGACAAAGCAAATCCACTTTGATGAGATTGATACGTAAAACCCAGATTCAGATATGATAATGAGCGTTTGGTTTCTGACCAATCACAGCAGACTGGGTCATCTGACCAATCAGAGCAGAGCAGCTCTCAGAGAGGCGGAGTTTAGAGAGACTGAATCTTTGATCGAAGTGTTTTCAGACACTGAGAGAAAAGAGCTGATGCTGTTTTTGACCTTGCATGTGTGTGAACCTTTTATAGGAGACTCCAAAATAACATTATAGGAACCTTTAAAATATCATAATAGGCACAGTTTAATATGTAAATATAGGTGTTAGTGTGTTTATTCTTGTGATGCCACAACAACACTTATGTTATTTTCACTGTTTTGTTTTGGGTTTTTTCTTCTTGTAGTCGTCTGAATCCTCTGGGTCTTCTTGTTGCTCTTGATGATGGAGGTTCAGCACATGGATCCTTGTTCTGGGATGACGGAGAGGGAATTGGTGAGTTATATTTGTGAGTGAGTGACTGTGTCTGTGTGTGTGTGTGTTATTGTGAGGAATTGAATGGTTTTGATTTTACTTAATGATAACATATGTTGATTTATTTAGCCCAAATGGCCTCTGGCAACATTTATACATTGCTTTCAAACTGAAATGTCCAGTGAGTAGTGCTAAAATGGTTAATATATTTCTGATAAACATGTGTTTGAATCTATTACTTTTTTCTCATAATAAATGATATTATTGGTAACATAATTTAATGTAAGCATTACAAACAATAAAACTGTGTTCTGAATATGTATCTTTATTTTAGTTTGTACATCACCCTAAAACCTTATTTTTCCTTCTTTCTCTTTACAGATACTGTTCAGAACAAGCGTTTCCTCTTGACAACTTTCACTGCGTCTTCGGTACGTTCATATATTTTGAAGAAAACTGTGTGTGCATTTCTTTCGGATTTATTTGGATAGTATTCAATAAATCCAATAGGGAATCCAAGTGTGTAACATATGTGTGTAATAGCTGTCCTGTGTGTTTATATGTGTGTGTAACATGTGTGTTCATATGTATAGGGTGTTCTGACCAGCGTGGTTCCCACAGACGGTCTGGCCGAGGCCGACAGGTTGACTCTGGGTCTGGTGAAGGTGTGGGGTGTAACAGCGCCCGTCACTCGTGTTACACTGAGCGTGACTGGACAGCCTGACGCCGACCTGCCATTCACATATAATGCTGAGGTCAGACATATGCAAACATACTTAAGTTTCATACTGTCAGAAACACTCATACAAATGACATGTCGCTCAGCAATGAATCCTGTGCAGTGAATCTGCTGATTAAACACATCACAATAATCCACAAGTGATCCACACCTCTCCAGTCAGGGGCGGAGCTAGACTCTAAGTACAGTGGGGGCGGAGCTAGACTCTCAGTACAGTGGGGGCGGAGCTAGACTCTCAGTACAGTGGGGGCGGAGCTAGACTCTCAGTACAGTGGGGGTGGAGCTAGACTCTCAGTACAGTGGGGGTGGAGCTAGACTCTCAGTACAGTGGGGGCGGAGCTAGACTCTCAGTACAGTGGGGGCGGAGCTAGACTCTCAGTACAGTGGGGGTGGAGCTAGACTCTCAGTACAGTGGGGGTGGAGCTAGACTCTCAGTACAGTGGGGGCGGAGCTAGACTCTCAGTACTGTGGGGGTGGAGCTAAACTCTCAGTACAGTGGGGGTGGAGCTAGACTCTCAGTACTGTGGAGGTGGAGCTAGACTCTCAGTACTGTGGGGGTGGAGCTAGACTCTCAGTACTGTGGGGGTGGAGCTAAACTCTCAGTACAGTGGGGGTGGAGCTAGACTCTCAGTACTGTGGAGGTGGAGCTAGACTCTCAGTACAGTGGGGGTGGAGCTAGACTCTCAGTACTGTGGGGGTGGAGCTAAACTCTCAGTACAGTGGGGGTGGAGCTAGACTCTCAGTACTGTGGGGGTGGAGCTAGACTCTCAGTACTGTGGGGGTGGACTGTACTCCCACTGTACTCCCTGGATAAATATTGACTCAAGAACGAAATAACGAGGTGAAAAAATAAAGGGGGCGTGGGCATGGCTCATTGGCTTGTCAATTCCCATGATGCAAGGCGGTTAATATAGCTGTGTTGAAATTTGCTGATAAGTTTGCTGTTTGTGTCTGCTTAGAATCTAGTGTTTTGTTGCCTGGTAATTGTCATTGTTGTTGTGCTGGTTTACCATTGTAACCATGAGTTAAGTGACTGTTACGTTTCATAACAAGAGCTGGATTATCTCAACATTAGCTAATGCAGTAATTAGCTTTTTTCAGCTAATAATCTACAATATGTTACTTTGCCTGGGCCCGTTCCTTTCCAGTGACGCAAGATCGGCGGCATTTGAGGGGCCCCTAGTTGGCACGGGGCCCTGGGGCGGCCGCACCCACGCTACTCCGCTACTGACTCCAGTCCATTAGCTTCTTGTGAAGAGAAAAGATTAAACAAATCCATCATTAAGACTTTTTAACTTTATACCATTACTTCTGGCTAAAATTCGAGTCCATAATCCACAATAACACTTCCAATGAAAAAGTAATGTAGTCTCAATCAGGAGAAAAATATGCACAACACAGTCCAAAATAAATATGTGTGTGGATTTTGATGTGAGAGGACAACAGGTGATGGACTTTTTCACTGGAGGAAGTTATATTATGGATTATGGACTCCCTCTAATGGATTAAGTTAAAATGTCTTGATGGATTTGTTTCATCTTTTCTCTTCACAAGAGTTTAACTGATGGACTTGAGTGGTGTGGATCACTTGTGGATTATTGTGATGTGTTTTATCAGCAGTTTGAGTCTCCAAATCTGTTCCCATGAAGAAACAAACTCATACGTCTTAGATGGCCTGTAAATTTCCAGCACACTTTCATTTTGTGGTGAAATATTCCTTTAAAGCGGATATTTGTAGTATCTGCTGACCATGAGTGTGTAGATTATCTTTTGTTCTGTCTGATAAACTGCATCAAGAACTCTGTCTCTTCCTCTCCCTCAGGTTCAGGAGTTGCAGTTTGATGCAACATCACAATCTCACACCATTGAAAAGCCTTTCACAATCACCTGGAACGAGGCTTAGACGCGGACACCACGGAAAGAGCAATCACATGACTATTTACCTTTATTTACCAATGTAGTAATAAAGCAGGAAATCTAATGTCAAGAGAGTGTGGTTTGTCTTTGTCTACTTTTTGCTACATTGGAATTTCTGGTTTAGCTCTTTTGATACATAAATGTTTTTTTAGGACTTTTTTTCTACACTGTAAAACAATTGTTGAGCAAACTTAAAAAAAAAAAACAAGATGAACCTAAATACTTTATTAATTTATCTAATAAATACCAGGTTATCTTTTGAACTTAAAACTTCTTGTGAAGACAAATAAATAATAAAAACAAGTAGGGATGCACCGATACCACTTTTTCCAGAACGAGTCCGATACCGATACATTCATTTTTGGTACTTGCCGATACCGATACCATATAACCGATACCTGTATTTTCACTGCATTTGTAATATTTAAATATTGGTAGAGAAACCAAAAGAATATAAATCATATTAGTTGGCATAATTTGTTCAAAAAATATTTCCTTCAGTTATTTTCATGCTTAATTAAGCCAGCTAAAATGCATTGTATGAGCTTCTGTTACTTTCACTCTTCATTTTATTGCTCTATCATATTTTATCTTTAATTTAATACAGCACATATTTAGAGCAGTTCCAGCAGGGCTCAGTGCTGAGGATTGGCTCAGTGGTACAAATGTTTAGGCCCCGTTTACACGTACATGGTTATTTTGAAAAACTGAGACATTGAGACTTATTTGCATTTTCATTTGGCTATGGTGATCATGGATGCATTAGTAGCAGTCGCAGTTATGTCGCTGCAAACCCTTTTCGTCTGTTTGCATTTGCAAAAGAGAAAGAGGAAGTGATTAGTTGCAGTTGTTGCTATTTTCAGGTTTCTGATTGGCTCACATGGGCTCGAGCTTCTCGTTACACTGCCACCTACAGGTTTGGCATGCTCTTGACAGCATATATACACGGGTTCGTGTAAACTAACACTTTTCTGAAAAGTGACAGGTGTGCACAATGTTATTTTTGAAAACGGAGAGGGTGAAATGTCCGTTTATGAAAATAGCCGGCCACGTGTAAACATAGCCTTAGACGCCAGTGATTCCGATTTTGATACTACAACAAAAACTACAGTAATCAATCAAATGTGAAAAAACACTGCATATTCATTACTGAATAAGAGTGTCAGTTTGGTGTATTGATTATTATGACAAAACCATCATATAGCCTGTTCATTCACTAATCTCATTCAGAGTTTAATTCTGTATCAAAAGTGTTACATTTCTCATATTTACCAGAGGTGGGTAATCCAGGGGCCAAAGAGTAGAAGTCCTGCCATATGTTTATTCCAACCATGAACTCAGTCAGCTGATTTCACTAATTAGTTCTGTCTCCTGTCTGAATTAGCAAATCCAGGTGATTGGAACAAAATACTGAGAATACCCCTGGATTACCCACCTCTGGCCAAGAGCAAAGAAATAAACCAGAACTAGACCTTATCGTAGCCAAAAAAAAAACTGTATTTTCATTTTGGAAGAGATTCCAATCATATTTCAAGCAATTTAAAACTCTCATCGCTCATCTGAAGAAAATAATCCATTATTATAATATTCTGTAATTTCACTTGCATGCAAAACAAAATAATAAATAGGAGTCAAAAAGAGTGCAAAAAAATAAGTGCACGGTCACTAAAGTGTCTTTTTTAAATAACACGTAACAAATAAAGCATGTAAAAATAATTCAAACACATTAAAAAACATTTTAAACCACCTGAATAAAAAACATTGCTACTTCAATGTACCTTAGTACTCCCAGTTGCATATTTTATTTATAACAACAGCATTTCTATGAACTATAGGCATAATATGAACTATATTTCAAATGGAGAACATAAATAAATGACAGGGGAGTCAATCAACTTTGCATAAATATAAGCATTCGTTTTAAAGGGTAACTAAACCCCTGGTCAGAGCCTGTCTCCACTCACTGGCAATATATGAAAAATGCTGGAAAAGTGGGCAGAGCCCAGCGGAGATAGAGGGGACGAACCGAGGGCGGGGCTGAGCGGAAAAATTGAGGCACGGATGTAGCTAATGCAAATAAATAAAACATCTCCAGTTAATTACCAGAACAGTAATTTAGCTCGCTATTAAATAAGAGATCTAGCGCTAAAATGTGTTGTATTTTAAATCAAGATGAGCGCTCGTTGCCGCGGCGATCAGTGTCATGGATACAGTGTATTCTTACGCTCGCAGTCTTCACTCGGACGCGCGCTTCAATCTATCACCGTTGCGGAGACTGAAACCACAAAATAAAATGCACACAATTGGGGCTTTTCCACTACACAGTACCAGCTCGCCTTGGCTCGGCTTGACTCGACTTGACTCGCCTTTGTTTGGTTTTCCACTGTGTAAAAGTTGTACCTGTACCTGCTTTCGGGTACTTTTTTTCGTACCAATACTACAATACTACACTAACAACTATGCTAATTAACTACCTAGGCTACATGAAATAATCTAAATGACTATATAAATGCTATGCTAAGTAAATGCTATTATACTCTATCCTGGTCGTTTTCAATACTGGCAATTCCAACTCCTGACTCTATAGAGTGGTTTTGATGAAACAAGATGGTTTTTACACTGCCAAGGGCGTGGTAGCTCGTACCAAGGGCGTGGTGAGCTGGAACCTGCTTCAGCACCTCCCACCACTTACGTCACATACCACCGCAAACATCCAATAGGAAAATTCAACTGCAGTAGCCACTGTTCAACCTGAAGAGGGCAGCACTCAGACGTTTTTTACACCATATTGTAGAATTAAAACACTTTAAACCCAAATGTCAAAAAAGTTACTCGAATCAATGAACAGCACTAATAAAGCCCCATTCTTACAGATCATTAACTTAAAAAAAGTTGGTTTAGAGTTTAGTTACCCTTTGAACAACAGTTTTAAAAGGTTTATGTGTTGTTTAATAGGCTAAAGAGTGAAGAGAATGGAATACGCTGGAATATGAACTGCAAAATGCATACATTCGCTGGAATATGCATACATTGTCAGAAAAATAAACAGAACAATCTTCTGTAACACATTATCGCAACTATCAAGTTGATCTCATCTGGCATGTTTTTAGAATTATTAATGTTTTTGTCTGTCTAGATTGTAAAGAACCAGCTGACAGAGCGCTGTTTTTTTTCGAAAAACACTAATCACTGTTATGGTAACTTCAAACGAAACAGAGTTAAACCTCTGTTAATTCTCAATAAAACTTCTGTAGAAGTCTGACAGAAATAAAGTCAATCCGGTTAGTAATAAGTGAAGCTGGTAATGCTGTTTGTGGAGTTGTTTATTCCTCCTCTGCAGAGATCTTCACAGATTTAATGTCTTCTTTTCTCTTCCAGTTGATTTCATCTAAGGCTGTAGCTGAAATTACTCCATATTTAATATACACATATGTTTTGGCTACGATAAGGTCCAGTTCTGGTTTATTTCTTTGCTCTTGGCTGTCATGTGGCATTGCTATGCAGAGGTTTAAAGTCCAGGTTCAGAAAGTAAAGTAGTATTAGTATTTTATTCCAATCACCTGGATTTGCTAATTCATACAGGAGATGGAACTAATTAGTGAAATCAGCTGACTGAGTTCATGGGTGGAATAAACATATGGCAGGACTTTTACTTTCTGACCCTTGGATTACCCACCTCTGATTTCAGGTGCTAATATGTACCATTAACGTACCAATATGCACCCTTTAGGTACTAAAGTGTACCTTTTGAAAAGGTACAGCCCCAGTGACAGCTTTCGTACCTTTTTTTCTGAGAGTGTTGAGATGCTTTGGCTCTTATAAGTCAGACAAGAGAGAGACCTGTCTCTTTTACTTTTACTTAATGTTTGTATTTGCTTAAAGTAATGATTGATTAAACTCTTTATTCATTTTTGTCAACACCTCATTGTTATTGTCGGTTTTTATTTTCTGCTGATTATGCTTGAATCAGGAATAATTTTAGTTCTGAAAGTCATGAAGTTTCCTGATATGATTGCTTTTTAAACTTTCCATGTTTTAATTTTCTCAAAATAGCTTTTAAATGGCTAATAAATTATATTTCACTTCACACATGACTGACACTGAATGAGATTGCTGTCTGTCTACATTATTAACAGTTTCACCCTTGATATCCAGTATCATATACACATTTCAGAAAGCTTGTTCTAGTCAGTTTGATGTTTCATTCACACCATGAGGCTTCATGAAGTCAGAACAATTACTATGAACTTTAAACAACAGTTTTTACAAAATAACTGTCTCTATCTCACCACAGCTTTACACAAGCAGCAAAAAGAGAGCAGCGTGAATAAAGGCGTGTAATCCTTATTGTTAATTTTTATAGGTGTTTTGACATCTTTTGATAATTTACCATTTACTGCTGATTACGTCATCACTAGCAATGTTTTATCCACGTCATATCGTGAGAAATAACAGTATTGTCTTTAAATACCCTAGTGAAAAAGTATAATTTATGGTAGGGAGAGTGTGTAAAAGTGAGACATTTTTTACATTTGCTCCCCTCTAAGCGAACTAAAATGATATATCAGTCAAATGTACACATTTTCCATTAATTCAGGATGTTTCCTAGCAATGTATTCAGGACGAAGGGCAATGAAAATATGATTGTTTTTAAAAAAGTGGTCTTGTGTCTCACTTTACCCCAGTTTAGGGGTAAACTGAGACAGACCAGAAAAATCAAGGGGGTAAAGTGAACCAGCTGGGGGTAAACTGATCCACTTACTTTTTCCACTCTGAAACTACCATAACAACACATGTTTTAACAGTTAGAATCCTGACAGATAGCTTGACAACCACACATTCCAGAACTAATGTCGGACTAGAAACAGGATCATGGGGGTTGGTCAATTGTGTTACATGTTGGGACCCCCTCGAAAATGAGATGATACATCTCACGGGGTTTATCCTAATAATAAACAAATGTGGTCACTTGTTCCCATGTTCTAGTGTCCTGAGGTGGCTCTGACATTAAGCAATTATGAAATTATTAAAATACAAGAATATATACTGTAATAAGTTATAGAACCATAACATGGTGAGCACTTACACATTTCATTTGTCTGCTACTTTTTGCCAGCCCGTTCTCCTGGCTTTTGCACGAGGTGTTCCCTAGCGTTTTAATTAAGCTTTCAAATTCAGCATAACCTTCAAGCAATCTTGCTCTGCTACGGAGAAAAACTGAGAGCGCTCTTTGGCCATGTTGAACAGCCAATAGCAGTGTTGCTGATCAATGTTTCTACTATCGATACATATCCCCTTTTAAACCAGCGCATGAACATGCAGTTATCTCAGATAACTTAATCCAGCTATTCTAATCATAACCAGCAGGAGTGTTCGAAGAACCTAATTAGCCAGATCATGATTAGGCCGATGATATCATCTTAGCCTGCGTTTACACTTGGCATTAACATGCGACCTGTATCCGGATGTTGTCCACTTACACATTGAAAAGACAAGTGTAAACGCGCTTCTGATGGGAATGTTCTCTATCAGCGTGTCCCGGTCCGGAGGGAGTCGAGGACGCATTGTGATCGGATCTCAGTGTAATGTAAACACAATCCAGCATCGTGTCTGCATTCACAGGTGGACGTCACACAAACCCCCCCACTGTCATCATTCCCCTCCTCTCTCCAGGAATTGCTGCACGTAGATGTGTGCTTTTGCGATACAGTCGAAAGTACATCGCAAATGTACTGAAATGTTTGCTTTCGCACCCTAAAGTTGCAGACCCATTCATTTTCTGTAAAGAACACGCATTTGTCCCACCACAGCTGGCAACGTTCTCGGATACGATTCTCTGTACCGTATCCATTACGGCATCTATCCACATTATTAGTACTTGCAGCCTCTTCATCCTCCTCATTTTGCACGATTTGTAAAACATACCCCGCCTGAAAACCACCACTTCAGGTCGACTTTGCACCGGAACCATCCTTTATTTTTTATTTTTATGCGAGATCTGATCTGTTATCCAGATACAGAAGCCACTTGATGTGGACAGGTGTAAACGCACCGTGTCCTGATTGGGTTATGATCCGATCTGCTTGATCGGATCACGGTGATCGCATGTTAATGCCAAGTGTAAACGCAGCCTTGGATGTCTCGTTTGATCTCGGATGTTTTAAGCAACGTATGAAGAACAGACCCCAGGTCTCGGTAATAACACTGGCTAGATCCTATTACTGAGTTTCCAGAACTATGCGGTGTGAAAGCCACTAATGATTTAACATCTCTTAATGGGACTTTATCACAATAATGACTCAACATCTCGTAATAATTAGATACTTTCTTGTTATAATGAGAAACTTTCCAATCAGATACCAAGCAGTCAGAAAAATGTCCTTTCAACCATCATGCCATGGCTGTTAGAATTTAAAAAAAAGCATAATAGCACCCCTTTGAACTAGTTTTTAATTAATAATTTTTATTAGAATTTTCTCAACTGTTACTTATGACATGATTTTCCTCCTTTTAAAAACAGAGCATTTCTTAAAGTTCTTTCTTAAAGGAAGACAAGAAAATAATCTCAATCCATTCTCTCAGTTTTTACACAAACTGTACAGTGTTGGTCATAATCATCAACCCATGTTACCAAAGTTATTATTATAAGAAGAAGAATCTTTAACTATGAATAACTGCTCTAATTTATAAGAAATTAAACTTTATCAGTAACCAGAGGTGGAAAGTCCAGGGGTCAGAAAGTAAAAGTCCTGCCATAAGTTTATTCCATCCATGAACTCAGTCAGCTGATCTCACTAATTAGTTCCTACTGGCTGAAAAACTGCTAATTAGCAAATCCAGGTGATTGGATATAGCCTATATAGTTAAAACAAAAAAACAAAAATGAATGGCTGTTGCTCGTTTATCTCCTAACGATAAGCCACTGGTAAATCAGTGGCTGTAATTAAATCTTCACATGACACAATGAACAAACTATTGAGCATGGTTATTAAAAAAAAAAGCTTTACTTTGTTCAACAATGATATGCAATTACGCTAGCAAAAACAGTTTCTGTGATTCAAGGATGACGTGAAGTTGGACACTTTCTGGTTCCTGTAGTGACGCTCGCGTGGTGTTTGCATAGTTTACCACAGCTGAGGTGAAATAAATGCAATATTTGCCAAATACACAGATGTAATAATAGTTAAAAACGTGCTTAAAATCACATTTTAAAGGGTTTATTGCATTGTTAGGGGGTTATCAGCTTAAGACCCAGCACCAGATATGATGAAAGAAGACCAGGAGTCGTGAGGTTCAATCAAATAGTCAAAAATTTACTGAAGAATAGTTTGCAGTATTATTGGTAGAGCCAGCGGCAAAGTCTCATGAGGAGGTCGAGAGCCAACTTTATACCTTACAAAATCTTACATCAATTATACCATTTTGCAAGGGCATGCATTACATCATTGTTCTGATTGGCTAAAAAGAACTTAAAGTCAAAACATATAGAGAGATATGTTGCCTATCAACATTAATCAAAGTAGTTGTCGTCCGTGCCCGAGATTTACATCCGAAGTGACCTCGCAGATGAAAGAGAGGCGTCTTCGGGTCTGCCTGGTGTTCACACACACACACACACACACACACACACACACACACACACACACACACACACACACACACACACACACACACACACACACACACACACACACACACACACACACACACACACACACTACACACAAGCACTAACGAATAACATTTCTCCTCCAGGCATAAGAGAGCCGAAGGACATGATTATCAAGTCAGTCAACCAAAAGAGAATGATAAAACATCCACTCCTCAGGAAGAGACTAGGGTGAGATAATATACACCTTTTCTCTAGGGAGATAGCAAGAGAAAATCACATTCCTGCCATTCAGGTAGCATTATTGACGATTATACCCCATACAATTAGTCAGAGAGAAGTAATAAGCAAAAAGCAATATACATCTATACTCAAGGTATCCTCCCTGCACCCATGGTGTGTATCTCACAAGATAAGATATCCCCAAGGACTTCCAGCTTGTGTGCAGGCACAGAGAGAGATTGGAATGTAGGGGAGAGCGGGGCACAATGTAACACGGGGTTAGTTGTAACACACTTGTTTTAAATACTTCCACACATGCCAGCATGACGAAGCTTAGTGTATTTACTAGTTGCCATATCAACACTATAGAGAAAAGATTGCGCCAAAAATTCAGAAATCTTTGTAAGATATCACTGAACATTTATTTAACCATAGCAAAAGTACATTTCTTACTTAAGATAATTTTTCATCTCTATTTTTTGTGTTTATTTAAAATTAGACAAAATGTGATATTATTTTAATCTCCAATATGTTGTTTAACAGTTGATATAGTTCTTTAATGCTCCGCTAACTAGAAGAAGACACTAGCAGGGTTTAAATCCCAGTTGTGCAGTTGGTGCATGTTGTAACACTGCGTTACAATGTGCCCCTATTAGAAATATGCTATTATATTCTATACTTTTATGAATTCTATTCAGAAAACATGAGAAACATGTAAATAAAGACTGAGAGTCAGAAATTTTGTTTTGAACTATGCTGTATAACTGTGTTTTCCAGTGTGTTTGTTGTCAAACTCAAAAATTAGTTTAATTTTAATTATTAAAAAATCCCATTATTTTATATGAAAAAGTTAATAATTGTATTTTATTAAGAAAATGTTTTGGTTTGACTTGTATATTTTTTTGATTAGATCAGATAGCATTTTAAGCTGTCATATGGTGATGTACCCCGCCTATGGGGCATGTTGTCACATTTCACTTTCATTCTTTCTGGGTAAATCAAGAAAAATGTATACACTGTATTAATAAAACAAAACCATAATTGTACTAGACATGTGGGAAATTAATGTGGGAACAAATAAATCCTCTAAACCCTAAGTAGATTTACACAAACTGAGAAAGTCAAAAAGCGTTACGTTGTGCCCCGCTCTCCCCTACCTAAAAGAAAAATGGTTAAACATTCACAGCAAACATATAATTCAGAGTATGTTTCAGTATTCAAAGAAGGAAGAATTGATATGTGATCATGCATATACTTGATTCATAACTTTATTAAAATAAGGTAAACTCAAAAGAATATATAGATATATAGATATAATTGAAGAGACAAGGGATTCTGACCCCAACCCTTCGGCATGAATAACAGGCTATATTCTTAATAAATAAACAAGTGATCAATGCATAAATAAATGTGAAAAAAAATCATACTTTGACATTTAAATTCCAACATTGTTTGTGAAAGTCCAACACAGTTAAATGTGCAAAATAAATATATAAATAAATACTCAAACTTGTAAAGTTGTGTGGCTCTCTGTTATCATTTCATTATTGATGTACACTTGGTGGCTCAGTAACACTGTGCTACAACTAACCCCGCTGTGTAAAACATATTTTAAGCCTAGCTAACAGTTGAGTTGCTGATATGTTTAGAAATGGTGCTGCTTTGGCCAACAAGACAGTGATTAAGGTCATATAAAGTTAGATTTGGTGACGTACACATCAAACTCAGAAACCGAAAAAAAAGTATGATGAAAAAATGTACTTGCATGGTGTCAAAACACTCTTTGTCCAGTATCTTCACGAAATATTATCAAAACTTTCCACAAATCAGCGTGAGACCGTCTTCTGGCAGCGAGAGAAGAGCGGAAACACACCCTGCGTGACCCTGACTAATGTAAAAGGTCCTGTTACATTTAACCCCGTGTTAGGTTTTGCCCCGCGCTCCCATAACTAGAGGCTTATGTTGAACTGTATTCTTGTTCAAACAGACGCTGTATGAGGCAGTACATAAAATAGGCTTAATTTTGCATGCAGCTGCCACACACAAATATAATTCAAATTGCAATTAAGTCAAGTCACCTTTATTTATATAGCGCTTTTTACAATACAGATTGTATCAAAGCAGCTTCACAGTGATTACATGAAAATAATATAACAAAGTTTGTTTCTAAAAGAAAATTGCGTCAACGTCCACCTTAAGTAAGGCAGATCAATAATATTATTGAATATTAAATGTCCCCAACTAAGCAAGCCAAAAGCCAAGGCAACAGTGGCAAGGAACCAAAACTCCATCAGGTGACAGAATGGAGAAAAAAACCTTGGGAGAAACCAGACTCAGTCGGAGGGCCAGTTCTCCTCTGGCCAACGAAGGAACAGTGCATGATTCGGGCAGCATTACAAGTCAATATTTGATAATTTTATTTATTTATTGCAGAACTGTGCAGGCCTTTCCTATATCTCTATCCATGATAGTGATCCATAATAGAAGGATGATTGGATGAGGGATGAATCTATGGATATCTATCTATACAGATGCACAAACAATATCAAACTATACAGATAAAATAGTACTGAATTATGTGTTACACACAAGTGTTACAACTAACCCCTCTGTCTGTTACAATTAACCCCGCGAGTTGTAAAATTTGCACTTCAGTCACAACTGTACGAAAATGGTAGGTCCTAAAAAAAAAGTAAGTTTTCATTTGTAGCAGATATGTGTATGTTGCTTGTATATATATATATAAAAAAAGATTAATCTTTTTAATTTTTAATTTATTTTATTTTTATAATTGAGTCAAAACCAAAACGTGTTAGATTGTGCCCCACTCTCCCCTTCTATCAATGAAGCGGAGTCTACGTTTTTTAATCAGTTTTATTTTGATAAACATGACACAATATACTATCGTGACTACATGAAAAGAGTGTTTACTGTTATAAAAAAAAACTGATTTGTGAGCTTTATTGGAACTAAAGGTGTGAGAATAAACACGAAACACACGTGATCGTTGTCATGCGGTGAATCCGGCCAATCGTGGGACAGCGGTGTCGTCATCAGAAACTGCGCTGGCTGAAGGCTTGTTCGACTCAAGGTACACAGATACACTAAAAACAGAGAAGAAGACTTGTGCATAAACCAAGGGTGTAATCCATCAGCCGGAAACTGAAGCCTCGCGGGCGCCGCCATTGTAGCAGAACTTCACCTGCTGTTAGCATTACATTGACTCCCATTCATTTCGGCGTTACTTTGACAGCGAATAACTTTACATCTGAGGCGTCCAAAGACTTCATTTGTCCATTATTTATTTCTAAAGGAACACGGCAATGTATAAAAGGCTCTATTACTTTGTATCTTACGTTATGGCCCGTTTTTGTAAAAATAAGCTAACGATTGCTGTCTACGAGGCAATCGGGGGGATATGGAGGCATAAATTCAAGGGAGATGCCCATAGATAGAGAGTCCATAAAAGCAATGGGATAAAATTTCAACAACGTTTTTGAGGAATTAAGTGATTCAGATTTGTCTTGGCACAGCTACTAAAAGATTTACAACTGTCAGACTGTTGTCAAGGTCAGTTTGAGCCTGCGCAGTCGCTCAGCCATCAGGAAGTGAGCACTTCTAATGGGCTTCAGGTTTCTCGGTTGAAATCAAGGGGTTTGCGTGTCCATTTCGTTTACTGTCTTTGATTCGACTTCATGCAGCGCTTCACAGACCGATCGGCGGCTGACTTGAAGCAGTGCATGCCGGTTAGAAATGTTGTCCGACTTGAGACAGCGCCGACGCCACGTGACCGTGACATAATGCCATCAAAGTACTGAAAAGTGTCTGCGCAGAGCTGCATGAGGTCGAACAAGCCTAAAAGCATGATGGGAAATGACTTGCTGACGACACCGCTTAATGCTCATTGGTTTAAACAACCGTTATGTATGTTCTCTTTTAAAATGTTTGATTTTAAAACTCTGATAAACTTAAGATTGAGCCACTGTAGTCACTTGGCCTATTTTAACGATGTCTTTAATAACTTTTCGGGGCTGGCAAGTTTCAATCCCTGAAGAAGCCAATGGAGGAGTGAATCAGCTCTCAGATTTAATCAAACATATCTTAATTTGTGTTCTGAAGATGAACGAAGGTCTTACGGGGTTGAACAACATGAGGGAGAGTAAATACTGACAGAATTTTCATTTTTGGGTGAACTTAACATTTAAGATGCGTTTTGGTCGATTGGATCAAACGTGGACGATACTACAGTAAATACAGGTGTAAATGGGTGTAAAATGTTTTCAGCTTGTCCACTTTAGACGTAAATGTTGTACTTTCCGTTGTTTCCAGTTAATGCTTGTCTATACACAGGATTCGTTACTGCCGACATTTACTGGAAGATTACATTATCCATCATTGCTAAAACCACAGAAAACTATGAAACTCAAATAGTTTAAAGTACGCAGCACTTTTTTTCCTTGTGGTGTTTCTAAAATGGTATAATTATGTGTATAAAGTTGAAAAGTAATGGTAATTATTTAAGTAGTATTTTGTTGCTTTATTAGGCCATTTTAAAGTAAAGGTAATCTGTTATGATAATTTAATACACTATTAATTACAATAAAAAAAACTAGCTGAAAAATATATTGCTAAAATAGAACAAAGACTTGACTTGAGACTTGACTTGGACCTCAGGGACTTGAAAACATGCCATTTCAGACTTCCTACTGCCGGTGTGAATGCAACTGTGTGGTGATGTGGTTTCTCCACTGCATGGATCCTTCAGGTAAGTTTTAATAGAGAAACTCGCTCCGCACTAATCACACGTGTGCGGTTTCTTTCCGATGTGAATTCTCATGTGATGCTTAAGACTTGATTTGAGTCTGAAACCTGTTCCACACTGATCACACGTGTGCGGATTCCCTTTACTGTGGATCCTCTCATGTCTTTTCAGAGATGATAAGTGACTGAATCTCTTGTCACAGTGTGTACACATGTAAGGTTTTTCTCCAGTGTGAATTCTCTGGTGCAGTTATAAACAGTTCACTGAAGTAAAAGTCTTCTCACACTCAAAGCATCTCATCTTACATTTTTGAGAGTTGAAGAAGACATACAGCTTATGAACGGCTGACAGAAATAAAATAATCTTACATTTTCACCGATTTGAAGAAGTAGCTTCTATCTCATATATATCCATACAGCGTATGAATGGGGAGTTTACAAAGATGCAAAAGATGAGTTTAAAGTTGAAAAGATCCCCGAGTGATTCCCTCTCACACCCCGCGCTTGACAGGCGTGGTGTCTGTATGTGTGTGTGTGTGTGTGTGTGTGTGTGTGTGTGTGTGTGTGTGTGTGTGTGTGTGTGTGTTACATGATGCCCCTCCACCCTCCGCATTCCTGAGGCAATTGCTGGAGACAGTGGATGTGAGAAAAAGAGATTTTCTAATAATGTTGTATATCTCACATGTAAACTGTACACTGTAAAAAAAAATCCTAATTTTACAGAAAATAACTGTGATTTTTTGACGATCATTTTCTTTCATTTTAAATTGTACTCAAAACACTGTAAAATTACAAATAATATCTGTAAAATAAAAATCCAGCTGTTATTTTAGGTATTGTGACATTAATGACAAATTACAGTAATTCACATTTTTTTATACAGAAAATTTATTGTATTTTTCATACAGTATTTTTTCTGTTTTCTTAAATTACGTAAAAATGTATGTAAAATTACAAATATAATCTGTAATTTAACAGTAACAAAACAGTTAAATGATAAAATGGTCAAATGACTGTCAGCTCCCCAAAAAACTGTAAAACATCCTAAATTAAATAAACTGAAAAACGACTCGGTTACTAACGTAACCTCGGTTCCCTGAGAGGAGGGAACGAGTATTTGCGTAAGTAGCTTACGCTATGGGAAAACTCCTTTTCTCGAGAATACTGAAGTCTTTATGTAAAACGCATTGCAGCTGCACAGCTGACAGCAATGAACGAAGGAAGCTCGGCCATTGGCTGTGCTGCGGCAACTTGCTCGAACCAATGCTGGGGCGACTCTGAATGCGCGACCAATGAGCGCGCTTCGCGCCCGCGCGCGTCAGAGCCCGCCAAGATGGGCGTGGCCAAGAGCTATTTATTGGGCGCCCCGTCATGAGAGTTCTTTAGGTTAAAACGACTGAAGCGAACTAACCAAGCACAAGCACGGCAGCTTACGCAATACTCGTTCCCTCCTCTCAGGGAACCGAGGTTACGTTAGTAACCGAGTCGTTCCCTTTCGAGAGGTCTCTCCTATTGCGTAAGTAGCTTACGCTATGGGAACACCATGCAAAACGCCGTGCATGCTGAACTTCGCCTTATGATAGCCAGAGGCAGGTGCCTGAGCTGAAAAGCAAAGTTATCATCCAACTAGCCGGCAGAGGCGAGCTTTATATGTGGGAAAAAATACAGAGCGGGTAGAAGGCGCTCAGTGTGACACAAGCACATACATAATCTAGATACGAACTTGTAGTTTAACTAGCATCATGCTGATAGTACATTGGAATGCAATGTCGGGACCTGTAGGTTGTAGAACCTGATAAATGTGGACGGTGAGGCCCAGCCTGCCGCCGCACAAATATCCTCGATCGGTATCCCGCTCGACCATGCCCAGGAAGAAGCCACACTCCTAGTGGAGTGTGCTTTGACTCCCCAGGGGCATTGAAGTCCCTTAGCTTCATAAGCCAGTGCTATAGCCTCAACTATCCAGTGAGAGATTCTCTGCTTTGAAACGGCGGAACCTTTCGTACGGCCGCCAAAGCATACAAAACAGTTGTTCTGTCTGTCTGAATAGGGCAGAACGCTCCAAATACACTCTGAGAGCCCTAACGGGGCAGAGTAGATTAGCGTCGTGTTCGTCTGCTGGAGACGACAGCGCAGTTAGGGAGATAACCTGTGCTCTGAAGGGAGTGGTGAGCACTTTAGGAATATACCCGTGTTTCGGTCTAAGGACGACCCTGCAGTCGTTAGGTCCGAATTCTAGGCAGCAGGCGCTTGTCGAAAGCGCGTGCAGGTCGCCCACTCTCTTGACCGAGGCGAGTGCCAGCAAGAGCGCAGTCTTAAGCGAGAGCTGTTTAAGGTGCACGGTTCGGAGTGGTTCGAACGGGGGCCCTTTAAGAGCGTCTAGGACAGTAGCTAGGTCCCAGATCGGCACTGAGGGGGGCGTGAAGGGTTCATCCTCCTAGCGCCCCTTAGGAAACGAATAATTAGGTCGTTTCTTCCCAATGGACGTTCCATTACAGGGTCGTGTGACGCTGTGATGGCCGCCACATATACTTTGAGCGTGGAGGGGGTGCGGCCCGCCTCCAGAAGCCCTTGTAGAAAAGTGAGTACGTTCGTAATCTCGCATGTTTCAGGGTTCAGGCCCTTGGCATAACACCAGTCACTGAACACTTTCCATTTCTGAGCATATAAGCATCTCGTGGAGGGCGCCCGCGCCTCAGCGATGGTTTTTAGTGCTCCGCTCGTGAGGTTCCTGTGAACCCGTTGAGGGGCCATGCATGAAGGGCCCACAGATCGGGGCGGGGATGAAATATCATCCCGCTGGCCTGACTGAGGAGGTCTGGCCTCAGTGGAATCGGCCGTGGTGCAGATTGCATTTGCATCAGATCAGGAAACCATGTTTGGTTCTTCCAGAGTGGGGCTATCAGGAGCACTGCGTTTTTCTCCTCTCTGACCCGACTGATGACCTGTGGCAGCATCGCGATCGGGGGAAAGGCATATAAGGGCCGGCTCGGCCAGCTCTGGGTGAGTGCGTCCGTGCTTTTCGTGAAGAAAAGAGAGCAGTGCGCATTCTCCTTGGAGGCGAAGAGGTCGATCTCCGCTTTGCCAAAGGTTTTCCATAACCACTGAATTGTCAGCGGGTTGAGAGCCCATTCTCCT
Source organism: Siphateles boraxobius (assembly GCF_051911475.1). Taxonomy (NCBI): domain Eukaryota; kingdom Metazoa; phylum Chordata; class Actinopteri; order Cypriniformes; family Leuciscidae; genus Siphateles; species Siphateles boraxobius. The sequence goes on along the minus strand of NW_027508822.1, from coordinate 2,077,076 downwards.
GGGAGAATCTTGTCTCTGGATAGCATGTCTGCCCCCTGGTTCAGGGCGCCTGGCACATGCGCTGCTCTCAGCGAGCGCAAGTTGTGCTGGGACCATAAAATGAGTCTCCTGGCCATTGAATGCATGGAGCTCGACCTGAGTCCACCCTGGCGATTTATGTACGACACTACCGTCATGTTGTCCGTTCGGACCAGGACGTGTTCGTTTTTTAGATGTGGAAGCAGGGCTCTGAGAGCCAAAGCGACCGCTTTCATCTCCAGACAGTTTATGTGTAGGCGCTTTTCCGGGTTGCTGGTACCAGTCGGCGGCTTTCCAGTGCTTCAGGGCTTTTATACAGCCGTGGTTCGCTCTGATTAAAAGGTGGCCCGAACGCCACGCGTGAGTAGGGACGCGGCTCTTGAGCCAGTGTTGGAGAGGGCGCATATGCAACAATCCTAGCTGGAGTACGGCCGATGCTGAGGCCATGAGACCGAGCATCCTCTGAAACCACTTGACGGGGGCGCGCGCGCCCGCCCTGAATGATGTTGCAAGGCGCCGGATAGTGAGCGCGCGCTCTGATGAGAGACGCGCTGTCATTTGCATCGAGTCTAGAACTATTCCCAGGAAAGAAATCTTCTGGCTGGGAGATAGTATGCTTTTTGCAAAATTGATTCTTAGACCCAGGCATTCTAAATGGCTGATAATCCAAGATCTGTGTGTTATTAACTGACTCTCTGATTGTGCTAGGACCAACCAATCGTCGAGATAATTCAGTATTCGCACTCCCCTTCGTCTCAAGGGGGAAAGTGCAGCATCCATACATTTCGTGAATGTACGGGGAGCCAGGGACAGGCCAAACGGAAGTACTGTGTACTGGTAAGACTGTCCCTCGAAAGCGAATCTCAGAAACGGCCTGTGATGAGGCGCTATTGGAATGTGAAAGTAAGCATCTTTCAGATCCACTGAGAGAAACCAATCTCCTGGGCGTACTTGCGCGAGGATATGCTTGGTTGTTAACATTCTGTACGAGCGTATCATTAGTGCTTTGTTCAGGTGTCTGAGATCTAGGATGGGGCGGAGACCGCCATCCTTTTTCGGGACGAGAAAATAGCGGCTGTAAAAACCTTCCTCGCTCATAGAGGGGGGAACAGTTTCCACAGCGACCTTTTCTATTAGTTTGCGCACCTCGGTGCGTAGAACATGTGAACACTCCTTTCTCACTTTTGTCTCGACCAGTCGTAAAACGTGGTGGTCTGCGAGCGAACTGGAGCGAGTATCCGTGCTTTACTATATCCAATACCCATTTCGGCATATCTGGAATGTTTTCCCATGCCGCTGCGTGTACAGATATGGGCTGAATACAGGCTAGGGGCGGGCCGCTGTGACGTAGGGACCCGGCCAGCGAATCGCCTGAGCTCGTAGCTATCAGAGGCGCGGGCGCGCGCTGAGCAGCTGAGTGAATGGGCGCGTGTGTGATTACAACAGCGCGCGCTGTGTCTGTAAAACTCGCAGCCTGAGCTGGGGTTGTGTTTGAAACTGCAAGGACAGTGTTTATAAGTGGGGGTGCATAAACAGTGGTAGGCACACTCGTCACTTTTATAATGTTTCCCGCTTTTACTGGGGGTGAATTTATAACTGTGTGAACAGTGCTTGTGTGTAGTGGTGCGTACATGACCGTAGGCACTTGATCTACATTACATACATTACATACATACAGCCTGAGCTGGGAATGAATTTGGCACTGTTTTGACAGTATCTGGGAATGTACACTTTGTGGACATGTGAACCCTTAGTGACACAGGCAGAAAAAGACTCTTTTTGTGTTTTCTGTGTGTCCCTGTAAAAACGGCGTTTGTTTGCAGGTGAGCGAGCTCTTTGACTGGCCCATTGACTGCTGTATGGACATATCCAGCCGCCTGTAAGGGGACTGGGTAATGTTTGAGCTTTTGCAGAGAGAGTGGTCCGGCTTTTGCGAGACACGCACTCTCTCTTCTCATTCCTGTGGCTAGGACGGCTTTCGAGGCTCAGGGTTCAGCACAATCTTGGGCAGAGGACCCCGTCACTCAGACGGCGGCTTGCGGTTGTGAGAGCGCGAGCGGCGTCGAGTGTCAGCCTGAGGCGCGGGCTGAGAGGCGGTGGGAGCTGTTCTAGCCCGCTGCGGCTGTAGCGGTCTCTGTCTGCTCTGCGATGAGCTGGAGCGCTTGGGCAGGAAATGGCGCATAGCTTGTGAAGCGTTCTGGGCCTCAGTGAAGCGTGGGAGAAGGCCTTTGCCGAGGGGCCTGCTGGCGCCCCTGCAGAAACCACTCATCCAATCGGCTCCGGGTTGGTTCTTCGGGAGAAGACCAATCGAGCCCGAGGTCTTCCACGACCTTAGAGAGGACACGGATAATCTCGGTATCCATGGTGGAGCCCCCGCTCGTGCTAGCTAGCGTCGACGGGGCGGGGTCGAGAGTGGAGCCCGGCCAGTCGTCCGATGCAGCGTCGATGGACAAGCTGTCATCTATTCCCCCATCGTCCTCGGACGCGCCGAAAGTCACAAGGCCCACCGCTCTGCTAGAGGGGTTTAGGTCCGGCTGGGTGAACTGAACCGGTGGTGGGGAAGGCAAGAGCGGCGGTGAAGCACGCGGAGACTGGCTCTGCGTGACGTGACTGAGCTGAGGTTCAGGAAGCCTCTGTGAGCGGCGCTTTTTCTTAGTGCGCGGCTCAAACAGAGGGGTGGCGGCGATGGGCTCGCTCACGGCGAAAGCGGCGAGGCGAGCCCGCAGTGCGGAGAGACCCAGGTCATCACATTTCGGGCATCCGCCCTTGGTCAAAGCAGCTTCTGCGTGGTCCCGGCCCAGGCAGCGAGCGCAGATGATGTGACGATCCCCGTCCGGGAGAAGGTCTCTGCACGACGCGCAGGAAGGCATTTGAAACAACGCCTCAGAAAATTGCAAGTTTTACAAGTGTCGCGGGGCGAACAGATGTAAAGATACTTGCGTGTGTGGCACGCCGGATGGCTCAGTAGGATGGCGTTCGAAGGCGGCTGAAGGTGCCGACGTCCTCGTAGCAATCCCGCTGGTATGCTTTTCGACGGCGGCGAAGGCTTCAATAATCCGGAGGATCCAGCGAAGAAGGTGTTCGCTTAAGGAGATTAAATCTAAAGAACTCTCATGATGGGGCGCCCAATAAATAGCTCTTGGCCACGCCCATCTTGGCGCTCATTGGTCACGCATTCAGAGTCGCCCCGTCATTGGTTCGAGCAAGTTGCCGCAGCACAGCCAATGACCGAGCTTCCTTCGTTCATTGCTGTCAGCTGTGCAGCTGTAATGCGTTTTGCATAAAGACTTCAGTATTCTCGAGAAAAGGAGTTTTCCCATAGCGTAAGCTACTTACGCAATAGGAGAGACCTCTCGAAAGGGAACACTGTTATTTTACAGGTATTTCCTGAATAATCACGATCATATACCTTCATTGTAAAAACAATCGTAAAAAAAAGGGTCAAATGACTGGCAGCTGCGGCTGCCAAACAAAAACCATAAAATTAAAGTAAAATATGCTCATTTAAATAAGGTGTAAAAAACTTTCAAATAAATTTAATGTCACCATGATTGGGATCAGTGTCTGCTTTAGTTGGGGTCATGACCCTTTAGATTTAACTTATGCTTTTCTTTGGCTGCTTTAACTGTGTAATTGATACACGTTTGGCATAATTGCTGGAGAAAATATCAGATGATCTTAATCATTAATTGATGATGTTATAGTCATCATATGATGATCTGATTCACTGATAAGACAGTTAAATCTCGGTATATGATAGCTTAGATTACAGAGTATGTGGGTGGAATTTAGCTTTATACAAAGTCTTTAATTAATGTCATATTTTTTCACATGATCCTTAGAATATTGTGGTATCAGTATTATAACAATCTGCATTTAATATATATATATATATATATACTACACAAAAAAAGTTTATTCTGGAGAGTGTTGTTTGCTTTAAGTGAGGAAAAAAGGAGTATAAGAGTATATGAATAATCATGTAGGCTACTAATACCTGAATTAATACTTAATTCAACATGCACTAATAATTATTGAAGGCACGACCTAATCATGAACCAATGAAGAGTTATCCTGAACTAGGACTGGAGTAATGATGGATTCACACATGAATAGCGGCATGTTATAGCCTACATGTTTGATAGTTAATGCATTCATTAACATTTATGGATAAACCTAATCAAACCAGGTGCACAGGAAGCCCTGTTTTCACAGGATTGTAAATGTAACGCAAATTTTCATTTAATTTACATTTATTCATTTGAAGCATTTAGTCATCTTTTTCTTTCAGCGTGTACAGTTGTTCGACATAGCAGAGTGCTGATGAGTAGGCCTATCGCTCTTTCGGTTAATACAGAGGTAATTAGCTAGGCTACTATTGTTCATATACGCGCACCGATTGATCGACTGGTGACCAGAATCGGCCGATTTTCACGTGATCGGCCATGACCGACGACCGGCCGGTCAGTCTGACATAATCCGATTTTATGCCGGTCAAATGCACTCAGGCGCCGCATGATTAACATCGCGCAACATCAGCATCACACATGCACACCTCGTGAATTACGGCCGTTTCACACCGCAAACGTGAGCAGCGCGTTTTTTTTTTTCGGCGTGCACGTTAATCAATGAGTGCATTCCCACCGGGATAGGAGCGTCGCGTCAGCAGCAGTGAAGCGCGGGTTTCACCGCAGAGTCTATTCTACTCGCACTCAATTAAAGTGAAAGCACACTTTTAATGGACAAAACAAATATGATTTTACCCAAAAAGTGCCCAAAATGCACAGAATTTGCATGTCTGGTGTGTTTTTAACAAGAACTGAAGTAGGCTATGTCAGAAAATAAAATGAAGACTCAAAAATATTTATAGAAAAAAATACCAGTAACTACAGTCATGGTTACTATGGTTTTACTGTAGTATTACTATAATATAACTGTAGTAGAACCATGGTATCAAAACCATGGTTTTTAAAAATACCAGTTACTACAGTCATGGTTACTATGGTTTTACTGTAGTATTACTACAATATAACTGTAGTAAAACCATGGTATCAAAACCAGAAGCAAAACCATGTTTTTGATACCGCACCAAAATACCACGGTTACTACAGTCATAGTTAACTACAGTTTTACTGTAGTAAAACCATGGTTAATTTTTGTAAGGGAAAATTGTTTGTTTGGTCCCTACAGTGTGTAGGATAACACGTGTACCGTATTTTCCAGACTAGAAGATGCGCCGGAGTATAAGTCGCATCAGTCAAAAATCTGTCATGAAGAGGAAAAAAACATAATGTGTATAAATCGCACTGGACTATAAGTCGCATTTAGAAATTTATTTTACAAATTCCAAGACCAAGAACAAACATTTAATCTGGAAAAGCAAGTTATTCAACTACACAATAGCAAACAGAAACACAGGCTGAATAGGTGTCTGGTATGTTTACGCAACACATTAACAGTTATTCAGCTACACAATAGACTTTATGCGCCAGAGAAACAAGGGCGCTGCCATCTTTAGGATATTGTCTTTGAACTTCCATTTTTGCGGTCGCTCTGTGTATTTCAATGGCATCGCTGTCGAGGAGTAATTAGCTGGTGAAGTGGATTTACTTCATGTAAAGTTAACGAAAGTTATCATGATGATTGTAGTGTTTAAAGCAGATGTCTTAACATATGTCAGTAGACTGGAAAGATTTTAAAACGAGCCGTTCATTTATATATACGCAAGATCACTGTGAATATACTGACCGGAAGACAAAACACAATAAATGAGCGCAGAGCTAAAAAGGGGCGGAGCTACATAAGCTCTATAGCATAAAGAACATATACCTGGGAGGCTGAATAGGCTAAATTAACATAAGCCAGCGAGTCCAACAAGCAAGTTACCGGTAAGAAAGTTCACCAAGCTCCCGATCTCATTCCACATCACTGAATCCATTGAGTTCTTCATCCTCGGTGTCGCTTCTGAATTCTGAACAACACCGCCAACTAGAGCGCCCTCCTCGTCTGCGTAATTTGCATGACGTAATTCCGTCCCACCTCGTGAGTATAAAAGGAGGACGCCGGCGACATGCAGATATGTTTCTTCGCTGAGGAGCATAGACTGAACTCAGTCGATCCCCGCGGTACAGCGGAAGTGGCAGGCAGACGTAACTACTCAGGGAACGAGGGTTACATCCGTAACCGAGACGTTCCCTTTCGTTGCCAATCCGAGTTACATCGGATGACGACGAATGGGGTGACCAGTCCAATAACGCCACCTTCACAGCTGTCTTCCAGTGCCCTGCGTAAATCTGAGATCCCTTTCGTGAGACTAGCACGGACGAAGGACTCCTATTTAACACAGGAATACCAAAGTACACTGGGAAGCATATCGCATAGTTTAGAGGAAATATGCAATTAATGCCAACCCAGGGGGGGGGGGGGACTTAGAGAATACACATATGACCCGAAGGAAGCATATGGAGACACTGGGGTGTCCAGCCGCAGGTGGAATATTTCAACCCCAGGGGTGGCAAGGTGGCTTGCCAAGGGAAAGACACATGCTCAGAGAGGCTTACAGTGGGAATACACATGTGGGGGTTGCTCCGGAGAGGGACCATGCACACGGAGGGCACCTAGCCGACGCACAGGCAAGAGACACTGGCGCCAACGTCAGGAGTGCTGGAGGAACTCAGGGCTTTCGGGGAAGCTCACCTGAGGAGAATATCGCACGTATCCACCTCCGTGGAGTGGAATGGCGAGCAAGCGAAGACACCTGAGCAGGTCCAATACTAGCTAGTTGAAGCGAGTACATGAGAGGACACTGGCTCCACTCTGAGATTGTAGAATCTGGCGAATGTGTTAGGTGTTGCCCAGCCTGCAGCTCTGCAGATGTCTGTTAGCGAGGCGCCATGCGCTAGAGCCCAAGAGGACGCCACACTCCGGGTGGAGTGGGCAGTCACACCAAGGGGGCACGGTCGACCTTGCTGCTGGTAAGCTAAAGCAATGGTGTCCACTATCAGGTGGGACAACCTTTGCTTGGAGAGAGCCTTTCCCCTCAGCTTCCCACCATAACAGACAAAGAGCTGGTCTGAGGTCCTGAAACACTACGTTCTGTCTACATAGGCGCGGAGAGCGCGTACTGGACAGAGCAGGGCCAAGGCTGGGTCTGCCTCCTCCAGGGGCAGCGTTTGCAGGTTCACCACCTGGTCCCGAAAGGGAGTGGTGGGAACCTTGGGCACATATCCGAGCGGGGGTCTCAGGATCACGTGAGACTAAGCCGGCCCGAATTCCAGGCCCGCTTCGTCAACGGAGAATGCGTGCAGGTCCCCTACCCTCTTGATAGAGGCCAGTGCAACCAGGAGCGCTGTCTTCATTGACAGGAGCTTAAGCTCCACTGATTGCAAGGCTCAAAGGGAGCACTCTGCAGGGCAGTTAGAACCACCACGAGGTCCCAAGAGGGAACGAGAGGAGAGCGAGGAGGATTCAGTCTCCTGGCTCCTCTCAGGAACCTGACGATCAGGTCGTGCTTTCCTACGGACTTACCTTCTACCAAATCATGCTGTGCATCGATAGCGGCAACGTAAACTTTGAGGGTGGAGGGAGACAGCCTTCGCTCCAACCCATCTTGAAGGAAGGAAAGGACAACACCGATCGAGCATCTCCAGGGGTATTCTCGGCGAGAAGAGCACCAGCTGATGAAGAGGTTCCACTTCAACGCATAGGCGTGTCTCGTGGACGACGCTCTAGCGGAAGTGATGGTAGCCACCACCGCTGGTAGTAGGGAACTCAAACCTGCCTGAACCCGTCCAGGAGCCACACGTGGAGGTCCAAAGAATCAGCTGAACCGACTGGGGATGGAGTCGCCATTCTCCAGGGAGGGGCTGAAGCCGTGAGAGCTCGTCGGCTGCACAGTTCAGGGCTCCGGGAATATAAATGGCTCGAAGCGACCTCAGATGCTTCTGACTCCATAAGAGGAGGTGGCGGGCGAGTTGCGACATAGAGTTGCGGCATACGGCGGGAGCGTAGACCACCTTGATGTTTGATGTACGCTACAGTGGCGGTATTGTCTGAGCAGACTAGTACGTGTTGACCCCTGAGCAGCGCCCGAAAGTGGTGCAGGGCAAGGCATACTGCCAGCAACTCGAGGCAATTGACATGCCATAGGTGCTGGGGTCCTGTCCAGGAGCCCGTGGTAGCATGTCCATTGCACATGGCGCCCCAGCCCGTGGTAGAGGCATCTGTTGCAAACAACATGCCGAGAAGCTCGTTCCAGGGGAAACCCGCCCTGAGAGAACTGAGGTTCGATCACGGGGTGAAGGCCTGACGGCAGGTCGGAGTAACTGGTACTCGGAGGGTGCCGTGTTGCCATGCCCACCTCGGGACTCGGTCGCGAAGCCAAAGCTGAAGCGGTCTCATATGAAGCAATCCGAGCGGCGTTGCCGCGGCTGCAGATTCCATATGCCCCAGGAGCCTCTGAAAAAGTTTAAAGTTTACTCTTTTCGCAGTTGACCCGCCGGAGCACTGGGTCCCTGTGTTCGCAAACCTGGTCTCGAGAGTGAGCTAAGACAGCCAGTCGCCGAGATAGTTCAGGATGTGAACCCCGTGTTCCGATGGAGGAACAAGCGCTGCCTCGACCAGCGTTCCGCGGGGGCCTGCTCTGCCAGGGGTCTGGCGACAGAGGGGGATGAGAGCGGTACGGTCCGGGGACGGCACACACTGTCATCCGGCTCTGAGACAGAGGGGGACGAGGGGTGCACGGCTCAAAGGCGGCGCACCGTGTCGTCCGTGAACTCTGTGTGCTCAGAGACGGGAGAGTCAGTTCTTTCTAAGAATAAGGATTCTTCCCCAGCCCTGCACTGAGTGGCCCTGCTACCAACTGAGTCCCATCTCTGAGCAGCCCATCTCAAGAGTGCCGCTTAACCTGGCGTTTAGCGGGGGTGGGGCTGGAGAGGGCTGTGGCATCCCCCCTACGGTCTTCCAAAGCCAGCCCGGGTGAACGGGCGGGGATGGAACCGTGGAAGGGCGCCTTCGGCGGTGGGCATATTGAGGGATCTGAGCGGACGGCCGGGCCGTCGGGCAGAATAACCTCAATCTGCTCATGGGCGGTTGAGAACTGTTGGGCGGAAGCGCTCAACCGCACCGCCGAAGAGGCCGACCTGGGATATGGGGGTGTCGAGCAGACGGGTCCGCCCGACATCCTGCACATCAGACCGGTCAGCCCCAGAATGGTGAGCATCACCTGACCCCGAGAGCGTACGGCCACTTTCGTCGCTCGGAGAGCAAGGTCAGTGGCGGCGCGCAGCTCATTGAAGAGCCTCGGGTCAGTCCCGCCCTCGTGCATGTCCGTGCGCATCTGGGTCAGGTAGACCAGCAGAATGGTCATGGCATGCAGTGAGGCGGCTGCCTGTCCTGTGGCGCTATATAATTTTGCCACAGTTTAGTGTAGACGAAAAAACCACAGGCTTCTGACGGGTGCTTAGGATTGCCCCAAAGGAGAGGTCCCAAAAAGACAAGGGGGTCTTCCAGGACTTCGAGATCTCATCATGCACGTCGGGGAAGAAAGGTATTGGGGTTTGCCGTGGACGTGGTCGGCGGCTTATCCAAAAACCAATCATCCAGCCGCGAGCGCTCAGGACAAGGTGGAGGCCTCCACTCGAGTCCGATACTCGTGGCTGCCCGGGAAAGCATGGCCGTCATCTCCGGATCGGACTCAGGCACAGCCGTATGCACACCGGAAGGTGGCAGCTGTGACGAGTCGTCACTTCCAGAAGAATCAAGCCCACCTTGTGATGCTGCTACAGACATAGCATCATCCTCTGTAGCTTAAAATGAAACACACGGGCCACCCGAGGGTAGACTCATGGAAATCACCTTTTCGGTAGCGGGCACCGTCATTGAAGAGGGGGGCTGGGCTCGCGGACACAGAGTCGGCGCCTTGTTCCAGACCGTCACCCTCAGGTCACCCTGGCCACCAGCTGAAGATCGGGGGGTGGATGAGGGGACTCTCACTCTTGCGAGTTCACAGAGTTTCGACCTAAATGACACGATGGTCATGTTCCCACAGAGAGAAGAGGAATCATCTACGAGCGCTGCTCTAGCATGATCAATACCCAAACACACTAGACAGCGCTCGTGCCCATCAGAGTCCAATACCAGTCTGCTGCAACCAGAAATGCACGGGCGAGCCGTCTTTAAAAAGACATGCCGCGTGCGAGCTCTTTTGTGAGAGGAGAAAAAAACTCTGCGATGTTGAAGCGTGCAGGGAGACACACACACACTGGCAGATCACTGCACAGATCAGCAGGCACTGTGAACTCGCTGCAGATCGCCGTCACACCTACACCGGAGAGAGTGGCTCGTCTCGTAGAGCGAAGTCAGAAATGACTGTGGAGTGAAGAAATACTCTTGGCTCCGAAGTGAAAACATATCTGCATGTTGCCGGCGTCCTCCTTTTATACCCACAAGGTGGGGCGGAGTTACGTCATGCAAATTCCGCAGACCCATGGCATTTCTTTGCCATTGGCTCGTTTTGTATACTCGAAGTCGATAGGTGTTCTAAGCGAAACCCCATTTGTCGCCATCCGACGTAACTCGAGTGACAACGAAAGGGAACTGTTAGTGTTATTACATGCAGGTTGACTGGAGGAAGATCGCTGCCCTGCTATTGTAGTGTGTATGTGTGTCTGCGCGTGCATATTTACAAGGGGATTGTTTTGTTTTTGCTGTTTTCTTTTGTAATTGCATTTTTCTTTCAAATTTTTATTAGGATTTCTTTTGTTGAAGTTTAGCTAATTTCTGGTATATTTTTGGTGACATCTTAAAATTATATTTCTGTGTTTGTTATTTTGGGGTAGAGCTTCTGTGTATTTAAAGGTGCAATGTGTTTTATTTCTGAGGATCTATTGACAGAAATGCAATATAAGAGCCATAACTATGTTTTCAGTGGTGTATAAAGACCTTACTTAATGAACCGTTATGTTTTTATTACCTTTGAATGAGTCATTTATATCTACATAACCGCGGGCACCCCCTTCTATGAAGGTCGACATATTGTAACCTCACCACTAGATGCCGTTAAAAATTACACACTGCACCTTCAAGAATTCTATGTATGCGGTTCTGTCCTTTATTTCCGTTAGGAGTTGAATGTCCAAAAGCAAAGGGGCAGGAAATGACTCGTGGATTATCTTGTGATGTGATGTGTATGTGCACCGGTGTGTTTGTGAAGGGGGGGTGCTACTTATTTGAGTGTTGTGGTGCCCATCGAGTCTCCCCCTGCTGGCCACACTCAGTCCTGTTGTCTGATTTATTTTTGTTACTTTTGAGTGCTGCCCTTGTGATTTATTTAAGTGTATTTCTTTTGCATTAATAAGTAAAATGTGTGCTAGTAAGCGCTGTACTATTCTTTTAGTACATTGAACATATTTTTCTCGTAGTGTCTGTGTTTTGAATTATTTATTATATTTTAGTTGTTTAATAAAAGTTATTTTTTCATCCACGTCTCTTCTGTGCAGCCTATTTATTGGGTTGGTATTCCTGGGTTGAGTTCCCAGGTGGCGTAGTCATTACATGGACTTTTTTGTAATTGCTCTGGTTGCCACATAAGTATTAAACTTTCTTCTTCTGCATCCTATTCTTCTGTTATCCAGCTGCAAAAAGGTTTGTTTGAGCGGCGTCCTCTACTGTACAGGAGTAAATCTGCATTTCCTTCAGCCTCAGGCTTATTATTTCACTTTTGGTGTGAAAAAAAGTGTCTTTACATTTGCCTTGCTTTACATTGTCTTTACACTTTACATTGTCTTTACACTTTACATTACAAATATATATATATATATATATATATATATATATATATATATATATACTTATTTGAAATATATATACTTTGAAACAAGCTGTATTGCTTTTATCATGTATTCTGACTCAAATAATGTGTTTCTAACAGCAAACACTCAGAATAAAGTGAGATGATCTGCTGATGATCCTGAATGTCTTGTTGAATGAGTGTTGATAGTCTGAGGATCATCAATATTAACAGATCTGCTGAAAACACTCTTTATTTCATGACAATAGTTCCTGTTTTCACCTCATTTATTATGCGGATGTCTTCAGATCTCCTGTAAATTTACACTTAAAGCTAATTTCATTGGTGTCAGCAGACTGGGGTATTTGTTGGCTACTATATGTACATTTATTTCTGTCTTTATGCATTGAATTATTTTTCTTACTATTATTTATATTTGGAATAATTTTATTACAATATTTATATTCTGTTATCAATAAGTATAAAAGAGCCATTCCACCGACAGGGTGACATTTCTGTCCCCGGGACATTATATGCATAAATATGCATGAAAATTAACTCTAAAGTACATTTTATTATTAAGCAAAATGTCCTGCACATTAAGCGAACTAGAAATTTAAAATGTATAATAAAAAATAATAATAAAAATACTTAGAACACAAAAAAATTGCATTTTCTGCGTGTCCCCACTCTTTATCTCTAAACTTTACCATGAAATATAAAATTCTTCAGAAATCTTATTTTTTTGCATTGTTGTGTGACTTTGTATCCATTCAATGCTTTAAATGTATTTATTTTTTTCATGAGACACAATGTTCAATCCTGTTACCAAGTGTTCATTCATGTTACTAATTATTATTATTATTATTATTATTATTATTATTATTATTATTATTATTATTATTATTATTATTATTATTATTATTATTTTTAAAATGTTAAACCACTGTTTTTTTTTATCAGTTTTGTTTGGTCCATCAGCAAAATCCCCAGTGTTAAATGAACTCTCCCGGTGTACATATGGATCCACCTGGACCCATATGTACACCAGGAGAGTTCATTTAACACTGGGAATTTTGCATTTATACAATTGTTTGATAAATTAAATTATATTTTAAAAAACGCAAACTTGAGGCTTCTGTCTTCTTTAAAATGAAAAAAAAAAATGGCTTTGTGTTTTTTGTTAAAACAAACCTTGCCTTAATATATAGTGCTTTTTTTCCCCCACAAATATCAATTATTTGAACATATAACCAGCAATTTCTTTAAAATAAACACTTTCTTGTGGGGGAAACAAAGGAATTTGGCACATGAGTTTCGGTAACAGGACTGAGAAAACATGAGTCTATCTTCTGCTTAGAAACCTTGTAAAAAATTAAATAAAGTTGCCTGAGATTGACCAATACACATTTTTAATAGTTAAATATGTGTAGTATTAGATTGTGTTGAAAAAAGTGTTGAAAAAAGATACAAAAATAAAGTTTAATTTTGAAGAGTTACAGCAAGCAAATATCACCCATTCAGTGGAATGGCCCCAAAACAAACAAAATATATTTTTTATTTTGGACAGATCAGTTTTGGGCATGTCAATGAAGCTCCTCCCACATCAGTCACATGGTCATTGAAGCCCCTCCAACATCAGCCACATGGTCATTGAAGCCCCTCCAACATCAGCCACATGGTCATTGAAGCCCCTCCAACATCAGCCACATGGTCATTGAAGCCCCTTCCACAGCAATTCTCCAATAATAGCTGTATATTCCCATCAGCTACAAGTGAAGGCGAGCATCAGAGCATCAGGGAGAGCTGAAATCTGTAAAGACTGAGTTTATTAAAGAGGACAGTGAGAACACGAGTGATCCAGAACCTGCAGAATGAAACACACTGAAGATCCTGAACAACAAAGAGGTTGGTGTTTATTCTTCATTCATTTATGATGCTGAAGAACATTCATGTTAGACGCATTCAAGCACTTCATCACTTTTAGATAAACAGTTACACTATGAAATGGCTGCAAAAGTTTCATTTTTGGTTTTCAAACAATTGGTCAGTGGAGGGAGGTTTAAGAAATGTTCATATTGATTGTCAACATCCGGTCAAACAAAATATAATTTTAGCTATTTTATCCCTTAAAGACCTATACAGCAGCCGGCGGCTAAAAGTAACTGTTGTTCTAAAATGTTTAATAACTTTTGAACTGCTAATCCAATCTGTATGTTTTAAAAAGCCCCATAAAGAGGAGATTCACTGTTTTCTGTTTGCATTTGAACATTCAGATGCTCTGTAGTTAATGTGATTGTCATCAAGTTCTGATCAGGAAGTATAAATCATATATATACACACACACACACACACATATATATATAAAAGTCACTTTTGCTTCAGTGTTCTATTACAATGTTTCTATTTATTTTACTTCCTGAACTGTTTTGGACACATCTACATTGTCAGTAAATAAAAAACACCAGCTTTTCACTGAAAATCGCCTATAATAATGTTGTAATAAATGTCTATAACTTGCTTAGTGAATGTTACAAATGTAAATCTAGAATATCCCGAGTACAACTTTTTAAAGGAAAAAATCTAAACTTCAGGAGGATTTGTTTGAGTTGAGTAAAAAAAAATCACTAAGAAATTTGCTGCCGTTTTTCTTAAATCTGGTAAATTAATCCATTCTAATACAAAATAATGTAAAATTGTTACTTTAAATTAGCTCGATTGAAACTTCACATTCTCCTGTTTAAAGGGGTGGTATAATGCCCTTTTCACATGTCTCCAGAGTGTGTATGTTAAGTATGTGAAGTCAACAGTTGGATGTGCCAAAACTTTCTTCAGTTAAACAAAGACAAAACTGAATCATTGCGTTTGGAAACAAAGATGAAGTTCTCAAGTTTAATGCATACCTTCAGTCTAGGGGTCAAACAACTAAAAATCAAGTCATGAATCTTGGTGTGTCTCTAGAGTCAGACCTTAGTTTCAGTAGTCATGTCAAAGCAATTACTAAATCAGCATACTGTCGCCTGAAAATTATTGCAAGAATTAGATGCTTTGTTTCAAGTCAAGACTTAGAGAAACTTGTCCATGCTTTCATCACCAGCAGGGTGGATTATTGTAATGGACTCCTCACTGGCCTTCCTAAAAACACCATAATGCTGCGTTCACACCAAACGCGAATAGAGCGTCAAATTCGCGTCTATTGCGTCTAGTTCAACGCTTGTATAGTGTATAGTGCCATGGATAATCTACCGAAGGTGACAGTCGTGTACTTTTACGTGAGAGAAGGGGTACGTCGGACCATAGACGCGTGAAACTAACGTATGACTCCAACGTCGCAACACAGACGTGTGAAACTAACGTGTGACTCCAACATCGTCGCACCACAGACGCGTGAAACTAACGTGTGACTCCAACGTCGCACCACAGACGCGTGAAACTAACGAGTGACTCCAACGTCGCATCACAGACGCGTGAAATAACGTGTGACTCCAACATCGTCGCACCATAGACGCATGAAACTAACGTGTGACTCCAACATCGTCGCACCACAGACGCGTGAAACTAACGTGTGACTCCAACGTCGCACCACAGACGTGTGAAACTAACGTGTGACTCCAACATCGTCGCACCATAGACGCGTGAAACTAACGTGTGACTCCAACGTCGCACCACAGACGTGTGAAACTAACGTGTGACTCCAACATCGTCGCACCATAGACGCGTGAAACTAACGTGTGACTCCAACGTCGCACCACAGACGTGTGAAACTAACGTGTGACTCCAACATCGTCGCACCATAGACGCGTGAAACTAACGTGTGACTCCAACATCGTCGCACCACAGACGCGTGAAACTAACGTGTGACTCCAACGTCGCACCACAGACGCGTGAAACTAACGTGTGACTCCAACGTCGCAACACAGACGTGTGAAACTAACGTGTGACTCCAACATCGTCGCACCATAGACGCGTGAAACTAACGTGTGACTCCAACATCGTCGCACCACAGACGCGTGAAACTAACGTGTGACTCCAACGTCGCACCACAGACGCGTGAAACTAACGTGTGACTCCAACGTCGCACTACAGACGCGTGAAACTAACGTGTGACTCCAACATCGTCGCACCATAGACGCATGAAACTAACGTGTGACTCCAACATCGTCGCACCACAGACGCGTGAAACTAACGTGTGACTCCAACGTCGCACCACAGACGCGTGAAACTAACGTGTGACTCCAACGTCGCACTACAGACGCGTGAAACTAACGTGTGACTCCAACATCGTCGCACCACAGACGCGTGAAACTAACGTGTGACTCCAACGTCGCACCACAGACGCGTGAAACTAACGTGTGACTCCAACATCGTTGCACCATAGACGCGTGAAACTAACGTGTGACTCCAACGTCGCAACACAGACGTGTGAAACTAACGTGTGACTCCAACATCGTCGCACCATAGACGCGTGAAACTAACGTGTGACTCCAACATCGTCGCACCACAGACGCGTGAAACTAACGTGTGACTCCAACGTCGCACCACAGACGCGTGAAACTAACGTGTGACTCCAACGTCGCACTACAGACGCGTGAAACTAACGTGTGACTCCAACATCGTCGCACCATAGACGCGTGAAACTAACTTGTGACTCCAACGTCGCAACACAGACGTGTGAAACTAACATGTGACTCCAACATCGTCGCACCATAGACGCGTGAAACTAACGTGTGACTCCAACATCGTCGCACCACAGACGCGTGAAACTAACGTGTGACTCCAACGTCGCACCACAGAGGCGTGAAACTAACGTGTGACTCCAACGTCGCACTACAGACGCGTGAAACTAACGTGTGACTCCAACATCGTCGCACCACAGACGCGTGAAACTAACGTGTGACTCCAACGTCGCACCACAGACGCGTGAAACTAACGTGTGACTCCAACGTCGCAACACAGACGTGTGAAACTAACGTGTGACTCCAACATCGTCGCACCATAGACGCGTGAAACTAACGTGTGACTCCAACATCGTCGCACCACAGACGCGTGAAACTAACGTGTGACTCCAACGTCGCACCACAGACGCGTGAAACTAACGTGTGACTCCAACGTCGCACTACAGACGCGTGAAACTAACGTGTGACTCCAACATCGTCGCACCATAGACGCATGAAACTAACGTGTGACTCCAACATCGTCGCACCACAGACGCGTGAAACTAACGTGTGACTCCAACGTCGCACCACAGACGCGTGAAACTAACGTGTGACTCCAACGTCGCACTACAGACGCGTGAAACTAACGTGTGACTCCAACATCGTCGCACCACAGACGCGTGAAACTAACGTGTGACTCCAACGTCGCACCACAGACGCGTGAAACTAACGTGTGACTCCAACATCGTCGCACCATAGACGCGTGAAACTAACGTGTGACTCCAACGTCGCAACACAGACGTGTGAAACTAACGTGTGACTCCAACATCGTCGCACCATAGACGCGTGAAACTAACGTGTGACTCCAACATCGTCGCACCACAGACGCGTGAAACTAACGTGTGACTCCAACGTCGCACCACAGACGCGTGAAACTAACGTGTGACTCCAACGTCGCACTACAGACGCGTGAAACTAACGTGTGACTCCAACATCGTCGCACCATAGACGCGTGAAACTAACGTGTGACTCCAACGTCGCAACACAGACGTGTGAAACTAACATGTGACTCCAACATCGTCGCACCATAGACGCGTGAAACTAACGTGTGACTCCAACATCGTCGCACCACAGACGCGTGAAACTAACGTGTGACTCCAACGTCGCACCACAGAGGCGTGAAACTAACGTGTGACTCCAACGTCGCACTACAGACGCGTGAAACTAACGTGTGACTCCAACATCGTCGCACCATAGACGCATGAAACTAACGTGTGACTCCAACCTCGTCGCACCACAGACGCGTGAAACTAACGTGTGACTCCAACGTCGCACCACAGACGTGTGAAACTAACGTGTGACTCCAACATCGTCGCACCATAGACGCGTGAAACTAACGTGTGACTCCAACATCGTCGCACCATAGATGCGTGAAACTAACGTGTGACTCCAACATCGTCGCACCACAGACGCGTGAAACTAACGTGTGACTCCAACATCGTCGCACCACAGACGCGTGAAACTAACGTGTGACTCCAACATCGACGCACCATAGACGCGTGAAACTAACGTGTGACTCCAACATCGTCGCACCACAGACGCGTGAAACTAACGTGTGACTCCAACATCGTCGCAGCACAGACGCGTGAAACTAACGTGTGACTCCAACATCGTCGCACCATAGACAAGTGAAACTAACGTGTGACTCCAACGTCGCACCACAGACGCGTGAAACTAACGTGTGACTCCAACATCGTCGCACCAAAGACGCGTGAAACTAACGTGTGACTCCAACATCGTCGCACCATAGTCGCGTGAAACTAACGTGTGACTCCAACATCGATGCACCATAGACGCGTGAAACTAACGTGTGACTCCAACATCGTCGCACCATAGACGCGTGAAACTAACGTGTGACTCCAACATCGTCGCACCATAGTCGCGTGAAACTAACGTGTGACTCCAACATCGTCGCACCTTAGACGCGTGAAACTAACGTGTGACTCCAACACCATCGCACCACAGACGTGTGAAACTAACGTGTGACTCCAACATCGTCGCACCACAGACGCGTGAAACTAACGTGTGACTCCAACATCGTCGCACCATAGACAAGTGAAACTAACGTGTGACTCCAACATCGTCGCACCACAGACGCGTGAAACTAACGTGTGACTCCAACATTGTCGCACCACAGACGCGTGAAACTAACGCGTGACTCCAACGTCGTCGCATCACC
The DNA here is from genome assembly GCF_051911475.1 of Siphateles boraxobius. NCBI lineage: Eukaryota > Metazoa > Chordata > Actinopteri > Cypriniformes > Leuciscidae > Siphateles > Siphateles boraxobius. The sequence goes on along the minus strand of NW_027508822.1, from coordinate 2,058,376 downwards.
ATATGAAACTAACGTGTGACTCCAACGTCGTCACATCACCATATGAAACTAAGGCTACTGATCCACTTGTCCGTGCGACACTTCAGCCTCGCCGCGCTCCGCTTTATTCCAATGGGTGACGTCATGCGACTTTAACGCCCCGCAAAGCATCCCGGGAAGGCGGCGCGTCCAAAAGCTGGCCGATGCCCAGCTTTATGCAAATTAATCCGTCAAACGCGAAGCGTCTATCCAATAGAAGTAGTCTCTCGAGGGGCCTTTGTTCTAGACTGGCCGCTGGGTCTTAGCCAGGAACGCCCATCAACTTACAAATGTGGAGAGGCGTGCGACACCACGCTTCAGTCGTGTCGCAAAAGTGGATCAGTACCGTAACTTGTGACTCCAACGTCGTCACACCATAGACGCTTGAAACTAACGTGTGACTCCAACGTCGCTGAGAAGTACTTGCACCACAAATGCAACTTCATTGAACTACTATGTTGCCATCAGCCATTTTGTTGTAGTCAGTGTTTGCATTCATTAAAAAAAAAAAACTACATTGCCACCACAATAAATGAATAGGCCTATCTCACCCTTGTGTTTTCCCTAGCTTTCCTTTAGTTATCTTTCTTATCAATCATTGTTAACTTTTTTCTTTTATTTTCTTGTGTTCTGATGACATTGAATATATAATTGATACAAATTGTGTGTTGTATACAAAGTTGTGTACATCATTAATGTCATCTCTGAATTGTTTACAAACATAATAAAAATATATTTTAAAAACATCAAAGTCACAATTTTATGTTATTTACACAAAATGTTATTTATACATTTATTTTATTAACAACAAATTTAAAGTTGAACAGATAAATTCATTAATTATAATCTATAAACATAATGTTCTGGAATGTGTCATTCTGAGTTTTTACTTTTGATGGTGGTAAGAATTTTAATTAACACAGTTGACCATATGGGCGAATACACAACATGAAACTATTCACAATATTGTTTTCAGGAGAAGGTGACAAGTATCTTAATAGCCGATTATTTTCAAGAAATCAACAATGACAAAATATAAGACAGTCTTTATTCACAATATGTATGTATATATATATATATTTACATTTATTCATTTAGCTGACGCTTTTATCCAAAGCGACTTACAATTGCTATATGTCAGAGGTCGCACTCCTCTGGAGCAACTAGGGGTTAAGTGTCTTGCTCAGGGACACATTGGTGTCTCGTAGTGGATTCGAACCCGGGTCTCTCACACCAAAGGCATGTGTCTTATCCACTGCACCATCACAAAACTTGGCCATTTAATATTCAATTATTTTAATTATCACAATTAAAATTTTAATTGTATTTATTTGAACAAGCACAACATTCAGCATTCAATCAAATATTATTAAATATTTATTTTATAAATAATGTTAGTTCAACATAATATCTCATTATTTCGACATAATAGCCTATGTTGAACTCACCATCATGAACAGCACTGTGGAAGCAGTGGAGTCATTCAGGTTCCTGGGCACTACCATCTCTCAGGATCTGAAGTGGGACAATCACATTGACTCCATTGTAAAAAAAGCCCAGCAGAGACTGTACTTCCTTCGCCAGCTGAGGAAGTTCAACTTGCCACAGGAGCTGCTGATTCAGTTCTACACAGCCATCATCGAGTCTGTCTTATGCACTTCCATCACTGTCTGGTTTGGTTCAGCTACCAAATCAGACATCAGGAGACTACAACGGACAGTCCGGACTGCGGAGAGGATCATTGGTGCCCCCCTGCCAAACCTCCAGGACCTGTACTCTTCCAGAGTGAGGAAGAGAGCAGGTAAAATCACCACAGACTCCACTCACCCTGGACACCACCTGTTTGAACTGTTACCGTCAAGACGGAGACTCAGATCATTGGCCACAAGAACATCTCGGCACAGGAACAGTTTCTTCCCACAGGCCATTTCCCTTCTGAACAGTTAACATATCTCCCAAGGCATAGGCCTGTAAGTGCAATACTCCCACTGTTTAGTGCAATATCTTTAAAATTCAGATGATATTTATATTATATTTATTCATACTATTCAAAATACTGTAAATATGTTCATAATCTGTAAATCTGAAAATGTCTATTCTGACTAAACCTAACTGTGATACTTTTTATCCTCATATATTTATATTTATATTTTTATTCTTTATTCTTATAATTTGTAGTATTATGTTTCATGTTTCTTGTTGTATTTGTATAGTCCACTGGAAGCCTCAGCACCAAAACAAATTCCTTGTGTGTGCAAGCACACTTGGCAATAAAGCTCTTTCTGATTCTGATTCTGATTCTGATTATGTGTGCATATTATACAAGATGTGCATTTGTAAATCCGGTGACACGAGTTCATTAGGCCTATTTTTTTTATTAATAAGTCAGTGTCGGCTGCAAAGATGAAGTTGACGATCGCCATCTCCATAGTCGCTCGCCTATATAGAGAGAAACTCACGAAGGATTACATAATCAGAGCCTCACACACATGAGAAATATAAGCTTAGTTTCAGTGAATTTATATTGAGATGCGCACCAGTTTACGTGCAATGCAAGTGACCGCACCGGCGCCTCCATGATTATTGTCTGCTATATTTGCTTCTTATTTATTAAATACTGGCAATTGGTTGATGGAAAAAAATATTAAAATTAAGATACAATTTATACATAACGAAATTCACTAGGCTTTCTACAAAACTTAATGAAGTGCTAAAAATAATGTCTCCCAATATATTTCAAATCTATCTTACTCATGCTGTTCACTTTTCATAATAACATAGATGGTGGAAAAAAATAACATTATAATATTTTAACAAATATGAAACTAAATGCGTGTATTTAATGGCTACAACACGTAAAGGCATACAGACTCTCTATTTGTACAAATGGCTGCACATTCATTTAATTCTGAATTGCAAAAGCAGAGTTGAAAAGCATTTGTTTGTGAATAGTAAAACATATCTGCAACATTTATCAAGTTCACGGATAATTGTGCGTGCATTTATTAATCATTATGATAGTAAAATCATAATAATTATAGTAGCCTAGGCTATTATATATTAAAAAAAAAACATATGAGCCCAGAATATGAACGTAACGCGTTTAATTAAACGTTAAGCATTTTCTTCCCATAGAAAACTATTATAAGGCTTTATGCATAGAATGTCTCCTTGTTATGTCGAAATAACGAGATATTGTGTCGTAATAAGTCGTTATTTGACATAATATCTGTTATTTCGGCATAATAAGTGTTGAATATGTCGAATAGCCTATGTAGGAATAAAATATATTGTCGAACAACGACATGTCGAATAACTATTAACATAATAATAACAACATAAATATGTTGAATAACGACATATTATGTCGAAATAACGACATAGTACCAAAATAACAGATATGATGCGACTTACAGAGGGACGACGTGTGTATCAGGCGTCTTATGATGCGACGTACAGAGGGACGACGTGTGTATCAGGCGTCTTATGATGCGGCGTACAGAGGGACGACGTGTGTATCAGGCGTCTTATGATGCGGCGTACAGAGGGACGACGTGTGTATCAGGCGTCTTATGATGCGGCGTACAGAGGGACGACGTGTGTATCAGGCGTCTTATGATGCGGCGCACAGAGGGACGACGTTTGTATCAGGCGTCTTATGATGCGGCGCACAGAGGGACGACGTTTGTATCAGGCGTCTTGATGCGACGTACAGAGGGGACGACGTGTGTATCAGGCGTCTTATGATGCGGCGTGCAGAGGGACGACGTGTGTATCAGGCGTCTTATGATGCGACGAACAGAGGGACGACGTGTGTATCAGGCCTAGTGTACCGGTGCCTAGTTCAGACCGGTTCAGACGTCTGATTTTTTTATGCATTTCTTACATACGCCATCGCCACGTCGCCGTAAGGCATGCAACGTCAACTGGCGGGCCGCGGGCCAAATCCGGCCCGCCAGAGATTTCCATCCGGCCCCCAGAATAATACTGAATTCAGGAATAGCATTGTAGGAGGAAAAAGTATGTTTCCATATTTATTTATTTTTAATTCTAATGAAGAAAAAAAAACGCCTTCTGAAAAGCTTGTGCCATAGCCTAATCAAGAATGACGATAAACGCATTGCTCTCATTGAACATCTTTTATTGTTTCACGTGCTCATTTTTTCACAAATGTCAAAATTTTCCTCGCCTGGGATTTGCGCACAATTGCGGTGTCTCAATAACAACCATCAACATAACTGTCACCATTCAATGTGTTTTAGTTCAGTTTTGAGATTGTTTCCCCCTGTCTTTGTGATTTTAGTTCAGTGCTGTTAGTTTTCCCGCTCTTGTCTAATTAGCTATTCCCTTCACCTGTGTTCAGTTTATCTTCCCATTAGTCCCTGTTCATTTAAGCCTTGTGTTTTCCCTCAGTGTTTGTTGGTCGTCGTCTACGTATGGTTGTGTGTCCTGATTCTGAAGTCCTGGAGTATATTCCCATGTGCCTGTATGTTTTCTTTGAAAGTGGATTTAGTAAATAAATTAACTACACTGCAGTTTCCCGTTTCCTCATCTTCGGCCTCCTGCACTCAACCTGACAGAACGACCAACCTATAAAAACTGAATATGGGTCGAAGAAGGAAAAACAAGGAGGTGAGCCCCTTTGAAACCCCAATCCTCTTCCAATGTGAACGCTCTCTAGAAGAGTATGCGGGGCGGTACCTAGAGTTGTATGAGGATGTTACTCAGGATGAAGAGGAACTGAAACGGAGTTTCTGGGGTGGTCTGAAGGACCCGCTAGCCCAGATAATTCTGGTGAAGGACCTCAATATGTCCTTTTTGGAGTTTGTGGATCACACACTGTGGGCGTGTGGATCCACATACCTCGTGGAAGATCTCCCACTCCAACAAATTCCAAGTCCGGCCTGCCCACCAGAGCCTGAGCCCATCGCCTGCCCACCAGAGCCTGAGCCCATCGCCTGCCCACCAGAGCCTGAGCCCATCGCCTGCCCACCAGAGCCTGAGCCCATCGCCTGCCCACCAGAGCCTGAGCCCATCGCCTGCCCACCAGAGCCTGAGCCCATCGCCTGCCCACCAGAGCCTGAGCCCATCGCCTGCCCACCAGAGCCTGAGCACGCCGCACTTGAGCCAGCTCATGAAGACACAGCACTGATAGTAGTGTCTACGGCTATTCTGTGTGTGTGGGCAACACATACATCAACGATGGCCCATGAATCCAGTTCCGAGTCCCGTGATGTGCTGGCCCCGTCCAGTTCCGAGTCCCATGATGTGCTGGCCCCGTCCAGTTCCGAGTCCCATGATGTGCTGGCCCCGTCCAGTTCCGAGTCCCATGATGTGCTGGCCCCGTCCAGTTCCGAGTCCCATGATGTGCCGGCCCCGTCCAGTTCCGAGTCCCATGATGTGCCGGCCCCGTCCAGTTCCGAGTCCCATGATGTGCCAGCCCCGTCCAGTTCCGAGTCCCATGATGTGCCAGTCTTCGAGCAAGAGCCAGAGCCAGTCTTCGAGCAAGAGCCAGAGCCAGTCTTCGATCAAGAGCCAGAGCCAGTCTTCGATCAAGAGCCAGAGCCAGTCTTCGATCAAGAGCCAGAGCCAGTCTTCGAGCAAGAACCAGAGCCAGTCTTCGAGCAAGAGCCAGAGCCAGTCTTCGAGCAAGAGCCAGAGCCAGTCTTCGATCAAGAGCCAGAGCCAGTCTTCGATCAAGAGCCAGAGCCAGTCTTCGATCAAGAGCCAGAGCCAGTCTTCGAGCAAGAACCAGAGCCAGTCTTCGAGCAAGAGCCTGCGCCAGAGCCCGCTGATCCTGCGCCAGAGCCCGCTGATCCTGCGCCAGAGCCCGCTGATCCTGCGCCAGAGCCCGCTGATCCTGCGCCAGAGCCCGCTGATCCTGCGCCAGAGCCCGCTGATCCTGCGCCAGCCTGCGCCAGAGCCCGCTGATCCTGCGCCAGAGCCCGCTGATCCTGCGCCAGAGCCCGCTGATCCTGCGCCAGAGCCCGCTGATCCTGCGCCAGAGCCCGCTGATCCTGCGCCAGAGCCCACTGATCCTGCACCAGAGCCCACTGATCCTGCACCAGAGCCCACTGATCCTGCACCAGAGCCCACTGATCCTGCACCAGAGCCCACTGATCCTGCACCAGAGCCCACTGATCCTGCACCAGAGCCCACTGATCCTCCGCTGGTCCTGCCCAGCCCAAGACCCTCTTTGCTGCCGGATCCCCCCTTTCCTGTCAATTTCCCCATTAAAATTTTGGGGGGGCGCCCACCCGAAGGGTCCTCACCGCCATGGCCACCCGAAGGGTCCTCACCGCCATGGTCGCCCGAAGGGTCCTCACCGCCATGGCCGCCCGAAGGGTCCTCAACGCCATGGCCGCCCGAAGGGTCCTCACCACCATGGCCACCCGAGGGTCCCACAGCTCCGCCCTGGACGCCCGAGGGTCCCACAGCTCCGCCCTGGACGCCCGAGGGTCCCACAGCTCCGCCCTGGACGCCCGAGGATCCGACAGCTCCGCCCTGGACGCCCGAGGGTCCGACAGCTCCGCCCTGGACGCCCGAGGGTCCGACAGCTCCGCCCTGGACGCCCGAGGGTCCGACAGCTCTGCCCTGGCCACGCCCACAGCCTGCTCTGCCCTGGCCACGCCCACAGCCTGCTCCGCCCTGGCCACGCCCACAGCCTGTTCCACCCCGGTTCCCCGAGCTACCAGCTCCGCCCTGGAGGCTTCCCGTCCCTGCACCACCATGCCCTCGTCAGCCTCAAGGGCGCCCACCCTCCCACCCCTTTGGATGTTATACGGCGCGAGGACGCGCCTTCGGGGAGGGGGGAGGTACTGTCACCATTCAATGTGTTTTAGTTCAGTTTTGAGATTGTTTCCCCCTGTCTTTGTGATTTTAGTTCAGTGCTGTTAGTTTTCCCGCTCTTGTCTAATTAGCTATTCCCTTCACCTGTGTTCAGTTTATCTTCCCATTAGTCCCTGTTCATTTAAGCCTTGTGTTTTCCCTCAGTGTTTGTTGGTCGTCGTCTACGTATGGTTGTGTGTCCTGATTCTGAAGTCCTGGAGTATATTCCCATGTGCCTGTATGTTTTCTTTGAAAGTGGATTTAGTAAATAAATTAACTACACTGCAGTTTCCCGTTTCCTCATCTTCGGCCTCCTGCACTCAACCTGACAATAACAGAGAAGAACATGCAATTGCAAGCCTTGCACATCAGCAAATAGTTCTAATGACAAATAAAAGCGACAGGCCTCAGTTATTAGAAATGTTACTATTTACATACAATTAAAGTAGCCTGTGATCCAACAAATAACCACAAAAGTAAAACCGAGAAAATCTCAGACTAAAATACTTACATTTGCTTAATGGGAGAAGTTACATTTCCCCTCCGACACCATCTTTTTGACATCGGGCTTGACAGCTGTCAGGCTTATGCGCAAGCAGTCCTCCAAAGACTGGTTTGACAGTCGGTTCCTCTCATGCGTTTTTATAGAGTTCATTTTTGAGAACGCAGCTTCACAGGTGTATGTTGATCCGAACATGGTGAGCACATACATGGCCAATGTCTTCAGCGTGTCATATTCTTGGGGACAAGCCACCCAAAAGGCGCTCAAGCTTTCAGCACCACGTAGAGCTGCCTTCATGTCACCAGCGGCCTGGATGTCAATCAGTTCACTTTGAATAGCTGCCTCATCCAGCGGCATCACCTTCCTCACATTAGCGGAGAATTCTCCACCTGGGTTGATAACGAACGGGTCACGCACAAATCCAATGACATCCCTGGAAATAGTAAAGTCATCAAATCTGGCAGAGAAATTTTCCCTCAGCTGTGTGATAAATGTCTTCATGTTCTCTGTGACTTTGCTGTGACCCACTGTTTTAAGTGTGCTAAAGTGTAGCAGCCTCCCCGACAACAAATCTTCGACAGCCTTAATTCTGCTCACTACTCCCCTGTTTCTGCCAATCATGGCAGGAGCACCATCTGTGACAACCAGGTTGACTTTTTCAAATGACAGTCCATGCTTTTGAAATAGTTCCTCCAGCTTACCAAAGATAATAGCGCCAGTGGTCAGGCCCTCCAGTGGAATCAAGGCCAGCAGCTCCTCTTTGAAATCTTTGCCATCAAAATATCTGACGAAAACACACATTTGGGAAATGTCAGTATTGTCGGTGGACTCATCAATGGCCAGCGATAGGTATCTGGCTTCTTTGATCTCATCAATTACAAGTCGCTGGACATCCTCTGCCAAAACATGGACACGGTGAACAGCAGTTTTAGCAGACAGAGGTATCTGCTTAACAGATGCAATTATCCTGTCCATAGATTTGTCGGTGGCAAGTTCCTCCAGAACAGCCACCATGCACTCCTTAAAAACCTCAGCATCGGTAAATGGCTTGTTATGCCTGGAGAGTACCCAGGCAGCCTGCAGAGACGCACTTGTTGCCCTCTCTTGCTCAGTCGAAGTTCCGTCAATAATTCCGCTGGCATGGGAGTACTGAGATTTCAAAGCAGCAACTTTTCTGTGACGAGCCTCTGACTGTTCAGGATAAGACTCCTTGAAGCTTGCATGCTTTGTGTTGTGGTGACGCCTCAGATTGTACTCTTTAGCGACAGCGACAGTTTCGTTGCAAATAAGGCACACAGGTACAGCATTTCTAAAAGTAGGCACTATGAATACGTACTTATCAGTCCATTCTTCATTAAAACTACGGTTCTCTGAATCAACTTTCCGCTTAAGGCTCTTTGAGAGTGCCATTTTTTTATTCAAATATATTCAGAAGGCCTTTCTTCTAGTATTCTCCACAAACTACGACCTGCATGTGACAGTGATGGACAGCGTGACAGCCTCACAAATATGAAGCCTAATTAAAATATCGCTATCGCCCCCTGGTGGCTTGCTGCAGTATATGTAAATTAATATGTAAAAAATAACAGAAATTTGGATTAATAACAGAGAATTAATAAATAACAGAGAATTTATATCAAATAATAACATATTAATTAGTATACAATTCAAATTGTATTTTATACGACGAGCATCTGGCCCTTACAGTGTCTGGAGAGAAAAATTCTGGCCCTTGGACAAATATAGTTGATGACCCCTGCCGTAAGGTATATGTTCGTACTGTGATGTCATCGTTACATCGCCACCGGACTGTCGTCTGCCGTCTCTATCAATCCCGTTTAAAAATAGACCCGGACTTACGGCGACGGAAGGGTAGATTGCTCCTTCTCCTTCTTCAGGGAAGTCTTAGAAAATGTCACTCTTCGCTCGCCATACGCTTGAACATTTTGAATCCATTCGCGCGTCCGCGTCACTCGCGAATAAAAAACATCCCATGAAAAGGAGTGTGTCATCAACAACAACACAATTTCTTTCTGCCTTATTTTTCCGTTGTGTCTGAAATAAATGATATTGCTGCTCTGTAGGCTACTTGTTGTGGAAGTCCCAAAAACGGAGGAAAGCCAAACGCCGACGTGTCTGGGTTCACACTTCACAGCACCATCCAGAGGCGCATTAAACTCTGTGAATTTCACTGTCTTCTCCAGGATCTGCGCCTGGATGACAGCCACTTCCTGCGGTATTTGAGAATGACGGGTGCCCAGTTTGATAACCTGCTAGCTAGCTAGGGTCGCTAACAGTGATAGCAGAACGGCTCTGAGTGATAGTACCCGGACGTATCAATGAGCTCTTCGTTGATTGGCTTGCGCAACTAAGCGTCATGCGATCTTCATGCGAAGACGTGATTAAGGCGATTATCGAGCGTTCGCGGCAAACGCGTCGCCCAATTCGCGTCATTCGCGCCACCCGGTGCGAATTCGCGTCTTTGCATTGACTTTGTATGTAATCTACTCGTGCAAATAATTAAATTCGCGTTTGGTGTGAACTCACATTAAGACAGTTGCAGCTCATACAGAACGCTGAGCAGAACCAGAACACATGGCCACATCACACCAGCCCTCAGGTCTTTACACTGGCTCCCAGTTACATTTAGGATTGATTTTAAAGTATTATTACTGGTATATAAATCATTAAATGGCATAGGACATCAATACATTGCAGATATGCTCACTGAATAAACCCAACAGATCACTCAGGTCATTAGGATCACATCAGCTAGAAATACCAATGGTTCACTCAAAGCAAGGAGAATTTGCTTTTACAGTAGCCACTATGCCAGCCGCAGCTGGAACCAATTATTACTCAGATCATTAGGATCACATCAGCTAGAAATACCAAGGGTTCTCTCTAAGCATGGCGAGTCTGCTTTTAGCTATTATGCTGGACCAGGTTCCAGAAGAGATCAGATGTGCTCCTACAGTAGTCACATTCAAATCCAGACTCAAAACACTTCTGTTTAGCTGTGCATTTACTGAATGAGCACTGTGCATCTGACTGTTTGTACTGTATTTAAAACAAATTTATTCGAAACTGTTTTAATTATTCTTATTTCTTTTGATTATTTTAATTTCTTCTATGTAAAGCACTTTGAATTACCATTGTGTATGAAATGTGCTATATAAATAAACTTGCCGTGTCTTTCCTTAAGTTTTAGCTCAAAATACCCCACAAATATTTTTATATAGCATGTCAAAGTTGTCACTTTTTGAGAGTTAGCAAAAACACACAGTTTTGTAAAATATAACCAGTAACCAGTAAAATAAAATGTAAAGAGTTAAATAGAATAATAAAACGTAAATTATGATATAAATTACCAATAATTAATTGGCTTTCCAACTTGAACTGGAATGCAGCAAAACTTGTGTTTCTGGTTTCCCACGTGCACATACGTATGAATGTGAGTCATTGGAATGAAAAGTCTAGTGCGACCAGAATGTAATTATTAAAAAGTTTTAAGTAAAATAAATTAAACATCGATCTAAAAATTGGTATTGTTGTATTGCAAAGTTGTTAAATGTTTAATTTAGATTAAAGTTTAGTAGACTGAATTTAGCATTTGAGGATGGTTATATCAGCTGTTAAACAGTGTCCAGCAAGATATTCCAGTCCTGTTCTCTCTAAATGAGGGCGCTTTCACACTAGCACTTTGGGTGCGCACCCGGGTTCGAATGACGTCAGAGTTCGTTTCGTTTGGATGATGTGAAAACGCTGTCTTCCAAACTCGGGTGCGCACCCGCGAACCGCACTCGAGTCCGATTAAAAGGTGGTCTGTACGGTTCATGTGAACTCGGGTACGGTCCGCTGCTAATATGAACGCAATCGAAACAAACCGCGGAAACGAACCGCTATTGATGACGTATAATGTGTCTTCGGCGGACAGCCCGCTGTCTTTGAAAAGTTTTCAGAATTTTTGCGGCAGACAGACGCAAGTGTGTTTCTGTATGTCTATGTTGAAAACAAAACCAAAGGTTAAAAAAAAGAGGAACAAATGTCAACCGAGCAAGTCTATCCATTTGGGCGCCTTTTCATTCGCGGTTACCAAGCCACACATTACGCCAGCTGCAGCCTGATCAGAATCAGAATCAGAATCAGAAAGAGCTTTATTGCCAAGTGTGCTTGCACACACAAGGAATTTGTTTTGGTGCTGAGGCTTCCAGTGGACTATACAAATACAACAAGAAACATGAAACATAATACTACAAATTATAAGAATAAAGAATAAAAATATAAATATATGAGAATAAAAAGTATCACAGTTAGGTTTAGTCAGAATAGACATTTCCAGATTTACAGATTATGAACATATTTACAGTGTTTTGAATATTATAAATAAATAAATCTACATATAAGTATCACCTGAGTTGTAGGATATTGCACTAAACAGTGGGAGCATTGCACTTACAGGCATATGCCTTGGGAGGAGTGTTAACTGTTCAGGAGGGAAATGGCCTGTGGGAAGAAACTGTTCCTGTGCCGAGATGTTCTTGTGGCCAATGATCTGATTCGCCGTCTTGACGGTAACAGTTCAAACAGGTGGTGTCCAGGGTGAGTGGAGTCTGTGATGATTTTACCTGCTCTCTTCCTCACTCTGGAAGAGTACAGGTCCTGGAGGTTTGGCAGGGGGGCACCAATGATCCTCTCCGCAGTCCGGACTGTCCGTTGTAGTCTCCTGATGTCTGATTTGGTAGCTGAACCAAACCAGACAGTGATGGAAGTGCATAAAACAGACTCGATGATGGCTGAGTAGAACTGAATCAGCAGATCCTGTGGCAGGTTGAACTTCCTCAGCTGGCGAAGGAAGTACAGTCTCTGCTGGGCTTTTTTTACAATGGAGTCAATGTGATTGTCCCACTTCAGATCCTGAGAGATGGTAGTGCCCAGGAACCTGAATGACTCCACTGATGACGCAAGCGTACCGCGGTTCGGATAGAAATAATATAATGTGAACACAGTCCATCGGGGCAAGGGGAAGGGGGCTACAATCGAACTCGGGTTCGGAACAGGCAATCGAACCAAGTGTGAAAGCGCCCTGAGTCAATTACTGAGACCCTCACCCTCGTCCCTTTGTCTTTATGCATTTCTTGACCATTAAGCTCAATGTACAGCTGTGCTTTTGTCTGTATGATAATGTTAATGTGTGGGCGATCTAGTCAGGCTGATTGGATCACTGTTATGCTGATGAGATCAGGGCTGCGGAAATTCTGGTAACGAGCTGACGCCTACACCGTAAAAACTAATTAGTTCAGTTTACTTAATTAAATTGTGCAAACTCGTTGCCTTAATTTAAGTAAGCATAACTTAATTACATCAAGTTCTTCTTAATCAATTTAAGTTTTGTCAACTTAATTCTATCTGTGATCTGAGGAAGTGTACTCCCAGAGTGCATTGCGGCATGAATAAATTAATTGCTTTGTTTTACCATTTTTGGCTTTATTTAACCATTAAAATTGTATTTACTATCGTTATTGGGGTTATACTGACAAGAGATAGCAATTAAAATTGCAATGGTCTAATTAATTAAAGTAATTTAAAAAAAACTTGGGTAACACTTTACGGGTAAGGGTACATGAATTATCATGAATTCATGTATAAATTCATGCGTTAATTCTGCATTCATTCATGCATTAATATCTCATGAATCATCAGGAACAAACAGGAGTTCAACATTTTTCATTCATGATTTCATGGATGAACAACACCTTAATTAAAACATTAAGTAAGATGAGCACATCATCATGAATTATGATTTATTACGCATGATCATTATGTTTTCTTTGTTCTTTGTCTAGGTCAGTGACCTAGTCACCCCTTTAGTTGAGGGGCCACACACATGATGAAGTCATTGGTAGATAATGCTTAGTTAATGATGACTACTGTATTGGACAGACCCCAAAATAGACCAATCACAACTCAGAGCACACAAATTCTGTTGACATTCAAATACAGTAGTCATCATTAACTAAGCATTATCTATCAAGGACTTCATAATGTGTGTGGCCCCTCAACTAAAGTGGTGACTAGTCCTTTGAAACACTGATGAACAATGTGCTATTAATGGTGGCCTAACTGTGAACAAAGAAAACATCATGATCATGCGTAATAAATCATAACTCATGATGATGTGCTCATCTTAGTTAATGTTTTAATTAAGGTGTTGTTCATCCATGAAGTCATGAATGAAAAATGTTGAACTTGTGTTAGTTCCTGATGATTCATGAGATATTAATACATGAATGAATGCAGAATTCATGCATGAATTTATGATAATTCATGTACCCTTATCTTAAAGTGTTACCAAAACTTGTTACCATTGTTGTGGTTTGCATGCTGAATGTTAAAGTCTGTGTGTGACTCAAGCAAAATTGCAAGATATTGTCACAAATATAGAGGGATTATGTCAACCCAATTAAAAGTTTATGCCATAAGTGTTTGCAATTAAAATGTAAAAAGATCATTATTTAACATGATAAACATGTTATACATCATAAATACATTCATTAAGAACATGGAAATAATTTAAGTATAAATACTGTATATATAATATTTATTACTTCACTTCCTTTGAATTCAAATAATTGTGATTTCATATTGCATCACTGCACCAGTTGGAAGAGAATCAGAATGATATAAATGAAGTTCCAAGTGCCGAACCAAAGGGAACACTAATCACAATAATGGTGAGGAATTTTAGGTTGATTTTAGGAAATCAACATGATTTTATGAAGTCAACTTATGTGACGTTCTCCCAAAATGTTTAGTTGTATTGACAATAACATTCAACAAGACTGGAAAATGAGCGTATGCAACAAAGAAGAATGATGACTGCAGAAGTGGAAGAAATTAGTGAAAAGTCTATTACGAATTGCCCCGCTTCAAAAACCATTTGCCCCGTTTATTTTTTATTTTTTATTTTTTTTGCTTTGGCAAAATGGTACTCAAACCAGTCAAGCAATGTTTAATAGGGTTTTCTGAGTAATGAAGGCATAGCATGCAAACAGTACAGATTACTAATTTTTTTTTTTAAGTAAGTTCAACACATTGTCGGAGATTAATTAAAGTTAACTAAACAATAGTTAGTAAGAATAATGTTAGATTTTACAGTCTATACTGTATTTGCAAACTTTTTAAAGGGAACGTCTCCACCTCTTTGTAATTCCCTCCTCCTAAATGTATATAAATTGCAATGTAAAGTTCCCTTAGTTCAGATTTGATGACTATAGAGCTGTGAGTCTTAAAGGACAAGTTTGTTATTTTACACTTAAAGTCCTGTTTTAAGATCGTTTCTGATGAAATAGAACGGTTAAGATTGAAATTTGGACACATGCTGCCGGTCCGAGAAATTTCGGTTTCTGTGGTAACAGAATTTTCGGTTCACAATGGTTGCCTATGTTCACTGGAAAAATCCTTCCTAAAATGCATTAAACTTTAGTTTACAAAGACGTGAAACTCACCGAGTGGTCTGGGGTGTTCACTGATATGCTCACACAAAAATCACTGCAAAAGATGCTTTCCAACAGGTTTTATCGTAGTTTTTTTATTTTTTATTATTTTTTATTTTTTTGGAACGGACAAAAACTACGATGTGTCTATAATGTTTGTGTCTATAAAAATAATTATTAGAAGATAAATGTACCTCATTTATGGATAGCACTTTTTGTTATTACATCAGAGCTCTTTTTATATCATTTCACTTCACATTTCTCTCTTTGAATTATTTTTGTTGTACTAATAATGAAATACATTTTTTTTCTTTCACGTCAGACCTGATGGAAGCGAGCGAGGAGAGAGAAGAACTGAGTGAAGTGGAGGAGGAGAGTGAAGAACTTAGTGAAGTGGAGGAGGAGAGTGAAGAACTGAGTGAAGTGGAGGAGGAGAGTGAAGAACTGAGTGAAGTGGAGGAGGAACATCATGTCAAACCTGGAGAAAAACCTTTGAGTCGCTCAAAGACTAAACAGACATTTTTAAAGAAAAGAAGAGCCAAGAAATCTTTCACCTGCACTCAGTGTGGAAACAGTTTCTCAACTAAACAAAGTCTTGAGCGTCACATGAGAGTTCATACTGGAGAGAAGCCGCACACGTGTGATCAGTGTGGAAAGAGTTTTACACGAAAACAACACCTTCAAGGACACATGAGGATCCACACTGGAGAAAAGCCATATGCATGTGATCAGTGCGAAAAGAGTTACTCAGAAAAGAGAAGTCTTGACCTTCACATGAGGATCCACACCGGAGAGAAACCATTCATGTGTGATCAGTGCGAAAAGAGATTCTCAAATAAACGAAATCTTGACCTTCACATGAGGATCCACACTGGAGAGAAGCCATTCACGTGTGATCAGTGCGGGACGAGCTTTACACAAAGACCTCACCTTAAGAAACACATGAGGATCCACACTGGAGAAAAGCCGTATGTATGTGATCAGTGCGAAAAGAGTTACTCAGAAAAGAAAAGTCTTGACCTTCACATGAGGATCCACACCGGAGAGAAACCATTCATGTGTGATCAGTGCGAAAAGAGATTCTCAAATAAACGAAATCTTGACCTTCACATGAGGATCCACACTGGAGAGAAGCCATTCACGTGTGATCAGTGCGGGACGAGCTTTACACAAAAACCTCACCTTAAGAGACACATGAGGATCCACACGGGAGAAAAGCCGTATGCATGTGATCAGTGTGGAAAAGGTTTTGCAGAATCATCAAACCTTAATGTTCACATGAGAATGCACACCGGAGAGAAACCATTCACATGTGATCAATGCGGGAAAACATTTATTGGCGCATCAGCCCTGAAGACACACCGGAGAGTTCATACAAAGGAGAAGCCGCATTCATGCTCTGAATGTGGAAAGAGTTTTTTAAATCGAAAAAATTTGAAAGCACATCAAAAAACTCACACTGATGTGAGAGAGTACATGTGCTTTGAGTGTGAGAAGACTTTTACTACAGGGAGCGATTTAAAACTGCACCAGAGAATTCACACTGGAGAAAAACCTTACAAGTGTTCACACTGCTACAAGAGATTCAGGTTATCAGAATCTCTGACAACACATGAGAGGATCCACACCGGAGAAAAACCTTACAAGTGTTCACACTGTGACAAGAGATTCAGTCAGTTATCACATCTGAAAACACACAAGAGGATTCACACTGGAGAAAAACCTTACAAGTGTTCACACTGTGATAAGAGATTCATTCAGTTAATAAATCTGAAAACACATGAGAGGGTCCACAGCAGAGAGAAGCTGAACACGTGTGATCAGTGCGGGAAAAGTTTCTCTTTTAAAACTCACCTGAAGCTACACATGAAGACCCACACAGTGGAGAAACCACATCAACACAGTCTGAGATCACGGTAAGTAGTTCATCTTTATATGCTGAGAAACAAAAGTCTCTTCTGTGTAAGTTAGTCACAACCAAATCTCTCCTGTCCACCTACACCTTCCCTGATGTTGTAAAGTGCTTGAGGTGTTCAGTAGTAAAGTGCAATATATTAAATGCCTCATTCATTCATTAGTTTTCCTTAACAGCCGCAAAAAGCGACAGGACATTTAGTTGTTTGATTTGTATCTTTTAACTTTTACAACAGGAATGTGTGGCATGAAATTGTTGTTTAATATTTAAATGTAATTCGTCTGTTCAGACTGATGCAAAAAATTGGAAATTCACTCTTTGACAATAGGTGGCGCTGGTAATACATAGCAAGTTTATTTTAGACACCTGCTTGATACAGAGAAAGAAAGAGGGGCAAACAAAATGTTTATATTTTCAAAGATGATGCTTCTAGATTCTTCCTCTGTTAAAGGGAGAGTTCACCCCAAAATGTAAATTCTGACAGTAATTACTCTCCCTCATGTTGTTCCAACCCCGTAAGACTTTCGTTCATCTTCGGAACACGAATTAAGATATTTTTGATTAAATCTGAGAGCTGGATCACTCCTCCATAGGCTTCTAAGGGATTGAAACTTGACAGCCCAAAAAAGTCATTAAAGACATTGTCAAAATAGTCCAAGTGACTACAGTGCTCAATCTTAAGTTTATAAAGCGACTAGAATACTTTTTGTGCGCAAAAAAACAAACAAAAATAACGGCTTTATTCAAGTATTCATTTCCATCTCTGTCAGCATTGAGATTTCACTTAGTATAATTGCGTAATGTTTCTGTTTGAACGTCACACGCATCACACACATGACCAGCATCAGCCAATAGTGAGCCTACGTGTGACGTACAACACGGAAGCAGTACACTGTTACACTACGTGTACTATCTCGAGGTCGACAGAGAAGGAAATTAATACTTGAATAAAATCGTTATTTTTGTTTGTTTATTTTGCGCACAAAAAGTATTCTCGTCGTTTGATAAACTTAAGATTGAGCCACTGTAGTCACTTGGACTAGTTTAACAATGTCTTTAATGACTTTTCAGGGCTGTCAAGTTTCAATCCCTTAAAAGCCTATGGAGGAGTGATCCAGCTCTCAGATTTAATCAAAAATATCTTAATTTGTGTTCCGAAGATGAACGAAAGTGATACGGGGTTGAACAACATGAGGGAGAGTAAATACTGACAGAATTTACATTTTGGGGTGAACTATCCCTTTAATGTAAGAAAATTGTTTGACTGTACGCATATGCTAGTGCAGTGAATCTCAACTTTCTTAGAGTGCCGAAACCCTGTCATGTTTGGAACCATCCTCAAACCAGATTTGATTGGTTTAATTACTTCACTTTTTATTTCACATTTTTCTTTCGTTTGAAATGTCACATGATTTAATGTTTCTTTTAGACCTGATGGAAGAACCAGAGAGAAACCTTACACATGTGATCAATTCGGGAGGAGCTTCACGGATAAAGGAAACTTTAAGAGACAGACGAGGATCCACATTGGAGAGAGACCATACACATGTATTCAGTGTGGGAACAGTTTCATAAGTAAACAAAACCTTAAGAATCATAAGAGGATTGTTGTATTTGTATACCGCTGTAACCTTATAAATCATCCTGAAACATTCCCATAACCTGTTACAATCATAAATTTAAAGATGCTAGACGTTAATTCAGGGTCCTCTGCGGTGTCCTTAAAGGTTGTATCAGTGATTTCAAAATTTCAGGATGGGGGGCAAATTTCTGTTCAAACACAAACAGAAGTGTCGTCACCCACAATCGCTGATACAACCTTTAAACCAGATAAGTCCTGGATCCGTTTCATTGGGCATTTGCTAGTATTAATATTGTAGGGGAAGATTTGAATATGGAATTAAATGTACCTCCAAATACACTCAGAAATATGCACACACATACAAGCCGTATGAAACGTAAGCAGAGGCGCAAAGGAAGGAAACATCCCAGAGGGACACATGATGTCGTCTTATCTGCAACCATGCAGAATTGTATGTTGCACGCCAAATAGTAGAAGTCACAAACCCAAGCATTAAAATCACAAGACTGTGATCTTCCCAAGCAGCCAGGAACAATGTGATTCAAGGTATATATCTCAGGGAAAAGCATATTGAAGTAAGTGTGTCTGATCCACGCCATGTGCAGAAGCGGCTGCTCTTAAAGTGTCATTAATGTTAATTGTGGTGGAAAACATTTTTCTATCACTGAATAAGAGATAAACATGTACCAATTGTTAAAGAAAATTATGTATTCCCTTGCAAGGAAATAATAACTTCTGGTTAATAACTGTTATTTGCTCTAGCAATGTAATAACCCATGTTTTGTATCTTTTTTTCTCACTCTTACTACAAGTAAGAGGTAATAGCCTTCTATCCATGTATTATTTTATCTTATGTTACCATTATCTCTTGGTTAATTTTCCTTCTAGCCTGTGCTAGAATATTCTACCCTTATTTCCTTATTCTTCACATTAATTAATAGTTTTCTAAATATATTAGTTTCATTATCACCAAATAATGAAGTCTCATAATTGTAACTGTATTATGACTGTATTGCTTCTGTTCCATTTTCTCAATTACATTCTTACACAATTCATTATTTATTTTTCCATAAATGTTCTTCTTAAACTTTGCTAAGTCTGACTACTGTTGCTATAGTGTTTACATTCTCTTTCCCTTTTCCCGAAATATTACAGCTCTAACCAAATGTATACGTATACTTTTCCCTACAAAATAATAATTTCCAGTAATTTTACTTTTGGTTCATAGATTCATCTTACAGAGAAATATTTAATTAGAGGAAGGCAATACATTGTTACGAAGATTATTCAATCAGGACATTCACTTTAAGACATCTTGTTATTTCAGTTTGTAATACTAATATCATAGAGGGTTTTTAATTTTCTACAATGTTTGACCCTAATTTACTTCACTTATCTTCTAGTGCTCTATCTGGTAGATTCATCATCCAATGGAGATATGAGAAGCCCATCATTTCAAATGTTCCATAGTGCAATATTCAAATGTTCTTTCCTTTATGTACCGTTAAATATATTTTTGCATTTTCTGTATTTTATACTTGTAAATTTTTGACATTGGCTTTATAGCACAACTTCCTACTTTTCTTCTGGTCCCAAAAGCTTTAGCTCACTTCAATCGCTTGTACAGTACAATAAAATCAACAAATTGCCAAATTACTGCTGCATTCATAATTATTTCAACCATCAATAATTATTATTTACCCACAAAAATAGTTTTATATTGGCAGGATTTTTCTTATTATTCTACCCATGTCCTCTTTTTGGACTATTTACTTTCATTGTTTTTGATAAGTAACTTCAAAAGTATTACTCCACCCACATCAAAAACTATTTTGCTGTTCTGTTAATCTTTTGCCAGCCTTTTTACATGGCACAGGGAAAGAAATCGAGGTGCTGTGGTGGTGGTCTTGTTCACTATTTCCTTGAAAACCAGCCCGTCGTGCTGAGAGAACTTCTGTACTCTCTTTCTGCTTGCAGGCTCTCCCCCTTCCAGAAGTTCACTTGCACACAGGAAACTCAGCTTTGCCTTTTAATTGTTTTATTGGGACTTTTTTTTTTATCTCCCATTTTGTCCAAATTGACAAAGCATAATACTATATATTTGATCACATTCTCCACTTTTTGGGAGATTATGTATTGTGATATACATTATTTTGCTATATTGTAAGTACACTGTCAGAAATAGGGGTACAGTAGGAGTCCATTTCTGTCCCCCAAGGTACATTTATGTACCTTTTTGAGGGTCAAAAAGGTACATATATGTCCCCAAGCATTAAAAGGTACATATATATACCGTTTCTTTTAAAGGTTAAGGTACAATATCAAAAGACAGCCTCTGCCAAGTAAATTTTTTTTTGTAAAAATTATTTAGTTTTTTTTAAGGTTTTAAGGATACCTTAATCATTTAAGGTAGATTTTAACTTATCACTATATTTAAGTAGCCTTGAAATAAAGGAAATACAAGTTTTGTAAGTCAATTTACTGAGATTAAATCATTATAACACAGCAAAAACTCCAGTGTTAAATGAACTCTCCTGGGAGTCTATTTGGCTCCAGACTCAAGAGTGTTAAAGTGTTCAAATATGAATGTTAAATTAACAATCAAGACTGTTAAAGTTAATGAGCTCATTAAGTGATTCATTGAGTGATGATTGACCATTATTGAAGACACCTGATGTTAACAAACAGAATCACTGAAGGAGAAAATAAAAAAAATTAAGACACCGTTATGGTGATCAGTGTTTACTTTAGTTGGGCTCTTGACCCTTAAACTGTTAATATTAGATTATGTTTCTCTGTTGTATCTGAGTTAAAACTGCCAGATGAACAAAGAGAAAAGTTGAGCAGGTGGTGTTGGTTATGTTTTGTCTTATTCATAATTTAACCTGAACTCATTTAAAGTCTAATTGCTGACTTAAATGTATATTGTTGATTACAGCAGCCTGTGATTCTACAGACTAAAATCCAGAAATTTGTAATCGTAAGGATTTCTTAAAAGTTTTTCTGATAAAACAAATCTTTCTTTTA
This sequence comes from Siphateles boraxobius, assembly GCF_051911475.1. Taxonomy (NCBI): domain Eukaryota; kingdom Metazoa; phylum Chordata; class Actinopteri; order Cypriniformes; family Leuciscidae; genus Siphateles; species Siphateles boraxobius. The sequence goes on along the minus strand of NW_027508822.1, from coordinate 2,037,008 downwards.
GGCACACACAGACATCAAGAATCAGTGTATGAATCTCAACAATGGTGACAAACAGAATATTCAATTAGGGAAAGGACATTAGTAAAACAATTCGGATCATAATTTATTCATACCGCAATGCATGATGGGAGCCATGAATGAGTTTTGATTGGTAGCACCCAGAATGCCCTGCAACATGCTTTATTATTGTCACCATTGATGAAATTCACAGGCTGATTATTGATGTCAGTGTGTCTACATAAAATAATTTTTTTTAAAGTCTTTTGATCAGAAGAACTATCAAGAAATATTTTGGTTTATATTGAAAATGCTGGAAATCATTTGCTGTAGAATCACAGGCTGCTAAAATCAACAATATACATTTAAGTCTGAGATTAGATTCCAAATGAGTTTAATGATTCAAGTAAATTATGATTATGTCAAAACATAATCAACACGACTTGATCACCTTTTCTCTTTGTTCATCTGGCAGTTACAGCTCAGATACAACAGCCAAACAAAATCTAAAATGAATGATTTGAGGGTCAAGAAACCAACTAAAGCACACACTGATCACCATAACGGTGTCTTAAAAAATTATATTTTCTCTATTTCATCAGTGATTCTGATGGTAACATCAGGTGTCTTCAATAATGGTAAATCATCCCTCAATGAATCACTTAATTATATCATTAACTTTGACACTCTTGAGTGTTAATTGAACACTCATATTTTAACACTTTAACACTCTTGAGTCTGGAGTCATATAAACTCCCAGGAGAGTTCAATTAACACTTGAGTTTTTGCGGTTGGATCTCAAGGTACATAAATGTACCTTTTTGAGGGTCAAAAAGCATTAAAAGGTACATATATGTACCGTTTATTTTAAAGGTTAAGGTACAATATTGTACCCTTGAAGGTACAGCCCCAGTGACAAGCCATTGTACCCCTAAAGGTACAATTATGTACTTTATTTTCTGAGACTGTATGTAGAGCCAGCCCTGATTGGCTGCCTGAATCTCAATTTAAAAGAACGTCCAGTTTTCGGTCTTTACTTCTTTTGGCCATCGGTTGAGAAGTCATAGCACGGTTACTCATGGTTCTTCCAGGGCTTTCAACCGAGGAGGTCCTTCAGAAAATATCAGAAGCAGGCATAGAAGTAACCAACGTCGAGATGAAAGGAGATGAAATGGACTTTCAGGCAAATGACTCTTACTCAGATGATGATAATTTATATGTCACAGTTAGACATTGAGTTTAAAATGAAATGTTGGAAAATGTGAAAATAAAAATAATTTAATAATTTCTGATTTTAGTTCAGCGTGTGTGTAATATATATATCATTATAGTCAACAATTGTACCCTGTCAAAGACAATTCTTTACCATTTTTGAACGGTCCATTTTTGTACTGTTAAATAAAGGTACAAAATTGTCACCACAGGTACAAGACTGGTCTCTTAAGGTACAAATCACAAGGACATAAATATGTACCCTATACCAAGGGTACAATATTGTACCCTTGAGGGTACAGCCCCAGTGACAAGCCATTGTACCCCTAAAGGTACAATTATGTACTTTATTTTCTGAGAGTGTAGTTGGAACATTTTGCTGCCTTCTAAGCAAGATTTCAGACTCTTTCGTTTTCTCCCAAGTCTGCTGGTGTCACGATTGGCCACGCACTCCCTGGGTTATCACAGACTACATTTCCTATCATACATCTGCCTCCACAGTGGCTTGTAGATCTTGTTTTACATTTGCGGATCATGAGGACTTTGTTTGCAGATTTTTAATCTATTTGTAGAATGTGTTTTGTGTTTACAAGTTGTAGAATTTATTTGTGACTTTTAGTCTGTCAATTTTCAATGGTTTTGGCATCAATTTATCCCTATACGTTTTCTTTAAAATGGTCTGGTTGGCGTATAAAAGAGGTTAAATCCTCCCAACATTTCTTGAATCTTTTAAGTTAAATCAGTGAGTCCAGTTTATTTATCTGTCAATTTGGCATAACAGTCTATTTTTCCCATTTTAAAACAGTTTAAATCAAAGGCTTTTTCCACTTGTATTGTCTTTTGCTGGAATGTGGTAAAACTCCTGTTCCTCCTGTTTCTGAGTGTCCTTGAGATCCTCCCGTGAGCTCTGTGTACTGGGGTGTGTCTATCTCTAAACTGCTTATTTCTCTTACGTCAATGTCCTCAGTGCACATAGTTTTACAAACAGTTGTACTTTTTATAATGACTTTTTATTACAAATAGTTGTTACAACATACGATGTCTATTTTCCTTTTATTATAATTTATTTATTTAATAAATAATGTATTCCTCATTGCGATTTTTCCACATTTGAGGCTCTCTAACTGTGATTGTTTGTCAGATGAGCGACTTACAGCTGCATCTATCTTATCCTTTGACCTTGGTCCAAACATTTCAACTTGGAATATCTTTTACAAAGAACAGCTGCATCATTTTTACAGAAGCAATCAAGCACAATGGATTTCCTTCATTGCCAGTTTTTATTTAAACAGGTATGTTTTTTTCTGTCAATTAATTGATATGTTGTATCAATATTCAAATCTATTGCCTAATGCTTTGTTACTCGTTAGTCTTACTCATTAGTCTTGCACTATGGCTGCATTTCACATTTTACACGTTTTAGAGTGGCCTTTTATTGTGGCCAGCCTAAGGCACACCTGTGCAATAATTATGCTGTCTAATCAGCATCTTGATATGCCACACCTGTGAAGTGGATGGATTATCTTGGCAAAGGAGAAGTGGTCACTAACACCGATTTAGACAGATTTGTGAACAATATTTGAGAGAAATAGGCCTTTTGAGTACATAGAAAAAGTCTTAGATAATGAAAAATGGGGGCAAAAACAAAAGTGTTGCGTATATAATTTTGTTCAGTGTAGTTGTTGTGGAGTTACATTGATTCATCTGTGTCTGGGGGATTTCCGTTTAAATTAAATTAATCCACTGCTCTCTTGCCTGAGGCTAGGACTCTAAATAGTGTTCAGTGCTCGTCTGTGCAGGAACGACATATCAGTTTGCATACTTTGCTCCAACTTTTGCCACTCATTTAGAAGAACTGGTAACACAGTTGTCGCTTGCGAAACCAAATAGCGGCACCGTGTGAAACGTGCAGATTAACGGGCGGTAATATTATATGATCCCATTCCTACATCAGAAGGGGAGCGAAAATCTGATCGTCTTGTTTTTAGACATGCGTGCAGAGAAAGGCTTACCAAAACAAAGTTTTGTCACTTTTCGTGTTTTCTGGGTTGGTAGATGCACAGGGGACACAATTATAGCTCTTAAACATGACCAAAGTCAGATTTTCAGCGCCCATTACAAAGCAGAATAAGGCATCAGTTTACTGTCGGAGATTTGTCACTTGCGTTGCGCAGCATTCAGTGTAGAAAACATCACTAATTATAATGGGTTCAACTGTCTTTTTTTGCATCGTGCCAGAGATGGGGAGCTTCTTGTTTGAAGTTTTTGAACCCAAAGCTAACGATGAATGGCACAGCAGCGGCCGGTGCAGTCGACATTTTTGTTTGTTATTATCCTCTCATGTGCAATAGGCTACGCAGTACGTGGTTACGTAGGCAGGTAATAGGTAACGGAGGGAGGGGGATAACAGCGAGCTCATCAGACGTTTCCTAAAAATAAAAATTGTTCACGAGTCCTGCAGCTCGAGTCCGAGTCGAGTCGAGTCTGAAGTCTTTCGAGGACGAGTCTCAAGTCGAGTCTGAAGTCACTGTGTGTGCGACTTAAGTCGCACTCGAGTCCGAGTCTCAAACTCGACTGCGATCTTTTCACCTCTGGCTGCGTGTCATTTCTGTCTGACGGTAAAAGATGCGATGCTCGTCTCAGTTGGTATCTAGCTGGTATCGGAAGACATTGTATGTACAAATACTAGATAACGCATTGTAGCCTACTTGTGGTAAATTTGTGTGACAGCATGGCGCTGCATATTTTACACTGAACTATTTTTTTTTCCATCTATTTTGTGCTAGACATCACGTGACTTTGAAGCCATATGTTCTCTGTTTTTCGTTTTGGACTTTGGACTACACTCTAGTAACATTAACCAATCAGAGCTCAACGTGCCGCCCAAATGCTGCTATAAAAAAAAATATTTTTTTAAACTTAGATCATAATTTTTATGATCGATCGTCGCGTCGAGTACTGTGCCCATCCCTACAGTCTACTACAGTCTACTAGTACTCTAATGAGAGTTAGTTGACATGTAGTTGAAAATGTACATAGTTAGTAGAATGTCTAAAGTGGACTATCGAAATAGTGTAACCTAACATATTACTTGCTTTGAATTCCTTATATAAAGCTATGCAGTGTTCTAAGCAACCTGGATGGGTCACTGTACGTGATGCAACACTTATAACCACAAGAGACTTGAGACTTGACTTGGACTCTAGCTCAAAGACTTGAGACTTGACTTGGATTCTAGCTCAGAGACTTGAGACTTGACTTGGACTCTAGCTCAGAGACTTGAGACTTGACTTAGCTCAGAGACTTGACTTGGACTCTAGCTCAGAGACTTGAGACTTGATTTGGACTCTAGCTCAGAGACTTGAGACTTGACTTGGACTCTAGCTCAAAGACTTGACACTTGACTTGGACTCTAGCTCAGAGACTTGAGACTTGACTTGGACTCTTGCTCAGAGACTTGACTTGGACTCTAGCTCAGAGACTTGACTTGGACTCTAGCTCAGAGACTTGTGAGCATCTCTGCATCGCGCGGCTTGCGTCTGGTGTCTTGTTCAGGCAGCAGCAGACAAGCAGTTAATCGGTGTCTTAGGGGGTTTCACACTGGTAGTTTAATTCGGAACGCGGCACGGTTCGCATTAAAAATTGCTAATGTGAACGCTGTCATGCGGACCCGAGTTTGCACTGGGGTACCGAACCCGAGACTACCTGGATTAAGTGGTCCGAGTTCGGTTGCTCCCGAACCGTGCCGTGGTTCGCGTGAATGTGAAAGCAACACTGACTCGGGTGCTCACTTGTTCAGGAAGTAAAGTAACCTGCACATGCGTTTTAGCTTATTGTGATGTATTCAGCTAAATAAAACACTTGCATTCATTGATGATTTACCTTGGATATGAGCGAGAGTGAGCCGGCAGTGTATTCACACACACACATAGTGCATGGAATCAGGGCAACAAATTTGGAAATCCACTATTTCCTCAAAAGAGTCCGTTTGCAAGCAGCAGAAGTCCACCTTATGTGACACACGCACAGTAAACCTGTATTGTTCACTCAACTGTGCATAATAGCAGCGAATTAATAAAGAACACAATATTGCGTTGCGTTTTCTATCATGCGCCATGCACGCTTGCGATGAGGTAAAATGCACGCAAACGCACCAGGGTTCGATAGAATCAAGTTGAGTGTGAAACCAGACCAACGCTGCGGAGGGCGCCGGGAGCAAACACGCTCGGCCTCGGACCGCAGCAAACGAGTCCAGTGTAAAAGCCCCCTTAAAGGTAAGTTGCTAACTAGTTACCAGTGCGGGGGTGGCTTGAATCTGTTGAATGGTGTTTTAACGCTACGCTGTCACCTGGTGAGACGCAATGCTATAAAGTAAATAAACAATGTCCCCGTCTTTTACTCTCACAACGAGCTTATCATACTCGTTTGCTATATTAGCTAGCTAGCTTTGTTTCATACCTTGTCAGTGGAGTGGAAGCTAATGTGTGCGCCCATCTTACACCGTGTCTGAAGAAAGACATCATTACTAAAGTGAAAGGCTTTACTGGTGTCATTATTGTAACCAGGGTTGCCAGTCGCAAACAATGGAGCGCGCTCTGCTGGATAAACTATGTAGTTACACAATTTACAAACATTTTATCTGCGTTATGTATGTTCTATAAAAAAAAGTTCATATCGGCGGCATATCTGCGTCATATATGCCGATACTGATATATGTGCGACAGGCTCAAATCGGCCGATAGAATGTAGTGACAGTTTGTGGTGAAAATCCATTTTTTAATGGACATGTCATGTTTATGACAGGTTGTGTTGTCTTAGTAATGTCAAGTTGTCATGACAAAGACACTGACAGGTTATGATGTATTGGTTTGTGTCAAGGTATCATAACAAAGACATCTCAAACAATGTCATATTTGCATTAAAAATGTCATAATTGAGCGAATGACACTTAATGACAGTTGTCATAAACATGCATAAAACTTCCTTCATATTCATAACATGTGTCATGTCATGATTATAAAAGTGTCATGTTAGTCTTATGCACACCCCTTCAAGTAAAGTGTTACCAACAATTCCGCCACCGACCTTAAAAAACCTGATCTAAAGTCAGTGGCGCATTGCGCGTTGTCCATAATTCTATTTTAAGCGCGTATGCTTGGCCATAATGTAGCGGGTGCATAACGCGCATACACTTTGATTCTCTCATCAAACCAGATGCAGCAGTTTCTATTTTTGCAAATCATACATTATAAAAAGGAAAAATATTAACACATGAGGGAAATCATTGTGGTTTCCATGAAGATGTAAACAAATTTGTTTTTTTTGTCTAGCTTACACATTTACCCAAATTTTTCAGGCTAATTGTAGTAATGATGTATCAGACCTGTTTGCCCAATACTGGCAAGACACATATGTATATAAGGACATCTGAAAAATTAGTTTGTCCGTCAAAAACCAGGAAAAAAAATCGGTTTCCTCGCTGTGAACCGCTCCTGGCACGCGCCTGGTAAATCAGCCATAATAATAACAATCCGCCATGCAACATGCGCACCTGCTCTTAAAAGGTATGTTGGATGACGCTCTGATTGGTTTATTTCACGTTACGCCCCAAATCACACCTATGAATAATAAAGCTATTTCAGACCAACCCCTTTTAAACTTGCGTCGGGCGCAAGAGTCATTTATCCCGCCGGTAAAATAGCAACAGCGCCCAAGACCCACACACATAGTTACTTTACAAAGACCCGACTTGCGTTTCGCGCTTGATACTTGCGTTTCAGATCGTTAAAATAGGGCCCTTACTGTCACACACATCTTAGATCAAATTTATTCCACAGCAGTTAAATCGTTCCTTTGAATGATTTAATGCATTTTAGTAAAGTCTGAATCTCGTGGGTTTTAAGAGATTTCAACCATGCGGTAAGAGGGTTCGTTCGAAGGTCTCCAAGAAGATGGAGGCCTGTTTTGTCTGTGGTGGGATCAGACAACCTCTGCTGTTATCTTGGTCGGGCTCAAGCTGCGCCCTCTCTGATCCAATCCGTCTTTTCCAAACTACCTAACATTGGCAACGTTTTTCCTTTAGGCTCATCTCTTTAACTGTACGTTCACACCGCCGCCGACTTGAGTTGCAAAGAAGCTCCGCCCCGTCAATGACGCTTGTCAAAAAGTACGGGGAAGCTTGTTGACGCTTTGGCCGCTCTGACGTAGCACACAGCAAAATCCCCAGTGTACATATGTATACTCTTGGTGTACATATAGGTCCAACTACAGGGTGTTAAAAATGAACACTGAAGCAGTGTTGAAGTTAATGAGATAATTAAGTGATGATTGGCCATTAGTGGTGACACCTAATGTTAATAAGAAGAATCATTGAAGGAAAGAGAAACAACAAGAACATAAAAAAGAGAAACACAAGAAATACTGACTTCGAGCCATTAGACATTATTGTACTTATTATTACCAGTGTATTTCTGTCATACATCTACACACATTCTTATTTATATTGAACAGAAGTTTAGATGGTAATGCTTTATGGAATGTTTTGTTTCATGTCACCATTATGGCGATCAGTGTTTGCTTTAGTTGGGCTCTGGACTCTTTGCATTTTAACATTAGTTTTTCTCTGGCTGCTCCAACTCTGTGTTTGTAAAGCACATGAGTCACTGCAAGAGAAACTATGACATGGGCTGTGTATCTCAAAACCATCGTAAGCTTAATTTGATCATACAGCCCTTTTGTTGCTATCGTTCTACGATCAAGTTAGGCTTAAAATGCTTTTGGGAAACACATCCCAGGTCATGATGGTTATTTTTAAATGATGAAATTACAAATCTGTAGTGTCCTGATTCACTCAACCAGCATTATAAACTGATTATACAAAGGTTCTATTCTTTACAGTAGCTAATTCCAGCAGTCCGTTAATAATCTGAAGGTTTTAAAATCCCACACAGATATCAAGAATCTACATATGAATCTCAACAATGGTGACAATCACACGAAAGATTCATATTGCAGTGCATGATGGGAGCCACCAATCAAAATGCATCCATGGCTCCCATCATGCATTGCGGTATGAATAAAGTATACAGCTGAAATGTCCTCTAATTTTCATTGTTTTTTCTGTTTGCATGTTTTTTTTTTTGCTATTGTTTTGTTATGACTTTAATAGCTTGTTTTGTGATGTTCAGAGTTGATCTGTGTGTCACTAGTTTGTATATTGTCACCATTGTTGTGATTCATAAGCTGATTCTTGATGTTTGTGTGTCTAAACACAAGAGCTCCAGTGCACAAAGATTGTTCAAAATTTTTCATATTGCTGTTGGATCTCAAACTGTAGAATCTCAGGGCTACAATCACCAATACTAAAACGCAAGATAAATCATACAGTAAAAGATTTCGACTCTGAATGACATCAGTGAATCAGGTCACTACGTAATGAAAAAGTCATCATCACACCATATTGTTAGCAGGTTTTCTCGTGCAATAACAAATGTGGCTTATAAACACAATGCTGGAGCAGCCAGAGAAAAACTAACAACAAAAAATTAAAAGGTTCAAGAGCCCAACTAAAACAACACTGACCACCATAATGGTGGCTTGAAATGAAAAATTCCATAAAACATTGCCGTCTAAACTTCTGTTGATTCTCAATAACTTTTGTAGATGTATGACAGAAATAAAGTCACACTGGTAATAATAAGTACAATCAAGTACGATCATGAGAGAAGAGAAGTGTCACAACATAAATTGTAAACAGAAAAAAACAAGCAATACATTGACACTAGAAACCTTTATAATAACAGCATTTTTATAACTGTTTTTGGTCACATTTGGTAAAAAAAAAAAAGAATAATGCGCTATTATTATTATTATTTGCATCTAGTGCGTTTGGTCAAATCGGTGTTACCATGAGCAAATAAATTTCATTCCCGCTTAAAATGAGCGTTCGTAAATATTTCCAATAAAAGTTGCGCTCATCCTCAAATGTGTATCACTGCATCATTATGGATCATCGTGAAGTTGTTGTGTTCGGTGGTGCTGTATTGTATTTGCGGAGAAGACGTCGGACTCAGAACAAAATGTTTTGGTAGGAACGAAAGTTTACATCGTATGTTTCTCCGGAATCAGCCAGCGCGGAGGACGTCTATATTCCGATTGGTTGCTGGCGTTTTGCCGCTGCTTGCTGCTGAACCCCCTCATAGCTCATTACCATAAAGTTGAGCTACTTTCAACTTTCTGATTGACGCTCAGGTCGGCCAAAATGTGACGCCGATGGATTTGACGCTCCGTGCAGCTGAGAGAAGCCAGGTTCCATTGAAAATGAATGACTTCCGGTAACTTTGGAAGCTCAAGCAGCGGTGTGAACGTACAGTAAAGCTAGCATGGCCTTAAAATACTTAGCTCGGGGGTTCGTTAGTTAGCTCTGACTGGAGCCCACTTCATTTATGGTCCTAGAGTTTGGAATTATGTTTGAACAAATTATTCAAACATAATTTATTTAAATATTAAGAGTTCAAGTTCATTTTCTCAATATAAGTTATCACATGGAAAACAATTTAGTTAATAATGCCATAATGCCATTTTATTAAATGTAACCACTATCAGACCAAAAATTAAATTAAATTCACTTTATTAATAAATGTAATAAATTCTAAAATACAAAAAGGGTAAAGTAAACCAACTTAACAAATGTAAAGAAGTAAAGTTCGCTTTCGTAGTCACTTCGAGTTACGTTGAATGATGACGAAATAGGGTTACATATGGCGCTCGGAATGTTCCATTCGGCGACGAGACTGACAAGCACGACAGATAACACACGTCTATACCTGCGTGTACGTCTCCATTTGTTTTACATGGAGACGTACACGCAAATATCACGTCACATAGACACGTCAAGAACGTAGCTGTTGATCTCTGCAGACGTCACGTTGGCGTCACGTTAGAATTTAACGTGTGAATTACATCTGCACGTCTGAACGTCTGCCACAATCTAAGTTTATAAACGTGACTGCGTCTGCCATACGTCTGGAGCTATCTATTTTTCCTTATTTTCTCATACATTTACGTCTATAGACATTATCATAGATAATCTTATTTTGGCACAGTTTATGTCCCACATAGCAAGATTATGTCGGCCCAGATCCGGCCCAAATCTGGCACTAGTGGAATGCGGATCTGGCCCACATGCAGCGTGGAATGACGGGCCTTGGGTGGCCCACTCCTGTTTGCCAGATCTGGGCCACAAGCAGGCCATAGCAATGCCACATGTCAGCCAAGAGTAAAGAAATAAACCAGAACTGGACCTTATCTGAGTCACAATTTCTGATTAGATATCTGTTCTGTCAAACGTTTGAATGATTGAAGAGACTTTTGTTCTCCTAACATTCGGCTGTACCTTTTGATTCACTTCAGTCGTTGTAAGGTCATGATTGAGAACATGGTTCGCAAAAGTGTCCTTTATTTCATTAGAAACATCCACAATCTTGCCCTCTTCCGTACCCCTCCACCACACTCCCTTCTCCTCCCCTTCTTCCCGGCTGTTGACCCTGTGTGTGACCTTGCTGTTCTTCCATTATCTGAATGTGTAACACAGAGTTGTGCTCTGTCTATATGCTTGCCAGATGAAGCTTCGTGAGATGCACCTCTGAGATATTTCATAGAACTGGTTGATTTAATGCTTTACATTCCCCTTCATTAGTGAAATGCAAAATCTCATTAAAACACTAAAACATTAAAATATAGCATGTCATGGGAACCAACAACAGCACAAACATTTAGGCTGTTCCCCTATATGTATATTTATAACGCAGCCACTTTAAATTCACATAGCCTAATATTTCACTTCTGGGTAACAGAAATAGTATATATATTTTTTAAATACGATGAAAATTAATTGCCAACTGAGACACAAAGTTGAGGAAAAATAAGTATTGCGTTCAGACGGGCAGACGTTCTCCACACACACGTTAACACGTCTTTAAGCTTGGTTAGGAAAGAAATGACACAAAGCGAGCGCCATACACACACACACGCACACCCCACACCCACACCCCACACACACACCACACCACACCCCACACACACACACCACACCACACACACCACACCACACACACCACACCCCAGACACACACAACACCACACACCCCACACACACACCACACCACACCCCACACACACACACACACACCACACACCACACCACACACCCCACACACACCACACACCACACCACACCCCACACACACACCACACCATACACACCCCACACACCACACACCACACCACACCCCACAACCACACCACACCACACCACACACACCCCACACACCACACACACCCCACACACACACCACACCACACACCACACCACACCCCCCCCCCACACACACCCCACACACACTCCACACCACACACACACCCCACACACACCACACCACACACACCCCACACACCCCACACACACCACACCACACACCACACCACACCCCACACACACACACACATACCGCACCACACCCCACACACCACACCACACACACACACACCCCACACACACACCACACCACACACCCCACACACACCACACACCCCACAACCCACACACACCACACCACACACCACAAAAAAACTCTATTCAGGTGAATTCTCAGGAGTTTTGCAGGGAGACGAGGGATATGCATGCCTGCCTTATCTCTTGACTCCCTATCAGGAGGAGTATGAGGCACATGAGGCCGTTTTTGAAGACAATGAAACAGGCAGGGTTATAAGAGATGGTTGTAAGAACTGATCTTCCTGTTAAAATAAAACTCAGCCTACAATAAAGCCATAAAACGCAACCTGGACAAGATTGCAAAGAAAGAGCAACAGGACATTGTCCTGTCCAAACATTTGCCCCTTATCTCTGTATTATGACAGTTTAATAATAATATACTTTATAAAGACAGTACCATCACGGAGCCATCTTTGGAAAAATAATATAAAGTATATTATTATTAAACTGTCTGTACACTTACAAAGTTCTCAGTGCTTCGGTTTGTATGTAGAGACCCTCATTAAGCTACCGTGTTAGTGTGGGGCTATTTTGAGCCTTGTTAGTGCACTCTCAGAAAAAAAGGTACGAAAGCTGTCACTGGGGCTGTACCTTTTCAAAAGGTACACTTTAGTACCTAAAGGGTGCATATTGGTACCTTAATGGTACATATTAGCACCTGAAATCAGAGGTGGGTAATCCAGGGGTCAGAAAGTAAAAGTCCTGCCATAGTTTATTCCACCCATGAACTCAGTCAGCTGATTTCACTAATTAGTTATATCTCCTGTCTGAATTAGCAAATCCAGGTCAAGTGATTGGAACAAAATACGAAGGAGGACTTTTACTTTCTGAACCTGGACTTTACACCTCTGCATAGCAATGCCACATGTCAGCCAAGGGCAAAGAAATAAACCAGAACTGGACCTTATCGTAGCCAATAATAAACAACTCCACAAACAGCATTACCAGCTTCACTTATTACTAACCAGACTGACTTTATTTCTGTCAGACGTCTACACAAGTTTTTATTGAGAATTAACATAGGTTTAACTCTGTTTTTCATTTGAAGTCACCATAACAGTGATTTGTGTTTCCATTAGTTGGGGTCTTAACTCTTATTGTATATATTTTTTTTTAGCTGCTGTGACAGTGTGTTTGTCAAACACATTTGGAGCAGCAAAGAAAGCAAAAGTGAAATGAGATCATGTGATGATGGTTACCTGTTGGTGGTTTAATAATCTTCATGAAACAGACTGATTCACTGAGATATTTTAATCTAACAATTGTTTTTTTCACATCACATACCTTGTGTTACTGCAGCATGAGATCAAGCAATAATATAACAATAAGTTAGAAGACCTTAACGAACATGAGCACAAAAAAGTCAGTTTATAATGACACACACAGACATAAACAATCAGCGTACAAATCGCAACAATGGTGACAATCAAAAGTACTACGCTGCAATGTGTGCTGGATACCACCGTAGTACAAAATTCCCAGCATGCATTGCAACATTAATAAATAATGCTGAATTGTCCTATAATTTTGTTTGATTCTAAATATTTGCTATTATTTTTTTCTGTTGTTTTTGTTGTGAATTAGTAGCGTTTCAGTGATGTTCTGAATTAATCTATTTATCTAAATATTTGTGACTGTCACCATTGTTGAGATTCATGTGCTGATTGTTGATATCTGTGTGTGTCAGCGTAAGCCAAAATTTTTTAATTCATTTTTGGTAAAATGTCTAAACTGATTGTTACATTGCTGGATCTCTTGCTACAGTAATACAGGGTTTGTGATGTGATTATATTAATGGAACAAGATAATTGTTAGATTATAAAAATCTCAGTAAATCAGTCTACTTCATGATGATTATTAAACCATCACTAGGTAACCATCATCACCTGATCTTATTTCACTTTAGTCTCCTTTGCTGTTGCAGATGTGTTTAACAAACACACTGTCACAGCAGCCAAAAGAGACAAAATATATAATAAGAGTTAAGAGCCCAACTAATGGAAACACTAATCACTGTTATGGTAACTTCAAATGAAACAGAGTTAAACCTCTGTTAATTCTCAATAAAACTTCTGTAGAAGTCTGACAGAAATAAAGTCAATCCGGTTAGTAATAAGTGAAGCTGGTAATGCTGTTTGTGGAGTTGTTTATTCCTCCTCTGCAGAGATCATCACAGATTTAATGTCTTCTTTTCTCTTCCAGTTGATTTCATCTAAGGCTGTAGCTGAAATTACTCCATATTTAATATACACATATGTTTTGGCTACGATAAGGTCCAGTTCTGGTTTATTTCTTTGCTCTTGGCTGACATGTGGCATTGCTATGCAGAGGTGTAAAGTCCAGGTTCAGAAAGTAAAGTAGTATTAGTATTTTATTCCAATCACCTGGATTTGCTAATTCATACAGGAGATGGAACTAATTAGTGAAATCAGCTGATGGGTGGAATAAACATATGGCAGGACTTTTACTTTCTGACCCCTGAATTACCCACCTCTGATTTCAGGTGCTAATATGTACCATTAAGGTACCAATATGCACCCTTTAGGTAATAAAGTGTACCTTTTGAAAAGGTACAGCCCCAGTGACAGCTTTTGTACCTTTTTTTCTGAGAGTGTGGTATTAACTAGCGATCTCCTTTAGCTTATTATATGCCCTATATTCTAGCATTATAAGAATCACTGTTATGGTGACAAATGAAACAGTTAAACCTGTTAAATTCTCAATAAGAACTGTCAAAGACGTCTGACAGAAATAAAGTCAGTCTGGTTAGTAATAAGTGAAGCTGGTAATGCTGTTTGTGGAGTTGTTTATTCCTCCTCTGCTGAGATCTTCACAGATTTAATGTCTTCTTTTATCTTCAGTGGATTTCATCTAAGACTGTGTCTGAAGTAAGTTGTAGTTCTTGTGTTTCTGCTCGTCTCTTTTTCTGTTCTCTTCTTTCCTTCAGTGATTCTGCTTGTTAACAGGCTTTATTAAGGCTGCAATTACTTCATATTTAATATACACAGATTTTGTGGCTCAGATAAGGTCCAGTTCTGGTTTATTTCTTTGCTCTTGGCTGACATGTGGCATTGCTATGGCCTGCTTGTGGCCCAGATCTGGCAAACAGGAGTGGGCCACCCAAGGGCCGTCATTCAACGCTGTATGTGGGCCAGATCCGCATTCCACAAGTGCCAGACTTGGGCCGGCTCTGGGCCGACACAATGTTGCTATGTGGGAATATAATCCATGTGTAGAAACTCTTCCAGAAGACATTTGATATCTGCTTTACAGACGCTCATGTGCAAATACTTTCTGTTTCACCAAACTGGAGCTGATGCTAATATAACTTTACAATACTTTAAAAACTGTTTAAGAATTGGGGAGTCATGGATAGTGGATAACGTTTCAATAACAAAACAATTGTATTCCTAATAATTGTATTAATAGAATTGAACTGCATGCAGGAACATCTAAAATAAAGAAGTGAAACTGTAAGGCTCTCGTGTGCAAAAGTAGAGCCTATTCACTGTGTTCAGTCTGAGGCATTTAGAGCAGATGTGTGGTGAACAATACACTTACTTTTCAATATACTTTCATGGCTGCGTACAATGGATGTGTGTGTTTTTAGCGTGTAGCTTCGCTGTTTCATCTCAGTGTTATTCAGACATTATGGGACTTTACGTGTTTAGTGTGACGTTGGGCTACCAAGGCTGGCTCTGTTTGGTCTCTGTGTTTTAACAGATTTGAATAGATGTGTGTTGTGTTTAAGGTCCTGCATGTGTTTAGACAGGCTGAGTGACAGCAGTAACAGCTCTCGCACAAACCTTCGCTGCTTTGAGTCCCGTCACAGTCTAATGCCCACGTGTGCTTGAAGTTTCTTTCTTTGGTCATGTTGAGATTGTTTCGTTGTGTGTTTATGTTTGTGTATTTATGTTATGTACTACTGTCGCCAGTCCCTGTGTAGTGATTCTTACAGTTCTGCAACAGTCTCCATCAATTGTATTGATTACCGCCATGAGGTAGTAGTGGTTTCAGCCATTGTGAAATAATAATTAATATATTAATAAATTCATATTAATATGACCTGTAATTAGCTTTGAGTTTGGTGTGATCTTTATACTTTTCTGACAGTATAATTCTTTCTTACTGTCTTTAAAGTTTATGGTTCTTTTGTTTATAGAGTATATCGTAATTTTTGTTTTTTTTACAGTTGATTATTTTATTTTCTGTCTAATGCGACCACTCTTTGTTTCTTCTTTTGTGCAGGAGCTGAGCTCTTCCTGAAGCGGTTTGGTTCTTTGCTGCACGTTGGGCTTTACTTCACCAAGGGTTGTCACTATTTCTGTGTCATTATTTGCAGTGAACTTTGTGGGTGTGATTGTGATTGGCCGGGTATTTTTGTGTTGTCAAACTCGCCCACTCTCACATATGACCCTCAGACCCTGCAACGAATGTTCATTTTCTTTTCTTTTTTCTGTTTCATTCAACTAATGACAGATTTGATCGTTCACTTCCAGTAATAAAAGATTGTTGGCCAACTATTTTAGCTTTAATAATAGATTATTTTTTTGAACAGGAACTCATGCCTCTTTCCCTTTTCTAAGTGGAACTTGTGTCTTTATTTGGATTGTTTTTCCCGTTATTTCAGGGTGACATAGTCGCTAAGAATCGAGCCACTTGCTACATAAGCATTAATGAAAAATACATTTGTACTGAAATCCACTTGAATTCAAGTGAAGCAACACTTCTCCGGGTTTCATCACTCACTCTGTCAGATCAGAGGAAGTGAATAACCACAAGAGGAGCTGATGATGTTTAAAGGAGGAGCTGTAACTATATATAATGAAGAGAAAGACTGACAGAAACAGAAATGTCTGATAAGTGTGATCTGTGTCTGCTGGGACTGATCATTCTCTCTTCACTTCTCACAGGTAAAGAAATCTGTATTTTCTCTAAAGACATTTAGTTGAATTAGTCTGGAAAGAGTTCATTTGAACATACTAAGTTTATTCTTGCACACATTCACGTTGTGATCTCAGAGTTGTGAATTGATACACACAGATCATACTGTATTATTCCTTATACTGGACATAGTGTCACTCAAACATCTGATGATGAAGAATTATCTTCATATTAAGAGTGTGTCAGTGATTTGAACAGCTCTCTGATAAAGACTAATAGTTTATTCTGGAGAGTGTGTTGTTTGCTTTTAGTGAGAATAAAACGTTTTATGCTTTCATTTCTTAATTTGTATCATAATGATCACTGAGATATACTGTGTTTCAGGCACCAGTGGAGTGGATGATGATCATGTGTTCATCAGTTCTGGTGTAAATGTCTCTCTGTCCTGTAATAATAATAATGCTCTTTCTGACTGCAAATCTAAAACTACATGGATCTACAGCAGCTTCAGTCATACAGGGACAGTTGAACTGATTACTTTAGGGATAATGAAGAAAGACAAAGAGAGACATGAGAGACTGAGTCTGGAGTCTGACTGCTCTCTGAACATCAAGAACGTCACAGGAGAAGATTATGGATCTTACAGCTGCCAACAATACGTGAATGGACAGAAACAAGGAACTGATGCACGTGTTTTTCTGCATGTTCTTCATGGTAAGTTTATGATTATGTGGTCAAATTACTGTAAAATTCTTCCTTTAAACTCAGATGATGATTGAAGAGTCTGTGATTTGTGTCTTGTGTTCAGTTTCAATGTCTCCATCATCATCATCATCTTCATCTTCACAGACTGAGATCAGTCCAGGCCGCTCTGTGACTCTCTCCTGTCAGTTGTATTTAGGTACTGTATTCTCCTGTGATGATCGGGTCAGTTCTGAGGGAGTTGAGCTGTTGTGGGTGAATCAGGCTGGTGTTGATCTGAAGACAGACTCCAGATATCAGATATTATCATCATCACATCAACATCACTGTATCATCACTCTGACTACAACACTCCTGAAAGAAGATAACAACAGAGAGTGGAGATGTCAGCTTACTCACAGAAATCAAGTCAACACCTCAGTCACACACACTGTCAAGTATTCAGGTGAGAAAACAGTCTCATGAATCACTGTTAGAAGTTATCCTGTGTGTTAAGTAGTTAAAATATAATGGTAATATTGTACAGTATGAATAATCTAAACAAACATTCATCTTTACTGCTCCAGCTGATCCAGCGACAGAGAGTCCTTCTACAACAGGTACATGATGATGATGATGATGCTTTTAAGACATTGATGATTTTATTTACTGAACAGCTTTGTCTAACATAAATATATAGGAAATATGAATGTTACCATATAGACACTCTACCACATTATATAAATAATGAATAATGTGAGAGTTGAGTTGACCTTTTCCTTTTGTTTCTTGAGAGGAGAGCAATAAACAATAAATAAATCAGAGGGCATTAATCTACAGTTAGAGGAAGATCAGAATTGCTTGAAATCTCATTCGGTGCCGATGGCTTTTGTCTTTGTGTATAATTGTCCCCAATCTGTCCTGTCCGTCTCTGACTCTGTGCTCGATCTCTTCTTCAGTCATAGTGATTTCTGTCGCTGCAGTCGCTGTTTTCCTTCTTGCTCTTCTCTGGCTGATCTGCAGAAAAACAGCTGGTGAGTTTTCAGATTTACTCCTTTACAACAATTAAAAACAGTTCAGATGAGCAAACAAACACATCATGTTCAGATTGTAAGTATCATGGAAACATGTGGATTATATGAAATTCTCAAACAGAAGTTTATTCCAGCTGAGCATTCCTCTAATGTCAATCTCAAAGAGTTATCAAGGAAAACAACAATCGATCCCTTTCTAAATGTTTACTCGTATTGCCTCTTTGCTAGTCGCTATGGGGGGAACTTCTTTTCTCTGAATTTTGAAGCCTTTAATTAAAAAACACAGTGCCACTGCACACCTCTGATCGGTTGGTTTGTCAGTGGGAACTGCATGAATCTATGGCGAAGCAGCGTGTCTGCGGCAGCCAATCGTGGCAGAGCTCAGAGAGAGCGCAGAAAAGCCGAAAGGCACAGGGCATGTGCCTATAAAAGCAGCTCATATTCACCATAGGAATCAGAAATATTCTCCTTTAGCGACAAACTTACCTGGTCGAAGAAGCCAAGCAGCGGAAACGAGTGCTCTCCTGCAATCAAGTAGACCAGCAGACTTTGATCAGCGCATGCTACGGTCAGCTGACTTCACAGTCTCCCCTGCGGCAAGCATCTTAAAAGAGTACATTTTGCAAATTTTCAGCAACATTGTTGCAAATTTCGGGCAGTGATTGTGGCCCCTCTGCACCCACAGTGAGTAGTTGCCTGTCTGGGGAAATCCCACGCTAAAGCTTGTCTCTTTGGATCTTTGTGATGAAAGTCTGTCATTGGCGGCTTCTAACGCAGAGGATTGGTCAAACTCAGTGGATGACCCCCCCCCCCCCCCCCCCCCGCCTCCAAGGCTGGTATTGATGTCAAACTTTTTCGCTTTCTAAGTGGTTGAAGAGCTTGGACTGGTCTGTCCCTGAGGAGCCCACTCGCAACTCACTAAGTCTTGGTGCGCCTAAGCACATCTTCATCCACCGTTCTTATTACCATTGATGGTGCCGTGGAAAAAGGGTACGAGAGCAGCCTGCCCCCCCTCGAAGAATACCTCTGTCTGCCCACTGCCATTGGATGGAAAGTTGGCTCATCCAATAAAGCCTTGCAGGACGACTTCAGGACGGGCTTACACGTCCTTTGGCTAAACAGGCTTAGCTCTTCATACCATGGTGGACCCTTTATCATGCGAAGTACCTCTGGTACTCTCCTCCTTACAAGAGCTCACCACACTCCCGTGGCCGGCCAGTCTCTGGATAGAAGCAACCTGGGTCGTCCGCTTCCTGAAAGGGGCAAGGAGGCTCAACTCGCCTCGTCCTCTTACCGTACCCTCTTGGGATCTATCTACGGGATCTATCTATCTTCCTGGGCGTGATCCGGTGGTGTGTCTATTGGTTACATCTGTGCGGCGGCCGGCTGGTCCTCGCTGACCACCTTCGCCAGATTTTTCAAATTGAAGATCACACAGGCACAAATCCTCTGTCTAGCTGGAGTTGACCTCAGAGGGAACTCAACCCACTATAACTTCAGTCCGAGCCCCTTTTTTGCTCTGCATAACTTTCCCTTCCCTAGACCTACCGCCGAGGGACCCTTACCCAACCATCCCAGGCTAGGGCCACAGAATATGTCGTTATGCTCACATAGGTTGGTTCTAGCGTCTAGCAAAGATGCAATACGAGTAAATGTTTAGAAAGGGAAAGTCTTGGTTACTTATGTAACATCGGTTCCCTGAGATAACGGGAACGAGTATTGCGTAGATGTCGCTAAAAGACTGGCGTTCGTCACTTCTGTCAAATTAAACCTGATTCCTTTGGCAAAATTAGCTGATTTTATAGGCAGGTGCTCCGCCCCTATCTGCGGGTCTCTGCACTCTCTCGGTGGGACGTGCCGTGATTGGCAAATTCAGACACGCTGCTTCGCCATAGGTTAATGCGGTTACCACTGACCAGCCAATAGACACGCTCAGATCGCTGCACTGTTAATGGCTGTGCAGTGGCGCTGCGTTTTTGAATTAAAGGCTTCAAAATTCTGAGAAAAGGAGTTTCCCGATTGGCGTCTAGCAAAGACGCAATACTCGTTCCCGTTATCTCAGGGTACTGAGGTTATGTAAGTAACCGAGACATTTTTATTACTCACTTTAATGATTGCACAAAATATTATTGTTAAGATTCTGTGTTTTGCACATGTGTGTTTTACCATGAATAGTCATATTTCATGAGGCACTTGTTTTCAGATAATAAAAGAGGGAGTGACGACTCTGTGGTGAGTTCAGTAATGCAGTGATTTAAATTTGATTACTTTCATTAAAGCTCAATAAAGTGTAATTCGTGCAGTTTAACTGTTTGTTGTCTGAAGGTCAAAGATGAGAATGAACATAAAGAGACGTATGAGACGATAAACATGTCCATTCCTCCGGCTGCAAGAGCCAATGTGAGTCACTAAATCTTCAAACATTACAGTCACTGTCTGTTCAATCATGTGATTTAAAAGCTTTTGTGTTATTCTACATATTATAGTGAGAGATATGTCTGTTCTGTGTGTTAAACTTTACTCTCTGCATGTTTGCATTGATGTTTAGGAGCAGACAGATGATGTGACTTATTCTGAGGTCACTTCTTCCAATACAAAGCCAGTAAAATCACTCAATGTGAGTCGATACCAGCACATGAGTTTGACTCTCAGATAAATGAAGCTCATGCTCTAATAATAATAATAATAATCGCTGCAGTTCAAACATTGATGGACAGAATCTGTGCTGTTCTTTCAGGATCATAATGATACAGTGACTTATGCTGCCATCAGATGAAGAGAAGATAAACCGCAAGATGAACTTTACGCCTCTGTGAACTAGAACAAGACCTTCACAAATGAACATTAATGATACAGATCATGAGCTCATCATATCAGGATATCTGGTGTTTGGAGGAAATATATATTTGTGTGTGAATGAGCAGATATTTGTTGAATGTATTGTGAATATGAATGAGATTTATTGTGAATCATCATCTGGTCTGTTTTATTAGATTTTACCTAGTTATAGAAGTTACCAGTGTGATGACTGAAATGTTCTTACATGTACTCTCTAATGTCTGTATTTGATATCTGCAGGGCTGGGTACCGAGTTCGGTACCTACCGGTTTTTAGGTACCGAACGAATTGCCTCGATACTACCGATTATCGAAACATGTCTCGTTTTTCGGTACCAAGTTTCGGTACCTATAGGTTAATCTCGTCAACTTCAGTGGAACAATAAACATGCAGCATGATTGGCTGTGACGGAAAAACACTAGTTTACGTGGCTGCCCAGAGACGTGGCTCGTCGCATGTGAGGCTGTATAGGCCTATAGTGTGTGTGTGTGAGTGTGTGTGTGTAAGCGTCCAACCCAGATAGATAGAAAATATGTGGAAATGATCAAAAGTGTACCTATGTACCCGACTCGATGCCATAAGCACACGATGCAATATTTTCGACAAGATAATTGCTGCCAAGACCGGTAACACGGTAAATCTGATAAGGCACTTAAAAGCGCACAGAATACACTCGAGAGTAGAAAGTTTATCAGCCTTCGACTACAAGAACTGGAGCGCGTCACATATAAACCAAAACTCAGCGTATAGGATACTTGCCTTACAGACATGAGAAATAGTTCTATATATGTTCAAAATATGTCTACTTTTAAACGAAACAATTAGAAATAAATAGTTTGATTACCTAATCCATATAGGCGAGCGCGCGTTCACTACTGCAGAAATGACGAGTCAGCATCGCAAATTCGCAATAATCATCTTTGCACCCAACACGTTTAGTAAACACTTGTTCATTAATAAACAATTAAAATATCTCCTTGCTATCGTTTCCCGACACATCCATAATCATTAGGCTACTTTTGCCAGGGCTTTGCGCAAGCTTCATGTGTGCTGAGCGCGAGGCATATATCCCGCACCCCAGTAGCCTATATTTAATTCAATTCACATTTATTTGTATAGCATTTTTCACAATACATATCGTTTCAAAGGAGCTTTACAGAAAATGCATGTGTCTAAATTACAATTTACAGTGATCTGTTATCAGGGGTGACTGTGTGTAATGCATTTCAATTAATTTTCATTCAGTTTCATTGTTAAACAATGCATTAAGGCAGAAACAATGAGCTCATTGAAGTAAAGAATACATGCTGTTAAATGATTAGGAAACATAGAAAACTTTAGCATTGGTGCTTTTTTACAGACTCAAAATATGAGTGTAAAAAAAGTCAACAAACTGAAAAAATAAAAGGTTTTTTTTTAGGTAATGTTATATTGATAAAATTGGTATCGAAAAAAGTATCGTTCAGGAACCGGTATCGAAGTCAAGGTATCGGTATCGAAAATTTTGTTACGATACCCAGCCCTAGATATCTGAGAGGTGACTGAAGCCCATGCCAGAAATACAGTAAAAGTGCTTATGTCACGGTCACCACCTCCTTCACTACATTTCCCAGCATCCTCCTTGGCCCACACCTGCACCTCCTTCACAATCATCTGCAATGTCTTCACCCGAATTGCGGCCCCAAAAAAACCTCTTTGAGGCTTTTAATACTAACCCTGTTTTTTAGGCCACCTTCTACCTATGGGCTGTCATCTTAGCACAGTTAATTCCCTTATAAGGTACTACTTGAGACTTATCCTAGTTCCTTTATTAACATAAGCTTGCGAAAGCACACACCAAAAGCTCTATATGGTAAGTTCCTCTACAGCCCCTTTGACCTCTCTCTAGCTTCACACATTTTCTATGTCTAAAGCAAGAGATGTTCAAAGTTCTCTTTAAAACACGTGGTTTTAACACCCCTAAACATGTCATGTACCTATAGCTACACACATACACTTCTAACAATGACCCTTAAAGCTTAGTTTGAGTTTGCCCTGCAAATTCAACACATCCTCATTTTAACATTGTATGTCATTTTCAACCATAAAACTGAATGCAATGTCTATTATCTTCTTATTTAATCGTTCGGCTGATAATTTTTGTTAAGTGCAGTGCACGATAAATCGGTACGTCTTGAGTTGAGCCTCAGTGGAAGATCTTCGCCTGCGCCTTTCTCTCCTTCTTCTCCGTCTTGCAAGCTCTCTTTGCGTTGTCATTCTGGAGGTGTTCAACTACAAGATCGTATATCGTGAGAGATATTACTACATTGATTACTACATCGATCACAGTGATACTTGTGTGTCTTTTCTGGTGTGTTCCTACTGAAATAAACATTTAGTGCAGCAGCTGCGAGCATGAGGAGAATATGTTGAGTTCATTCAGACCTGAGCGAGTGTGTGTTCGTTTGTGTGATTGTCTCAATGTTTGGAGTGAGAAAAGTTACTGAATGTCAAGACAAAGAATCAAAGTTTAAAATCTGTGAAGGGAATCAATCTCAAGTGTAGGGCCCTCATTAAATTATGGAATTATTGTTAAAAAATAAATAAAATGGGCATATTTGTGGAAAAATATCTAATATTTGAGTTACATGAAAGCTTTTTATTTGTTTTCTTCCTAATTGTCCTTTAAATAGTGGTCAAGCCCCCCCCCCCCCCAAAACAAAAATGGTTTCGCCACTGATCAAAATTTGATGTTGTCATTTGATTTGAAGTTCAGTAGGTTAACGTTACGCTCAAAATGTCCGGACTGCACAAGTCCGGTGCTCAGAAAAGAAAAGAGAAGAAGCAAATAGAGGCCTTCAAGTTGAGATGTCCTAAACAAATATTTTTTAAAAAGGTGGTGACGTTGAAGCTGGAACTAACATTAGTAACTTAAAGTCAATGTAGAGCAAAGTAAGAAACAGCGCAGCCAACGTTAATGAGTGTTGTCAAAGACCCGGTACTTCGGTACCAAGTCGATACTAATTTTTTTTAACGTCACGCCACGGTACCAGGTTTTCTCAAACCCGGTACTTGATGCGTGTGCATGCCCGAAGCGCGTGCAGTTGCGTCCTCTTCATAAAAGTGCTGAGACATTGCGACCGGCGGTGCTGCTGTTGTGGTGGCTTAAATCCACTTGTTGATAAGAAAGGACGAAAGAGGATATTAGCTCATAATAGTGACGTGGCGCGCTCATTTTTACAGGCGCGCAAGTTCATTGTTGCATAGCAACGACAGACGCCAGAGCAGAGAGCACGCGCTTGTGGAAAGGAGAAAGCGGTGCGAACTGCGCTCTCCATGATGACGAGGAAGTATTAGCAAAGAATTCATTGATTTCTAGCCCTTGCATTAGCTTTACTACTAGATATATTTATGGAGATGAGAAATAAAAAGCCGGCTGAAATGCGTCACTGTCGGGATTGGTGAACAGTTAATGGACCAGATCCAAGTCTATTTTTGCTGCGCTGCTCATGCTTAATAAAAAGTGAAAGCACACTTTTGATGGACAAAAAATAAATATGATTTCACACAAAAAGTGCCCAAAATGCACAGATTTTGCATGTCTAGTGTGTTTTAACAAGAACTGCAGTAGGCTATGTAAGTAAAGAAAATTTAAGGCATCTAAGGTTATCCTGTCCCGGGCCCAGGCAAGACTGTCAGCTGGCCTGGTTCCACACATGGACAGATAGGCAGAAACATATCATCTATAGATTATCCAGATGGCACCAAGACCCTGGTTTAGGCACGGGGTGACCCAGCGAGGTCAAGTCTGCGTTTCTCGGCTCAAAACAAGTCATTGCTTCACTCCACGGTGCCAGTTGTTTAGTTCATCAACACTGATCTGTCCATATTTCATTTCTGGGGCCCGGGCTAAATGAGCAAGCACTGTTACTGCATTCCTGGCATGATCAGACCCTTCAGTCCCCTCTCAGATATCAAATACAGATGTTAGGTTTAGGCAGGGACGAAGACAGGTGACAATCCAGTTGCAGCAGTATTTATTGAAAACAAAAACAAAGACAATCCAAATAGAGGGTCAAAACCAGGCGCAGACGCATGAAACATAATTAAAAGAGCAGGAACACAATAGCTTGCAAAGACAACAACCGACAAACCATGACTGAAACACTGGGGAATATATACACAGGATAACAAGAGGTTAACAAGGCACACCTGAAACTCATTAATCACTATGGTAACAAACAAGACAAACAGGAACTAAACGGGGAAGGGGTAGTGATGATTTAAAGGGGCATTCGGCAATTATTTCAACTTAATAAAATTGTTTAGAAATCATTTGGATGGTTTAATAACCTGTTCTGGTGAGAATGGTGACTTTCCCCGGTCCCCCCAACGTTCCCAGGCGGAAAACCAACCTTGCAACATGAGGATTAACGTCCCGGTAAGTTGTAAATAGGAAGTCTCGTGAGAAGCGAGAACGAGCGAGAAACACAAACTGCTTTACGGCAATTCGACATAAACACACACGTCTCCCTCAATGTGTATGATGTATTACCCACCTCGGTACACATAGCTCCACACGATAAAGTTGGCCGGCTCCAATTATAACAAATGCACATGAGCAGCAGTAGAAAGGCGGAGGAGGGGCCGCAAGTGAGTTTTTTTACGGCATTGTTGTGAAATATACGCCTCACAGCTGTAGGGGGAGCTCGTTGACAAAACATGAGACAACAAAAGTGAGAACAGAAAATACATTTCAAAATAAAAGTCCACAACAAGGAACCATGATACAATGATCGTGACAACAGACATAGATAATACATGAAAAGAACATTTCAGTAATCACTCTCAAGGCAAGGTCTTCTTCAAGTGAGATTTTACTTAGTTATAGAAGTTAATATGTAGAAGAAAAACTATTCACTATTGATTAATAACTTGATAATAAATCACTAAAAAAATATATATATATAATAATATATATATATATATATATATATATATACCCACACACACATTGAAGCGGCAGTGGATTCTGGATATGCATTGCAGAAACTAGGACCAATTTTAGTTCTAGGAATTCCTTTTGAGGGAAGTAATATAGGTAATATAAAAATAGTAACTATAGGAACTACCAGTGACGTAAGTAGGGATGCACCAAGTGTTCGGCAGCCAAAATTATTCGTACAAAAGTAGCACAAAAAAAGCACTTTCATTGTTCGGCCGAATAAGTGAAAAGACAGAATAAATTGTACCTACGTTTTAGATGATGCAATCAAATAGCAACCAGCTTGGAGTGAGAGGAGCCTGTTTACACCTGGTGTGTTTTGGTTGATTGGATCAAACGTGGACGATACTAAATACAGGTGTAAATGTGTGTAAAATGTTTTCAGCTTGTCCACTTTAGACGTAAATGCTGTACTTTCCGTTGTTTCCGGTTAACGCTTGTCTATATACAGGATTCGTTACTGCCGACATTTACTGGAAGATTACATTATCCATCATTGCTAGGGGTGCTTTCACACCTGCCTCGTTTAGTTCGGTTGAATCGCACTAGAGTTCGTTTTCCCCCTTGGTGCGGTTCGTTTGGGCAGGTGTGAAAACAGCAATCGCACTCGGGTGCGCACCAAAAGCGGACCAAACAAGCGTACGTCTCGGGACGCTTTAAAGCGAACTCTGGAGTGGTTCGTTTGTGGTGAGAACGTGATCCGACCTCGAACAGACCCAACTGCCAAAGAACTGCGTATTTTTGGACTAAACCAGCTGCCGTAGTCAAACAAAATTATTTGTTTGGATTGTCAATAGCGATTGTCAATTTAGATTGACTTACCGTGTTCTGCACTCTCACTAAAATGTCATCATAAACACTGAAGTTGTCCGCACTGCACAGTGAATTTCTTATTTATAGCGCGTCTAGACTTTGTTGTCTATGTGGGGATTTGCGAAAGGATAAAGCCCGTGCTTTATCGTAATTATGAATGGCAGGTAAAAATAACTGCCATTAAATTAAATATCTTACTGCAATTAGATAAACTGCTGATTCATTACATTAACATGTTACCTCTGTCTCTTCTCTTCCGTTTGGCACTGTATCTATTGCAGACTATAATGCTAATCTAAAATATGTCATGTAAATTTGGCCATCCGTCACAATCAGGTAACTTTCACCACGTCTAGACCTGGCGCGAGCTGCCAGGCCCGTTTCTACGGGGTGCTTGAGTGTGTTAAGTGCCCTCAAACGAAAGAAATGCTGTCTACATTGGATGCAGCGAGGGGTGACGCTACACAAGATTGATGTGCCGGACCAGAGTCGGGGGACTTAGTTAAGTTTTTGTGGAGTTTTTTTGCTTTATTTTGTAGTATTTTGAATTAATGTTTTTAAAATAGTATTAGTCCAAATTCGAAAATTCAGTCGTTCACTCATTTTGGCGCCCCTATTGAATGGCGCCCCTAACATTTGCCTAGTCCGCCTCATAGGCGGCCTTACCTATGTTTCACCCGTTTCAATTGAAACAGCCCCGCCCTCCAAGGGGGCCCCCAAAACACCGGCGAAAATCCCATTCATTTTCTCCATAGGATATTGATTTTC
The DNA here is from genome assembly GCF_051911475.1 of Siphateles boraxobius. Lineage (NCBI taxonomy): Eukaryota > Metazoa > Chordata > Actinopteri > Cypriniformes > Leuciscidae > Siphateles > Siphateles boraxobius. The sequence goes on along the minus strand of NW_027508822.1, from coordinate 2,009,245 downwards.
AGCCATAATGTCTAAACCATCCGAGGTAGACTGACCACAAGCTACGAGATTGTGAAACGAAAGTTTCTGCTCCTATAAAAACCACAAGTCAGTATGAAATCAACAAAAAACGTGTTTTATTTGCGATCTTCTGGAGAAATACTGTTTTACTGTCTATGGAAATACTACACTTCCCACAATCCTAAGCATAACACTGAGGTCTCTGATTGTTCGAACTCGCGGTTACCATGGCGACGTTTACCTCCCCCGAGAACGGCTTAAGTGATCTGAAGCATAATACCCGTAGTTTATTTGTTTATAAATTTGCCTCTTCTGCCGTTAAGTTAAAATGTTATTTTGAGCAGGAAAATAATTTTACGAGGAAAATGAAACGTAGGCTACATATGCCAGTGGTGCTGAAAAACGAAAAATATATTGGACAACAAAAGAAACGCTTTATTCAGTCTACCAAAAGTGACCTCTTTCTTTGGTCCAGGCGAGATGACAAAATCGCTGGACAAAGATGAACTTATCAGGGCATTCTCAGCACTCAAACACAGAAAGGTGGATTTCTAAAAAGGGCTCAGGTGAAATCTGCGCCTGGTGAGCTCAGCTGCCCACGGTACCTAAATAACGCGAAGCCCATCATTGTTTTTATATTCGGTTCAGTGTCAGTCAGACACGTTTCCTTCTTTGCTTTTGTTAATAATTTAAGTTGAGGGGATGTTTGAGCTGTTTATTTTATGTCAGCCCAGACAGCTGAAAATATACTGCGCTAATCAAATTAGTAGTCCGTGAAAGGGCGAGGCTTATTCCAACGTAAAACGCTGTATAATTTTACATAGTTTTAATCAAATAAGGTTGGATAACTTTTATGTTGAGCTGCCTGTTCTTGAAGCTGAAAGTGAACGTAATAAAATAATATACCATTGATGCAAACCAACAGGAATCCTTGCTTTTTCTGCTCTATTATGTTTATGTTTTATATGAGTAGGGCCCCATATTAGTTATTGAAACGGGTCCCCGAATGCATAAGGCCGCCACTGGTCCGCCTATGCCACGGACCGGCCCTGTGTGCAGGAGCTGAGCACTTCCTGAAGCAGTTTGGTTCTTTGCTGCACGTTGGGCTTTACTTCACCAAGGGTTGTCACTATTTCTGTGTCATTATTTGCAGTGAACTTTGTGGGTGTGATTGTGATTGGCCGGGTATTTTTGTGTTGTCAAACTCGCCCACTCTCACATATGACCCTCAGACCCTGCAACGAATGTTCATTTTCTTTTCTTTTTACTGTTTCATTCAACTAATGACAGATTTGATCGTTCACTTCCAGTAATAAAAGATTGTTGGCCAACTATTTTAGCTTTAATAAAAGATTATTTTTTGAACAGGAACTCACGCCTCTTTCCCTTTTCTAAGTGGAACTTGTGTCTTTATTTGGATTGTTTTTTCCGTTATTTCAGGGTGACATAGTCGCTAAGAATCGAGCCCCTTGCTACATAAGCATTAATGAAAAATACATTTGTACTGAAATCCACTTGAATTCAAGTGAAGCAACACTTCTCCGGGTTTCATCACTCACTCTGTCAGATCAGAGGAAGTGAATAACCACAAGAGGAGCTGATGATGTTTAAAGGAGGAGCTGTAACTATATATAATGAAGAGACATTTAGTGGAATTAGTCTGGAAAGAGTTCATTTGAACATGCTCAGTTTATTCTTGCACACATTCACGACGTGATCTCAGAGCTGGTTTATTGATTTATACAGGACATTTATTATGGCTTCATTTGGATCTAATTCGTTGAGAGAGAGAAAAACAACAAACATTTCCATTACTTTATCATGCCACAATATTTAAGCTTTCACTATGAAAATGATACTGATAACCATCACCTGATACTGGACATAGTGTCACTCAAACATCTGAAGATGAAGAATTATCTTCATATGTGACCTGATCCAGCCAAATGAGTCGCAGTGACCCAAATTTGTATTAATGGAAAGAGGAGACCATAAGCTTTCAAATGATATCCTACTCAAAGTCATACCTTGAATGGTTGTAAAGATATACACATTTGAATTATGCTCGTCTGCCCTCTTTTTCCAATTGAAAACCTGAGAAAATCGCTTTTTTGCCCGTTTTTTGTTGATATCTTTCAAAATCCATTGCATTTAAAGGGATAAACTATTTATTTTACAGCTTCATATGACCAACGACATTAATATATATATATATATATATATATATATATATATATATATATATATACATATATATATAAATGCTATTAAACCAGGCTGAAGCTCAAATTATTTTAAAGTTTTTATGAATAAATAATTTAAAAGGCACTTTTACAAAAATTTACTACAATCAGAAAGATTGAACAGAGGTGCAACATTTTTGCTTGAGAGAGAGGGTGTGTGTGTGTGTGTGTGTGTGTGTGTGTGTGTGTGTGTGTGTGTGTGTGTGTGTGTGTGTGTGTGTGTGTGTGTGTGTGTGTGTGTGTGTGTGTGTGTGTGTGTGTGTGTGTGTCGCATGATACCCTCCCACCCTCCACATTCCTGAGCGCATTGCTGGTCACCAGCAAGTGGATGTGAGAAAAATAAATTTTCTAATAATGTTGTATATTTCACATTGACTAAAGTTGATAAAACAAAATATATAAAATAAAAATATATAATATACATATAAGGGGCATAAATCGCATTTTGACACAAAGAGCTGAGGTGTGAGAGGGAATCACTCGGGGATCTTTTCAGCTTCAAAAAACATTTTTCTAAAGGCCATAATGACTATAAAGTTATATTAAAATGTTAATGTTGAAAATGTTGGGATGCACTACCTGTTTCAGCCGCATACATGCCCATAGAAAATGAATTTTAGTTTTATTTCAATTTTAGTAGCTACAATGCAAATACATTAAAGAACCATATATGTGTTACTGAGCATTAACATGTGTTTCATGCAGCGGAAGATGGAATCACCTATGACAGAAAACTTTCTACATTTTTACATTTTCACTTAGTCTGTTTATAAGCTGTTTCAAAAAAAAAAAAAAATTTCCCACAAGGACAAGGATTTCGGATATTGCCATCTTTGTGGGGATATTTTGACCCTATAATGACACACACACTCACACACTCTCTCTCTCTCTTCTCTCGCTCTCTCTCTCTCACACACACACACACACACACACACACGCACGCACGCACGCACTCACTCACTCACTCTCTCTCTCTCTCTCTCACACACACACACACACACACACACACACACTCACTCTCTCTCTCTCTATTCTCTCGCTCTCTCTCACACACACACACACACACACACGCACGCACGCACGCACGCACTCACTCACTCACTCACTCACTCACTCACTCACTCACTCACTCACTCACTCACTCTCTCTTCTCTCACTCGCTCTCTCTCTCACACACACACACACACACACACACACACACACACACACACACACACACACACACACACACACACACACACACACACACACACACACACACACACACACACACACACACACACACACACACACTCACTCTCTTCTCTCGCTCTCTCTCTCTCACACACACACACACACACACACACACACTCACTCACACTCTCTCTCTCTCACACGCACACCCACACACACAATCTCTTCTCTCTCTCTCACACACACACACTCACTGACTCTCTCTCTCTCTCACACACACACAAACAAACAATCTCTTCTCTCTCACTCTCTCTCTCTCTCACACACACAATCTCTTCTCTCTCACTGTCTCTCTCTCTCACACACACAATCTCTTCTCTCTCTCTCTCTCTCTCTCTCTCTCTCTCTCTCTCTCTCTCTCTCTCAATTCAGTTCAATTCAGAAAGCTTTATTGGCATGACAAAAAAATACATTTTGTATTGCCAAAGCATCAAAACAACATAGAAAATGATTTAGAACATTTAGTACACAAAAATAATAATACTGTTATCATAAAACAATAACAATAAAATAAACAAATATTAATAAATAAAATAAAAGATTTAGAAATCATCTATGTAAACCCCCCCCCCCCCAAAAAAACAACAACAACAACAACAACAACAACAACAACAAAAAAACAAGCAAAAAATACACAAAAGCAAACGATATTGAACATATGTGTGTAGGTCTTAGGCTGTGAGTGTGTGTTTATTGGGTGTTTGCTGGTTTCTGGTCGTCCCTCAGGATGTGGCAAGATGCTACAAATTTTGCAGCTATATTTGAGCAT